>NC_087251.1:45011514-45341872 GCF_037042905.1 Lytechinus pictus | reverse complement strand
GATTTAAGTTATTCGAATTTTTTGGTGTGGAGCCTATAAGGTGACATAAATACAATTATAGTAACTTTGCCATTACGGCAACAGGTATAAACCACGGAAACTGGGCTCTGCGGCCAATCCGAATCAAGGTTTCTATGGTAATCACCATAATGACAAAGTTACAATTACTTTAAGTGAATCGGACCCCTGATTCGAGCATTTTCAATTAACTGTGGGACTTTTTAAAATTGGCCTGAATCTGAATCTGAAAACAAAACCCAGTTGCCATCCGTGCCATTGTAAAATTGTTGTGTTTTCTTAATTTAAGGATGGGGACTACTATCAATAAATGAAATAACATCGATACCTCAAATTTAATTTTAAGAAAATACCATGATTATCATTGACGGTATATCATCATTTTGTAAACTCCCGTTTCCTTTGCGAGAAAAAAAAGAGCATAGGCCCAAAGAATATCCCCTGTGGTACCCCAAGCTCTATCGGGATCCATGTCTAGATAAACCATACAATACTTCCATTCAGAAAAAACTTCTATGAAAATTACAAACAATTCTGTCGTGATCAATTGAATGATAAATCATTAGAATAATGTTTAAAAAAATGTTTCACAAAGAAGAAAATATAATATAATGATATTCATGTATTCACATAGTCACAAATTTAACCAGTTATTATCATGTCAGAATAATGTTGCACGAATAACCATAAAGCGTTTTTAATTGATAAATTACTTAATGTATACTAATGGACCCTACTAGGGACAAACGTCGCATTTCATTTCTGAAATATAATTATGTTGAATTATTTAAACATGTATACAATTCACTTAAACATTATACTTCACCTATTTCATGTAGGTCACAAGAAAAATTATACGACCCTATAGCATTCTTTTTTTATATACACCAAACAGATCACCGGAAGAACCGGTTTTCCTTTCTAAAAATATTTAAAAGGTTAGAATACAAGATAAATATTTTTTACTTTCACAGGACTAGTCTTCCCGCTTACGATTTATAGAATTTAAGTCAAACAATAAAGTGTCGATATCGAGTAAACGTTGAAAATTGTGGAAAGAATATAGAAAATCCTTTGATACTTTAACATATTAAATTATACATGAACGATGTCAATATATCTATAAAACTTTGCTTGGAAAAACAAAATGTGTTCTTTTGATATGTTCAAAATGGGATCGATATTTAGATGACCCTCCTTATACTAAATTGAGAAATACCTTATGATATTTCGCCTTACTTCAGATATTGGTTTTAGATACTTTCAGTATAAGATAGTAAATAGAATATTATTTCTGAATAAACAATTATATTAGATGAAGGTTGTTAAAAATGAAATGTGTTCATTTTGTAATAAGGAGTTGGAAGATATTGTACACTTTTTTATGAATGTAAAGTTAGTAAAGAAATTTGGAAGGAAACATGCATTTGATAAATGAATGTTCTCAGGCACACGTCAAGTTTAGTTTGAAAAATATAATCTTTGGTTTCGATTAGAAAAACAAATGATGCATTGAATTGTTTTGTATGTATAATCAAACAACATTTATTTCTTCAAAAGTAAAACAGTAAAAATTCTGTGTTTACATATGCAAAGAAAATAAATGATTCAATATTATGAAGATGAGAAATATATTAGTTCTTCAGTGCGTATCAAAAAAAAGTTTACACTTAGAAAAAATCCTGTAAAATTATATATTTTCAATACTGAAGATTTTTCCACATTTTAACATTGGTACAGATCCACTTAAGCAAATGACGATATAACTGTCAAAAATATTCCCGCCTGAATGAGCACCACTTACTTTTGAAAAGTTAGTGAAAAATGATTTGCGCAGAACTCTGAAATAGTTATGCGAATAAAAGTAGACCTTAATCATGAAGAACACGAGGAATTTAGCTAGTAAAATTGATTTGAAGATATCTTTTACCCTTTTTAACTTGTTTCCTTGGCCAAAACACTTCGAAGATGCATTGCGCCTCACCCCACTCCCCCACAAACCGAGGCCATCGTGGCGATGTTTGCTTTACACTGAGATGTGATTTACATAAAATGGCTTAGGCTTCATTTTCATTTTGTTAATCATTGTCAAGCTTGGGAAAAGTGTGGAGAAACAAGTATTAAATGAAAAATGAAATGTAAACCCACTTTAAATGATACAAACTTAGTGAAAAAATGCTGGAGATGTCTGATATAAACTTTTGTTCAGATTCAGTTATATCCTCAGATCCAGCTGGCACAAAAAGGGTAAAGGTTGTGCTTACTAAGTGTTGAAATTTCAATTTTGGTGGCAAAATTGTTACAAAATGCTTGAATGTATATCCATTTAATTTCAATTGACTAAAAGTGCAAGGGAAATGGATGAAAAATGTTTCGCAGGGTAAGTTTGATTTCGCCCTTTCCCCTTTACACAGCGTGAAAACAAGCATTTTTGCGCAAACAGTTTTCTGCGAGCTTTACAAAAATGGACAGTGCTCACTCAAGTGTAACATTCTGTCAAAACTTCAACTTGCATTAGATAGATGAGACCCAAACCCAAGATTACATGTGAAAAAATTACCCACATGTTGCATATTTTTTAATTCCCAGGGCTTTTTCAAAGTGTAAACTTTTTTTTGATACGTACTGTATATATCGGGTTTGTTTAACAAATTTAATACTAAATGGATGTCACTTCATTCTTTATTTACTTGAGAGAATTGTGAAGTATTATTATTGTTCATTTATTTATTGTGTAATAATGTTTGCATGTGTGTATATTGATATTACTTGACTCAATAAAAGGCATTTGGAGGGCTAAAAAGCTAAAGGGCAATTCTATAAAATATGTACGTCCCACCCCATGTATTTGAGACCTTCATGACATTTTCTGTCTCTGATTTCTGATTCTTATAACAGTCTGTCAAATGATTATGATTTGGTCAGTTTATGAAGTACAAAATGAGGGTCAGACGTACACAAAGGTTGATTATATTACGGAATTGCCCTGAAGAAAAAATGTCCCTCTTTATCTCGCCCCCCCCCCCTCCGCGGCACCGCCCCTATTTTTAATTGATCTTTTCAAAATTCAAAGGAATAGTTGCCATTACCTTGTATCCCCTTGTGCTTTGGTAATTTCATAAAGTTATTTATAAGTTGAGAAAGTGTGTGCTTATGTGTTTTCACACACACACACTTATCAATTAGAAATCTAGTTCTGGACCAACCTCTTTACCTCACCATCTGAAAGACATGCATGACTGATCAGTCTGAAACCTACTACAGTACCATACAAGAACAACTTTTTTATATATATCATGGCCATACGCAGCAGGGGAGGGTAGGCGCCCCCCCCCCCCCGAATTTTGGAAAGTCCATTTTTTTACCGACTATTTTCTCAAAATTTATACCAGAAGTATGCACGACTAAATGTTTCAATTTCACTTTACAAAATGCAAAAGATCCCCGATGACAGGCTCGTTCGCTTCGCTCCCACTCTTTCGAGTTTGTTTGAAAAAATTATGCCCCCCAGCAAAAACTTTCTGTATCACGGCCATGTGTAATTTGATCTTTGAATTTAAAAGCCTAATCTACAATCTGCAATTAAGTAGTTCCATGTATAAGGCTACACATTATTTTGATTATTATTATTATTATTATTATAAAGTCTTATTTATCCAGGGTAGCCTCATCAGTGACGTACACTGTTCTCTCAGAGGGCCCTGCTACATTTAAACACATACAAAAGAAAAAAACAAAGGACAACAAAATTAGAACGATACAAACATAATAAAGTTTAGCGAATTGTGTCTTAAGACCTGGAATATTCCACATAATTGAACCGTGTACTGAAATCCTTTTCTTTCCCTTCTCTGTTTTACTAATATTACTAATATTATTGATTACTAATATTATTGCTATGAACATAAAAGGAAAAGAGGAAGCAGATAATTTTGAAAAGAAAACACACTGTGTCAGTGAAAAATGACGAAGCAGCAAAATCATTTTATTTCATCGATTTCATTTTGTAATCGCACGCAGATCCTTCAGGTATTTCGAAACAAATCAACTTTGCAATTTATTAACATACCTGTATGGTTATATCATTGTAAATAATGTATGTCGTTAAGCGTAATATTGAGATGCCATGGTTACAGAATTAGACGCCGGTACCCTTTTCCGTGACGTCATCCACTTTATGCATTTCATAAGTGTCCCCTCCCCCTCCTCGATGTGTTATTCCATCTGGTTTAGTAGCATCGAAGTAGCTTGGCGGTGGCATTTCTAGAGGATTTTCTTGGACAAAGACCTTCGGGTGTCCTGGGCCCGCTGCAGGAGTCTCCTCGTTATTTGACACCTGAAGGGATTGGGTGGCGTTCGCCTGCAAGGCTTCTTGTTGTCTTTTCCTGTCTTGTGAATTCGACTGACGACAACACACGTAAATTAAGAAGACGACAATGAAAAAGACAATGATGCCGAGGACAATCCAGAAAACGGGAGAAGATCCCACTCCCGACGATCCCGATCCCGAACCATAGCGAATCCGGGAACGTGATCTGCTCCCTGTATAGGTAAACAAAGAGGGATTCAGCAAGGTGTATTCTTTGGACCTATGCTTTTTTTTCAGCAACCGAAATAGGGGTTATGGGAGGACGAAGTTTTTTATTCATTTTTTTTCTTGTTGTTTTACGTTCTTTGACAGAATTTTGTATTTCTGCGGAGTAAAATTTGATCCGGGGTGGTGCCAGCTGGCAGGAGCGGCGGAGCGAAGTTGAAAGAAGGGGGGCACAGGGAAAAGGGCACTATCTTAAACATGGCCGTATGCAGAATTTTTTTCGCTGGGGGCAGCATGCGTCAACTTTTTGGAAAAGAAATCAAAAGCAAGGGAGCGAAGTGAAATTGATGGATTTTGTGCATACTTTTGGTGAATTTTGTGAAAATCTGCAGTAAAAAGAAGTGAGTTTTCAAAATTTCGGGGGGGGGGAGCTGCCCCCCTCCCCCCGCTGCGTACGGCCACGATCTTAAAACAAAGGGAAAAAATGACCTATCTACCCCCACCCACATGACTCATTAAACTTAAGGTACGTAATTTTACACGTTTTTTTTTTTTCATTCATGAGCTCTTGCAGAAAGAAGCAGAACGGCGCTAAATAAAGAATAAAAGAAACCGAGCGCTCATCGGGCTAAAAAGAGTGGTTTTTCAGTAAAATGAAGAACAGGCACCAATAAGAAGGCAAAGGGGAAACCGGTCCTCCTCAGGCACAGAACATGGAGGGCACTTTTCTTGGGTAAAAGGGGGTACTGATACGAGAAAGGACGCCTATAAGAAGGCAAAGGGGCACTTGCTACCGGCATAAAACGGATCCTTCTCAGGTGAAAGGGGCACAGGACATGTTCGTGAGGGGAATTTTCTTGGGTTCATCCTAACAAATACAACAGTGAGAATAATTAACATTTACCGAAAACCTAAAAAAAAAGAAATCTGAAATTTTCTGATGAGTGACTATTCAATGTTGCTCATTTTTATTCGACAAAAGAATAAAATATTTTGCTAATCCAAAGCAATTTCAAACACAAATAGACATCACAGTTAATTAAAAATTTTAACATGAACTTGTTCTTAATAAACATACAGGTATATAATTGAATAAGGCGTTAATGGAAAAATATAAGTACAGTCCACGTGATTTTATAAGTAATTATTATCTTTGACTAAGTGGAGTTAGATTTACTTAATCGAAGCAAGCTAGCAATGCATGAATTTTCGTAAATGTATTGAACCCAAATAAATCAAGTAAATTAAAAAATCTACTGAAAAAAAAATCGAGAAATAATTACAAATAATAAATTCTACTTATGTACATTAAGTGTTAACTACTAATTCAGAGGATTTTTTTTACACTGTATAAGAAGGCAGAGGAACACTTGCTCAGACATAAGACGGGTCCTTCTCAGGTGAAAGGGGCACAGAACACGTTCGTGAGGGGGAAATGTTTGGTAAAATTTGGCACTTATACGAGACATGGCACTTGCTAACACAGAAAGGGTCCTTCTGAGGCGAAAGGGCACAGAACACGTCCGTATGGGGGCATTTTGGGGGAAAAATTGGCACTTGGTAACACCTAAAACGGGTCCTCTTCTGATGAAAGGGGCACAGTGATCGTGAGGGGGCATTTTTTTTGCGAAAAGAGGTCACTTTTTCAGTGCTTCCAAAAGTGGGGGCACTGTGCCCCCGCCTCCCCCCAGGATCGCAGCCCCTGCCCGCTGGAAATTAATATGCATTCAAGGCTTTTCAAGGTGTAAGTGTTTATTCTACAATTGAAAAAGGCTGGCAGGGTGATATGCAGGGGCCGCCGGGGGGGGGGGGGCTTCAGCGCCCACTTTTTTCCAAAACCGTGTACAAAAACGTAAAAATGACCATATGATTGTGATTTTTTGCACGGTCAGCCCCCCCCCCCCCGGCCCCCCCCCCCCCCCACTTTGAAAACCGTTCCGCAGCCCTGATATGGTGTTTATTGTTTTGGGTTTTTTTTTTTCAAATCAACTGCAGGGGCCTGGGAACGATATTTAAGAGGGGGTGCTGGTTCGTCAACAAGCAAAAAATAAAATAAAGAAATAAAGGATGAAAAAAATACTTATCCCTCCAAAACGAAAGTGATTTAGTCAGAAAAAAATTGACAAGCCCCCCCCCCAAAAAAAAAAGTGGTTTTAGCTCCCAAATGGAGGAGATTTGGGGTAAAATCTTTACATTTTAGCATACCAAACTAATTTCCAGGGGTGTACAATGTTTTAAAATCACCCCCGCTTCCCAGGGCATTGATCAACTGACCATGCAACAGAGAATCAGTTAGATTAGAGCTACATGAACTGAACTACGCCGGTTTATACAGAAATTTATTGCATGGTGAGCACCATCACGTGAGATAGCCTCGTCGATATGATCTGAGGAGGCAACAGAAAGCCAAGTCACTATCTACTTATAAATTCATTATACAGCTTACCTCTTCTTGCTTGGCAGTTCACCACAAGAAAAAGAACGAAGATGGAAATCAAAAGATAAAGGCATGCATGACAGCGAATTAAACGCATCCTAACTTCCAAGGATGCTGCCGATCTCCCCGTCAAACCACTCCCATTCAAGATGAGCGCAACTGAAAAAGTAATACTGCAACCACGGCGCGGCGTCGCTTCGAGCTAATGCAGTATCTGTTGTCCATGTAGTGTGCGGGCATGATTATAGATGAGTCACAAAGTAGATGCACGTTGCTCAGACACATCTACTTTTATATATTTTAGGCGCTTTTCATCATGTAAACAGCACCCCTCCCTGATGGAGGCGTATGGAAGAGATGGCAGGGGTGTAAGTGCCCCAGGGGAAGTCTCGGGGGGGATGGGGAGACAAAGATTGGAAATGATGGGCGAGGAAAAAAAAGTGTTTTATGAAATTATGATAAACAACAAAAGAAGCGACAAGCAAAAATAAGGTTGGGGCGCGATCTCCTTTTTTTCAGCCAATAAGGCCACCGCATACCTTACGGCTGGTCCACGATCCGATTTTGGAACGAATCGGATTTTGCTCATTTTCTGAAAATGTGAATGGGGAGTATCTTTTTATTTGAGGCTGAAATTAACTGAAAGAATACCGATATAATTTTTTGGATGATTGCACGCCTTTATTTTGGAGTAAAGGCCAAATTTGTTTCAAATCGTAGCGAGCCGTACGATTGCTATGACTGTCATTACGACTAGATATTAAATTGACTTTTATTCTAAAAAGGATGATAGCATAGTCACAGATTTGAACATAGGTATTCGTACAATGATTTAGAACATTACACAGTAAGATATTCCATGTCTCACTATTAGTATTAAATTCTACTATGAATTTATCGTTACCCTTGGCGCTCAGTGATTTCTTAGATACGCCATTTCATTGCATTTTGTTTGAAATTAACACTGTCACCTCTCCTATACACAATACTAGCATGATAGTATCAATGAAAACAATTATGTTTCTTATACGCTTTTTTAAAGGATTCCTATTAATAAATGTAGATGAATTATGTTTAGAACTATATATATATATGCTAGCTATAAGATTTCAAATTACATTCCATCTTCGATTAACAATGGTAGAGATGTTGCGGCTCAGTGATAAGTCTCCGGACTTTGAACCACAAAGTCCGGGGCACTCGCGTCCTTTGGCAAGGTGTTTATCTACATTTGTCACTCTCCACCCAGGTGTAGTTAATGGGTACCCGGTATATAGGAAGGAATTCCTTGAATGCTCGAGCGTCCGATCAGTGTCGCCGTGCTATAGCCGGGGTAATGCAGCGCTAACAAATTATCATTAACAATGTGCAATGATATTTTTATTGCGCAAAAAATGAAATTTATTCCAATTAAACACAGGTTCAATATTTTCTCACTTTTTTTTCTTTTCTTTTTTTACAACCGATGAAGAGTTAGATGGTAATTAATGAAAGTCGAAAATATCAACTTCATCGTCATCGTTTCAAGATCAGAGGTAAATAACTCACTTTCGCAAATAAACTGGAAATAAGGTACCGATTGGTCTTACATTAAGGATTACTTATTTAGCGACGTCTTTGCTGTAAATATGTCGCATCGTAGAAAATTCATAACCCTAATATAATCTGACACATTTTTCACTCTTTTCTTTCTCCTATCAGTTCATCTTTCTTGTCTTCTTTCTCATTATCTAGGCCTCTTGTATCCTCTCATACAGATACGTTGTAATGAGAGCGTCGTTAGTACGATTTTACTGTTAATAAAATCCTCTTTTTTTACACTTGTTAAACTTCCTGAAGAATCGTTAAATTAACCGTTCAACATGATTCATAACAAATCATTCAAACAATCTACATGATCTATAACACCCCTGCAATTCAGGATTACATAATCATTGAGTAATCATTAAGTATGTTATAACGAAACCACTGTTAGAACGCAATTGATAATTACTCAATGATTGTGCAGCAACTATATAGGTTCGCATTGACTATATATAGGAAAACAATATTCCCAACAAAAGACAACCAACTAATGAGACGTTACTGATTACGGTGTTTTTTAATCAGAAACGTTTGATAATGGTACTCTTTAGGGTGAGGCACATATCTGCCCTGTGCCCCCCCCCCCCTCCCCTGAGAGCTATTGGGTTGGAAGACTTATTTTTTTTCCCAAAAAGTTCTGGACAAAAATCACTATCATTTGCGATATATATATATATATATTATATATATATATATACTTCCCTATATATGTTCGCATTGACTATATATAGGAAAACAATATTCCCAACAAAAGACAACCAACTAATGAGACGTTACTGATTACGGTGTTTTTTAATCAGAAACGTTTGATAATGGTACTCTTTAGGGTGAGGCACATATCTGCCCTGTGCCCCCCCCCCCCATTTGCGATATATATATATATATTATATATATATATATATATATACTTCCCCATAGGCCATATCTAGCCCCTCAATTTTTTTTGGCTCATTACGCCAGTGCACTGAAGTAGGCCTACATGCATGTGTGATGTGTGTCGTATAATAGAAATCACTGGTTAAGAGACGGTTCCAATAATTTTCGTCTGGAATTTTTTGGGGTCTGATATTGTCTTCAGTAAAGTCTCTATTGGCGTGATTGGTGGACATAATCCATAAGCCTCCCGGTCTTGGGTTACTTCATTCTGTTCTGCCCTTCCACATCGATGCCTACGACTGTCTCGTAAGATGGCGGCGATGGTGTGGATTCTGCTGAAGCTCGTTGAGTTGTAGCTCCTGTACTATATAGGCCCTCGATCCCAGACCGACTGGACTGCAGAATACCACATGGCTCTTCCTCCCTGGGTATTACCGTCACCACCTCTTGTCAGTATGCCATCCTCTTCTCGACCCCCTTTCTTGTTTGCTTGGTCTGTCTTACTCTTATCATCATCGACATCGACACCACCATCATCATCAAACCTAGCCAAACATCAAAAGGCTGCGCTCAGGAAAGCGACGAATGACACTGGTACCAGGATGAGCAGGATGGCGAAGACGATGTTGGCTGGTGTCCATGTTATAGACGATATTCCCGAGGGTTCCGATGGTCCACGAAATCCTCCGCCGGTGCCGAATCTTGTTCGTGGACGTGTTCGTCTGGACGAGCCTGTATGAAGGACACGAAGGAGCAATTTAGGGCACATAACATATTATAAATTATATAACGAAGAAAAGTAATCAGACTGTCAAAGATTTATCCGGTTTTACGTTTAAGTGTTGATGTATTATAGCGAGTATTGTTCTTGCTTCCAAAATTTTCCTATTTGGCAGGAAAGTTGGGCCTACTAAATGTTATTGATTTCTGAATATTTTTGTCAAATCTAACAAGATTAGATTTTTGTCTAAAATTTTGCTCTCTCGCTTTGCTCTCTTCTTTTTAGACATTTTCCCCAGATATGTCACGTTGTGCTCAGTAAACGACAATGGTCTTGCGTGGGATATTTGGGATCATATCAGGAATTCAGAGCATCTGTATTTATACTCAAATTAAATGCACATGCCTCACCTGATGAAATTCTCCATGCGTGACAAATTTCCGAGAAGTATGAGAAACATGTCAAGATGACAACTGAATATAACAGAAAACGCCTTAACATATCCATGATCAAGTCCTTTGTGATATATTGGGAATCGTGTTCCGCTGAAAACTGTTAAATGAATACTCATCTAGCATTTAACCATAGTTCTCAAAATAACTGTATAATTCCCTTATTTTCCGATCCGATTGTACTATGATAATAATCAATAAATATTAATCAATATAAAAGAGCAGCAGTTGAAAGAATAACCCACTTTCCATTCAGAATGTCATTGAAAGTGTTAACTACAAACGGGGGCGGATTCAGGATTTCAAAATTGTTTTGTTTCTGTTTTGCTTTTTTGTTTTTTGTACATAAAACCTGATCCACTTGGGTTTTGCAAAAAATATTTGGACAAGCCCCCCCCCCCCCCCCGCGCTATTTCCTTTTTGAGAACTCTGACAAGCGGAAAATATTTTTCATTAAAATCCAACCTCACCTCCAAAGGGGGAGGGGCACAACAGTACCCCATGCCCCCCCTTCCTGGATCTGCGCCTGACTAGATGTTAGGTCTTTTATTTTGTTTGTTCGTATTATAGCATTTAGATCTCATATATCTGAATAATATTTAGCCTGTAATTAAAAAAAAAAGATTTGCCTAATTTCAAACTACATGTAAAATAATCCTTTCCATTCAACCTGTTTTAACGGGAAATTGCCAATTCGTCCACTCACCACATGGTCTACCTTCATTTAGTCTAATGCCATTCCGTCCATCAACATTTCGTCTAACAACCATTTGGTCCAATCACCACTTCGTCTAATCACGATTTTGTCTATTACCATTTCGTCTAATACCCATTTTCTTTTCATTCATTTTGCACAATTAACACTTAAGTTTAATTAGACCAAATGGTTTGTGGACTTAATGGTTATTAGATGGAATGGCATTAGACTAAATGAAAGTAGACCATGTAGTGAGTAGACGAACTGATGATAGACCAAATGGTAATAGACGAGTTGGCAATTGGTCGAATTGGCATTAGATGAATTGAAAATAAACCGTTTCAATGGAGCACATATTTTTTTTGGGGTTCTTCCTCACCCCTCCTCTCTCTCTCTCGTTATTTTCCCCCATTTTCTCCAAGAAATCCTCATCATGTGTGCTCATGCAATCATTCAAATTCTATTTTAACTATTATTCCAAACGATATATCAGGTTAAAGTCTTTATTTCTTGTCTAAGAAACGGCACAAAAAATAGTCATCAAAAGTCATTTAAGGAGTGTTATATATTTATTGCTTGAGAAGAAATATCATTAATAGTGGAAGGAACCAAAATACATTTTAAACATTCAAAGTAATTCAATACATAAGTCAAAAAAAAAAAAAGATACATAATGGTAGAATTCTGCCTCCGACAAAACAAATACAAGAAAATTTCATAATTTCTTTCAGAGTTCCTCTACATATAAAGGAGTAACAATGTATAATACTGAAAATAACATGATTTGTTTACTATTTACTACAAAATAAGTTTAATTTACCAATATTAAGCATTATATCAAAGTAGAATACTATATTATTTAAATAATTGTATTAGTTTCAACATTACAGACTCGTTACTGTCATATTACTAGCAGTATCAATATGCATATCATGACACTGAAATCACCATGTCACATCAAGTTACTGTTTGTGTACATTTAAGGCTACAAAAAATTGTAAATAGACAATTAAATTAAAATCTTTGTTTAGATTCGGGGCAGCAATTATATTTTGTTATACATTTTGATGTTAAAAAAATCAATCCTGTAATCTAAGAGGTATCAACAGGTTCATTCTTCTATTAAAGCAAGATAAGATCGTCGAATATTTATTTTCATATCATTATCAACCAATCAAATTTCTTGCTAATTGATCACCATTTTGTACACTGGCATATTTTTTTGTTCAAAATATACATATTACGGTGTATTATGGCTTTGCCTTAAACTTGGAATGTAGTGAAAATTGCACACATAAACAACTAAGGTGTCCTCAAACAACATAAACGAGGGAATCTCTTGAGGCAACATAAGTCTTAGGTATTTGAATTACGAATTACAACAGATTTGGTTGAAATACATCTGAATGATTCAAGCAATCATAGCAATCATCCAGCATAGTATACATTTAAAGGACAAGTTCACCCCAACAAAAATTGATTTGAATAAAAACAGAAAAATCCAACAAGCATAACACTGAAAATTTCATCAAAATCGGATGTAAAATAAGAAAGTTATGGCATTTTAAAGTTTCGCTTAATTTCACAAAACAGTTATATGCATATCCTGGTTGGTATGCAAATGAGGAGACTGATGATGTCATCCACTCACTATTTCTTTTGTATTTTATTATATGAAATATGAAATATTCTAATTTTCTCCTAATTGTCAAGTGCAACAGTGATTAATTCCTCCCTGAACATGTGGAATTAGCATTGTTTAATACTATATGATTCAGTCAAGTCGGTACCTATGGTCAAATCTGTAAAAAAAGAAATATTGTGTAATTCAAACAATAAAAAACAAAAGAAATAGTGAGTGATGGACATCATCGACAGTCTCATTTGCATGTCACTGAGTTGTGCATATCACTGTTTTGTGAAAAAATAAGCGAAACTTTAAAATGCCATAACTTTCTTATTTTAGATCCGATTTTGATGAAATTTTCAGTGTTATGCTAGTTTGATTTTTCTCTATTTATTCAAATCAACATTTTGCTGGGGTGGACTTGACCTTTAAGCAATCGAACCATCCTCTAACTACCTTTATTGAACTGTTACAAAATCACAAACATGTTTCTTATAAAAAAAATTAATTCACCTGAGAAACGAGAACACATTATAAACACTTGCACAGTAATAAGAAAAGAAACCATGGAATTGTTTTCATAAAGTAAATTGGTCAATGATATTCACTGATGAATTTGCATTGAGCCAATTAGAAGCAAGGATTTCCGAAGCTTATAACAACAGCCAGTAAAAACTCTTTGACTATATATATCCATTCGCAACGCTAGCGGCACATTTGCTCAGTGTTAGTGGGAAAGAAGGCGTGATATCCAGGGAGCAATAGTTTACTAACTTCTATTTTATTTTTAAGAAGTTGTTAATTCCTGTCTCCATTGCCAAGTATACCTATTGAAAACAATACATGTTAGTTGTTACAAAACAAAACAAAAAAGAAAGAAATTAATCAAAACACTATATGATTTATCCCCCTTTACAACCAACCATAAACACATATAATAGATTATAATTATAATACAATTTTTATCAAAATATGATTTTTTGTTGTTGCTTTGTGTCATGGACCAAGACATTTTATTTTTAAGCATGATTTCTTTGTTCGTTTGACTTAATAAATTTAATGAGGTGACATGATTCCTTTCGAAAAATGAATAGAGTAGTAATAATAATTTATATTAATTATTACAATAATTACTAATAAGTTCTTAGTTATATTATTTTGTTCTTAATTAATATTATTATACTATACTATACTTTCTCAAAATAATTAATAAAGTTGGAGATATATGATATTAATATGAAGAGTTCAGGGTGGAAGAGAAAATTATTGCTAGGAGAAATTCTCTGAAAAGGAACGATAATCACAATCTCATTCAATCTTTGATTCGAAATACATGTATTAAGTGATACCCGTTAGGCTGATTAGCTTTCTACTGGCAATATTTCATATGCCAAATTCTCTATAGCTTATGCTGAAAATCAAACAGATCATTACATCAAGACATTGTGTACGATACAATACTGACAAGAGAATAAACACCATCACACATACTCAGTTGAAAGTCCTATAATACAGTTTTAAAAAACAGGTGATGTATAAATACCATGTCTTTTTAACGATACCTTGCCCAAAATACTTAGCATCAATCAACCCTGAAATGACTACTTTCATGATAATACTCAAAATGGGTGGAAAATGCCTATTCACAGCATAAATACAAACAAAATATAATTGCATTTAATCACCTGCATATTTGTGACATTAATACAAATGAAATACATGTTATGCCTAAATTATTTGAGCAATACTCTTCATGTGTCCCATGTCACGTAGTTTTGAGAATCATCATATTTTAAAGACCTTTGTCCTTATGAGACATTACATAATTTCATACAAAGTCACATTGCCTTATAAGGCAATGTAACTTTCAATAATATTATTGAAAAAAATACAACAGAGTATGTTATATTATAATTACATTACATACACAAGTGCATTTCAGATGTGTAATTTACCAACACTTGAGGAGAGAAGACTGGCACTGTGTACAAAATTTGCAAAATCACTTTCAATTCATGCTCTGTGTAAGACATGGCTACCTCAGAAAAAAACATACAAACATATCTCTTCGTCGTAAGAACAATTATCAACAATTTCAAACAAGAACAACAAGATTTCAAAATAGTCCATTGCCTTTTTTGGTTGACATACTCAAGAAAAGATGTGTGTGTGTGTGTCCAATAAAAAAGGCAATGGACAATGGTCACCCCCTCCCCACCTTACAGTCAATTTTGTCATTAAAATAAAGTGCCCGTCTCCTCTCCTTCAAGTTTGCCATTATCATATTAAATTCATTCATTGCCTTTTATGCTGTATCATCTAAAATTGTGAACAAAAATTGCATTAGCTTTTTAAATGTACAGCTTTTGTAATGCATTTTACTATGTTTTTTTACTGTGTAATTTATTGTGCCAACACAAACTTGTAAACATGAATTTTCCAGCTCCGGCTGTTTTTTTCATATGTGCAATTATTATTGACATGTTTGTTCATCAATAAATACCATTTTCTAATTGAATAAGAATTCTACTCAATAATAATGCAGAAGGAAAGTTTTATCACATTACTTTAAATTGAGATCACGGTCAAGTTCAGAATTTTGTGATAAAGGCACCCCAATGAGCTCCATAAAAACACACGTTACTTTGGAAATAAATCAATATTAGGCTCTTTTAATTAGCAGTGTAATGTAAACTTGATTTTAAATCATGTCACAAAACAATGCAAAAAAATTACTTATGAAACAATTTTGTCTACATAATTACAATGCCACATCCTTTTGATAATAAACTCTTCCTATCCCCAAATCATAATATATGTCATATGACAAAAATCAAACTCATTAATGACCCACATTTAGTCCTATCCTGGATAATTGTGTGTATCTTTGCCAGAAACTATGAAAAACCCATACACGAAAGTTACAACCAATTTAAACTTTAATTGTATCACTTCGTGTAACAGGGTTCAAGAGGGGCTAGTATGTCTCCATGATGTATGTGTCCCATAAATGGGTAAATTAGCCCCATCAACTATACATGTAACTGTTGTCAATGTAAATTTACGAGGGTTAATGAAAAATCATGTATTTACTGCATACTTTAGTAGAAACTACATGCCTTTATAACAAAACAAGCTCCTTTTAATAGCAATCTTCATAATATAAGTAAATGTACGAAGTATGAATTCATATAATTGATGTCCATTTACACTTTTGACATATTCTTTTTGTTTTTCTTTGTTTGCGCTATAAATAAGGATCACACAACCAATAATCATGTGATCTGCGGACTTGCTCCAAGGACGATGGACCCCTTCACTATAGTCAAGTATTTACTATTCATTGAAGATAAGTACCGTAAGGGCACTGGTATTCAACCCGTTTGGAGAGTTTCCTCAAATATATAGAAATATGGAATCTACCTTAATTTCAGACCTGTGTTATTTCCAAGAGCAAATGCTGGTTATTCTTTTTGCGTTATTTTTTTCTTCAACCAGTCGACTGTGTGCGCGGGCGATCGAATTATACGGCGATGGTTTTTGGCACTAGTATTCAACCCGTCGGCACTATTATTCATCTTAGCAACGAAAGATGGCCCTGTCTCTCAATCTGCCCTTGTCCCATCCGACTAAGGACTAGACCATTTGAGATGAGACCAAACAGGGAATTAGTCAAAGCCAGAGACTTACATAGATCTAGATCTAATTTAGCAATCTAAACAATTTTTAAATTCGCTGTCTATCATCACTAGGTTGAATACTAGTGCATTTCAGTGCAAAAGGTCATCGCCGCATAATTCGATCCTCCGTGCATACAGTCGACAGATTGATAAAGAAAATACCGACAACAGATTACCCTGGAAATAACAAAGGTATGAAATTAAGATAAATTCCCTATTTCTAAATATTTGGGGGAATTTGTCCAAATCTTTGAATTATGCCGGGTTGAATACTAGTGCCCATATGGTACTGGTCATGCAATTGTTCAACATGGCTGAAACTTGGAAGATCGAATACATTTTTTGTGTGTAAGGAAACGCTTGGTTTCAACCTGCAATTATTCTCCCTTAAAAATTCATATTGTCAGTAATGATGGCACTCTAACTCTATCTATGATAGACTATCAAACACCAAAAACTATACCCCACTTTCAAATGAGAATGGGAAACTCTAATAGATCATTTTCGCCTATTGTATCAATCCTACCGTAATTATTTTCGCTTTCAATTCTTAAATATGGCAGGGTCATCTTTCACAAAATATGCAGCATCAGGAAAATGTCTAGAGATGTCAACAATTGCAGAAAAATACCAATATGTCCAATACATCAAATACCTGAGTAAAGAGGAATTAATCTTGAAAATGAGATCTCTCCAATATTGTTCAATTTCTTGAACTGACTTCTGTAAGGATTCTGTACCAACCATTTTGTCTGAAATATGGAAAACTATGTCCAGGGACGAAATTAGATGGGGCTCAGGGTGATTTCCCCCACCCCCAATGCTGAAAACGGCCCTGGAAAATCCCCATTCCCTTCCATGTTAAAGCTTAACCGATGTTGCAGACGCAGATTTACGCAGGAAGTTGTGAAAGTAACCCTCTTAAAAAAAAAAACCTTTTTGGTGTATGCCAATGATGGTACAGACAAAAAAAAATCTGTACAAAAAAATCAATGGTAACAATGATGTACATGCTACATTAAAAAAAAAATCAAACATTTGAAGTATCACATCATCTTAGCAAATATATGGTATGCTTAGTTTCAACCCAGCATTTTTAGCAAGCATCCAACATAAGTAATAATAATTTTTAATAATATTCTACAAGTAAATGAAGATCCTGAAATAAATGAATTCATAGATTATTCAAAGGTCCAAATTCAAACAGCTGCCACTGCAAACACGAATCAAAGATGAAAACATTAAGTTGTATAGATTAGATATCGCCAACTTAAACAAATGTACAAAATGTTGTACTTCATTTTCACACAAAACACACATCAAATGAATTTACCAAATGAATTTTCAATATGCGAGATCGGAAATATATTACATTTCCAAATAATAACCTCTCAAGTCCTTTATTACCTTTGACCTCAAAATCTAATCAGATCACCCTTACTTGCATACATCCGCCTAGAGTAGTTTTGAAGTGACTGCTACCCCATTTCTTCACAAGAAGTTATTTTCAGGTATAAAACAATCTGTGACTTTTGACCTTTGAACTCATCAACCAAAATTCTAATCAGATAAGAAGCCAAGTTTGAAGTGAGTTCTTGAAATATTTCTTAAATCACAGGAAGAACAGTATTTTTTAGATATATGACCTCCATAACCTTTCACCTTGATATCCTATAGCTGCTCAGATTATCATCACTCCTATATGCATACAGACAAATTTTAAAGTTGATCTGTCGAATTCCAGTTCAGTTATCGTATGAACAAACACAGGACGGATAATTCAAAAACATTGTTTTCCATGAAAAAGAGTAGTACATTTGCAGTAATACACATCACTGTACATTCATTCATCACATTCAGCTTGGTTTGGGAAGTAATTTCACACGAGGGTTAATTAACATTAAATACATATTTGTAACTAAAATAGTAATAATAGTACTCGAGAGAATAGCTCTAGAATGTTTTATCTTTACCTTTGTGCTTGAACCAAACCTCAGCTAGCCTTAGAAGTATCTGCCCTCATCCAGTCTTTATGTGCCTTATCAGGCTTGGCATCCTCATAGGAGAACCCGGTAGAATGATCTTCAGTGCAGCTGCAGAATGGGAAAGTCCCGCAGCAGGGTTGATCCCCAAACCTCGGTAGCAGCCTTGTGAAGGCAAACTGATACGGCGTGGGTGCGATGGATGCTTGATGCTCTGCGACAGCTGCTCCGGCTCTTGTGATGATCTCCTGGATGTTGGGTGTGGTAGGGTCAAGGGGGGTGGTCTCGGAGGGGTCCGATCGGAGCTCGTAGACCAGAGGCGGGTCATGGTTGACTGTGGTCGGGCCCTCACATCGGCAGGGATATGAATCGAAGCAACCCATGGTTCCGTGCGGCCCTTCTACCAGGTTTGCAGTTGTGTACACGATCTTATATATTCGGTTGCCTGATATAAGAAGATAAAAGGTATTCTGAGAATGTTCTAGAATATGACATTAACCAGTTAGCCACATAAAGCAGGAGGTCGCTGTACAAAGCACATGGGAATAAGAGAATTCAGTAGTCCATAGGTTGAAAGAGGGACTATATCCATACATGGTACCTTTTGTTTTATGGAATCGTGAAACTATGCACTCTTATGCACCAGTTTATTATGCCTTTCTTTGTAACCTGTTTGACCCACCTCTCACTTATTCTCTAGTTATTCATCCCTCTATCACTGTTTTGTTCCAGATCCTGTTTGATGTTGCCTGCCTCATTATCTTAATCCCTCTTGGCCTTACTTACACTAACTTCCCTTTGTGTCTGCCTACTCCTTTTCTTTCATCCCCTTCACTAACCTGATTGGTCTTCTCTACTCACTAATGCCCCTTTTGTCTCCTTGTTTTTAGTGTTGCTGTAGCTTGTTTGTGGTCTATATTATGGTTGTTCCACTTTATATGTTTGTCATTTTGCCTCCGACGAAGATTCTGCTAGGATCGAAAGCTTAGGCCCCTTTTTGACTTTCTAAACTAAAACTTACATAGTAATTGTAACTGTTCACATTCAAATGCTCCATATTATTAACATGCCAATTTAGAAAGAAAAAAGAAAGATGTGCATTTATGCATGATTAAAAGGTGACACGACATCTGCTCATGCGACAATTGCTCCAGGCTTAATTTTGTCTAAGATGTAGGTTTAGGGTTAAGGTTAGGGTAGGGTATAGTGTTAAACCCAGGGTTGAAGTTGGTCATTCAATTAGTACGTGGAAATTAGAGCAGGGCAGTTGTCATCAGAGCAAATGTCATGGAACCGATCAAAATCTTTTGATATATATATAAGCAGCATTTAGAGTATACATGATTGATTTTGATAGATTAATATTTTCTCTTTCTATCAATCATGGCTCCATAGCTCTAGGCTAGAGTATGTAGACACAATAGTGACTTTCTCAGAAAATAGTACAACTAATTTTGACTTGCATGATGAAAGCCAGTAACATTCCATATCTAACCATGCTGAAAAGGTATAAGAAGTCTATCTGTGTTGATACAAATGTTTTGAGTGCAGCAGTAAAACATTATAGTCAAACTTTGTTATATAGACATCATAGCACCGCCATCTTAGAGGCTGAAGCCATCGCGTTGCATGCATCAATGATTTGCAACTGGCGCATCTCTGACAACTTTGTTTATGCGTATTCCTATATCCTCTGAGAGAGGGTGCTATGAGTGTAAGACATTGTATGCATAAAGTCTACTACCTGCATTGGATTGTACACAAGTCTCCTTACCTTTCCTTGGTCTGTATCGTGCCCCATGGATGTATCCTCCGCAGTACATGAACATGAACTCATGGGGTGAGATCCCTAGCTCCCCCTGCAGCAACGGCATCATGTCCTTCCCGTCAATGACACGATCCCTTGGCATCTTGCCCCCGGTCAGGCCGACTACGGTCGGTAGAAGGTCCACTATGCTGGTGGGTTCGGAGACCTCAGATTCTGGAGGGACGATCCCGGGGTAGCGCACGATGGTAGGAACCCGGATTCCTCCCTCAAAGCAGTTGGCTTTTCCACCTGCAGTGTGAATAGGATTCGAAGGAGCTGTATCACCCATCAAGTTATAGACATTTTGGATGGCATTTTCATATCACTTTTATGGATTGTCAGTTGTTATCTTAACAAAATATTTTTTACTTTAATCCTTGGGTGGGGTGAATTTTGAACTTTGCGAAAGATAACTCATTTATTTTAATGTCTGGATTATCAATCAAGCAAATGTATAATCATAACATCAGCTCGGTATCTTAAAAAAAAGTCAAATGCCCCTGGTGGTCTTCCCTGCATTAGTTGATTTGGTAGCAGCAGTCTCTTCTTTCCGACATTGAAATGTCCAGTATTTTTTAATGACCATAATGTGATATTAAATACGTTTCAAAATATGATGTGTTTTCATTTTTTTTTAATTTACCGACACTGAAATCTTATGTGTAAGTTAAGTTTTACAAAAGTGGAGCTACAATACAAAACAATACGATCTCAAAGGGAAGATGGTTCCTTTGGTATTTTCCAATCTCTTGAGATGCAGGTTTTGCCGTCCCAGGGGAGATACTAATTGCACCTACCTTTATAAATTCCATTCGAGCCACCCTCTTTCTTTCCACTGAGAGAGAATTCTTCCATGTGAGCCCCATTATCTGAGGTGAGGTAGATGAAGGTATCATCAGCAACCCCCATCCGATGCAGTGCGCCCATGATCTCGCCAACGCTCCAATCCAACTCCTCCACCGCCGCTCCGTAAACCCCATGTTGACTGCTGGCGTGGAAGTGAGGCTCGGCATAGAGCTCGGTGTGCGCCTGCAGGAAAGACATCACCAACAGGAACGGCTCGTTCTTATGCTCCTCCAGGAAGTCCAGTGCATGCTGCGTGTGGCGCTGGGTGAGGTTGGTGTACGACAGCGGCTGTTCTACCACGTCGTGGTTCTCGACCACCACGCAGTTCATCACAGCGATCAATCTGGGCATGATGAGACAGAACAGGTAGAACGCTGTGCTAGCAACTGCAACAGCGACCAACGTCCTCCATCTCACCATGCTGTACATGAAGAGAATGAATGTTGCAAGGACAAGAACGACCATAGTGACAGCTACCTCTGTGTAGAAATTTCTCCTCCATGCTTGAAAGACTGTTCCGTGGCCACAGTCCAGGAGATTGGTGAGGGGCAGACCATAGAAGTAATCAAAACCCTGGCTATTTGGGTCTGAACATTCATTCTCTTTCTCGCACATGAATCCAAGATGCCACTTTCCTATCCAAATAAATGAAATGAAGAATTGCATGGGTCAAATTGTTTGAGTACACAGAAAAGAACCAACAGCCTATAATGTGCAAAAGGTGAAGTTTTGAACTTAGGGAATTGTGTTCTTTCGAACTTCCAGTAACTATCCTGCAAGATAAACAATGAGGGTTTCTGACTTCTTTAAATAACCTATTAAAGTTTCTTCAGTATTTTAACACTAATTATTCATAATATAACTTTCATTTCCCTATCACAGCAAGTGAGTCACCAAGGAGAGTTATTGGTGGCTCTATGGTAACCATTACAAAGGAAGGGTCTCTTGGGTGGGTCTTTGGTGATTCCAGAGTAAAAGCACCCTCTCAAAATATGGTATAAACTCTTGTATCGCTCCAGGGTGATACTTTGAAATATTTCATCAGATACATCGAAGCTTAATGTGATATCGCCGAAAATGTGTCATTTTAAGATTTTTTCTATAGAATGACGATGACATCATTAGATAACAATGAATGCTTCAGAAGAGACAAGTGAAAGAAAGTAACCAAGGAGCTTATTCGCAACATTAAAAGGTAAGGTGATCACCATAAATCAGTCAAAAATTACAAGCATGATCATTGTGAAAAGGGAATAAGATGATATCATTTATTTACCAATGAGGGCTGTAGAGTATCCAACATCTTTGGCTACTTCTGCAATGGTTGTTTCATTGGAGGGAAGTCCTGCCGGAGCACTGATGAACGAGATCACTCTCATGAGGTGAAAAGATGTCATACCTGTTAAAAACGAAGTGAGGTCATTTTTGTTAGAAATTGTTCCTCCAGACAATCCTCAAATTCACCAAATGTCACTTCAAAATCAACAGGCTTAATAGCGGATTTATAAGCAGATAACACAAAATTAGACATCTCAGTATTTATTGTTCACTATTCAATGGGAAACTAAACAATTTGGGAAGCCATATTTGTGACACACACCTACATAACAAAATCGTCAAAATAACATCACATTTTACACCAAAACCATTACAAACTACAAACCATCTTGAAATGACAAAAAACAATAGATTATCCACCATTAAATCATAGGAAAGAACCCAGTAAACTGACAAAAGGCAAACAGTGTACATTAATGTTTTGATACATAATAACATTTCCAAATCCATAATACTCATTTTAGTCTCAATGTATTTTTAAAAATCAAAATGTGAGAGAGAATGATAGAGAACCAAACAGATATGAATAATAGACAACCAGGCAAAAAAAAATTGATTTTTCTATTTTGGGGGGCCCGCGACTTTTCACAATCAACTCCGGTAATCTGGAAAATTGGATAAGGCTTAACATTGCAGTAGAGGGGGATTTTCAGGGGCCCTTTTAAAAAAATTTCCAATTTTTGTATAGTCATTTCGGTAGCAAAATCGCGCAAAGTCCCCGTGTAGCTGTTTCCCTGGTCCCCAATAAATCTACACCTGACACAATCCTATACTATTCTACGTATCTTACCACTTCTTATGGCGTATCTGCCCGTCATGAGAGCAGCTCGGCTAGGTGTGCAGATGGGATGAGCAATATGCTGCGTCAGTTTGGCGCCCTCTTTGGCCAGCTGATCAATGTTCGGGGTGTTTATGGTGGTGTTTCCAAAGCAACCAATATCTCCCATACCAACATCGTCCATAAGAAAGACAATGATGTTGGGCTTTCTTCTCTCCTCATTCTCATCTGCTGTTGCCATGACGGTGGTTGCCAGGAGCAACAGGATAGCATGCCTAGGGTTAGGTAACATCACCATCTCCAGATGGCTTCCCGAGTACTTCTATCCACAAAGATACCACTTTACTGCATCAGAACGTAAGAAATCAATCTGTAAAAATGAAAAATTACTTTCCTATAATGTATTTTCTGTCAAGTTAGATACCGTAGCTTAGGCTTAAGTCACAACTCAGAGCAGCGACCGACCAATTAGTAGCCTGCTCGGCCGCTGCTGGAATTTAGGCATCGCCGAACGATATTTGTAGAAGTCGAGCGGGTTGTAACAATACTTAGCGGTGGCCGAGCAGTGCCCAGTCGATTACCCATTACTCAAGGCCTAATCTTGGTCAAATCGAGGAACTTATCTGTTTGGCGTCCGAACAGTAATCAGCTGACGACTCACCGAATCCCGGGCGGTCCCCCACCGGCCTATTTTTAGGTAATCGCCCATCCGATCTTGAATTTGCCGCAAGATCATCGACCGATCTCTGACCGGCCGATGACCGCTCAACAGCTGTAAATCCTACAAGTATACCCAGTGGTTGTGTGTCCGGACGGGTTGGGTGTCCGGACACATGACTTTTACTCTCAATTTTGAAAAGTTTACAAGCAATGTCTTTAATTCTTTTTAGCACAGAATATAAGAAAATATTATAAAGAACAAATATTGATGGTGAAAAAAAACTATTCAACCTATATTTTTGGTTTATTCCTGAGATAAAAACAAGGCTTCATTTCTGTTACGTGTCCGGACACCCAACCCCCCATCCTACAAGTTCAATTTTCGACCTAAAATTGTTTTGTGACATAAGTTATGACATCCACCAGAATATCTCTGAGAAAAGATGAAATATAGAGAAAAGACAATGTTCAGAATACCGCCCTAATAACTTAATGAACTTAGTTAGGTCTAACAAAAGTTAGGCCTAGCATGCCTAGTAACAATGTTAAGTCTAAACTAATCTTGTTCATTAAATTAAATGAGTGGTTTGATCTAGGCCTAACTTGTTTTATTTGAAAAAATTGCGGTGCTGCAGCTGCAGTGCTGGCTTGAATAACAATTTTCAAGTTAAAATAACTCACAGATCTACAATAGTACAAATAACCCACTTAATCTTGGGCCCAGATAGTATTATCATGAAATTTGACACCAGTCCATTCACTGCCCTGCAATGCAAGCTGCATGATGCTGGATCCTGGCCACTCATCCAGCCTCGCCAGCGCAGGCTGCCGGCCGCCGGACCGGGTGACTGTCCGGTGACAGCTTTCGACATTCCCGGAGGCGGAGCTCACATTCATTCACAAGAGCAAGAGTGGTGACAAATTTAATGAATAATCTAGCCGTTATTAGTCTAGATTTCCCGTTTTTCCTCAATTAATTATCATGTCAATAAAGATAACATACCGAACACTATCAGGAAAGCTCTCAGTCTAGTCTATTTTGGCGCTTGGCATATATTTGACGCTAGCTGGCGCCGCGCCAAAAAAGCTCTCTTTCCCAACTTTGACTCCCAATCCGTAATCCCCGGCCGTAATCATGTGGCGTCGTGAGCCATATATTTTGAGGGGGCCAGATATGGCGTATTGGGCAAAATTTATAAAAAGTTCTGAGCGAGTAGAGCGAACGAGCAAGCAAAAATTTCAACATTTTTATTACCGAAATCGAACTATTTGTCCGGGGGGGGGGGGCCGGGCATCTCAAATGTATTGCTGTATGGCAGTGTATCCTATTGCCGGACACCTTTATTTCAGTGCTTTAAAAATGACAACTAGAGGAAATACAATCAAGAAAAATTCGCACTTGCTATTCCAAATATTATGAAAATTATTAATATGATAAAATTATTTTATATTTACCAACCATTTTCTTTGCATCGCACTTGCCGCATACCCCTCCACGAAAAACAATTATTTTCGTGCGCGACAAATTACATCATGATTCCGGACGCGCGCCGGACGGGTAAAGATATCCTTGATTATAATGATGTAAGAACAAATTTTTGTGATTTTTTTTTTCTTCTTATATCATATCATGAGTAAATTCTAAGTATTATTTGCTTTTTTATATCGAATCTGAGCAGATGTTGGTAATAAATTCGTGTTTGATAACTTATTTTATTTTGTCTTGTTAGCTGCATGTTCCATGGCACTTTCCAATAATAATATGCTCGCGTTCGTATCGTGACGCTCATCAAGTTCTATCGACGCGCTGCCGATCGACGGCTCTACTCACGGTAAACCTCGCGCACGGGTACCTTGAGAACTAGCCGTCGACGATCACCCACAATACACCACACCTCATCATTTGATCGATCAAGGAGTGGACGAGATTGAAATTCGGCAAATCAGGCCCATATTTCCGTTAGAAAATATATCAATTGTTAATACAAAACTATGTTATATGATATTTTAAGCATTTTCTGTCATTTTTAGAGATAATTAGGTAAAAGTTGGATTTTTCGCCTTGTTTTTGCAATCTTGTTCTATGTATTGCTCTGTGAAATTGAATTGCGGAAGTCTTACGGTACGAATTTGTTTTAGAACGCAGTAATATGCGCGTCCGGAATCATAATAGTGTCCGGTAATACAATACGTGACTATACACATGCGTGACCGTTTTATTTCCAAAAGGGCCAAATTAAACACCCCCTAAACGAGTTTTTTCTGTGTGCAAAATAAACCCCTATATTTCCGTGGGCTTTATTTACACAATTTGGCCCCTAAACAAGTTGTCGCCAGAATATGACCTCTGGGAAAAAGCTTGGACAAAAAACATACCCTAAACAGTTGGCTAGTCTTTAAAAAAAAGCTTTGGAAAACTACATACCCTAAATACGTTTGACCCTGCGATTGACAATTGACCACAGTCTTTTAAAGCCACCCTTTTCTTGAAAATCTGGGTTTAGTTGATACCCTTAACGAATGTACGTGCAGCCCGCGTTTAAAACTGAAAAAAAAATCCCTTATTTAAATACGTTGTTTTTTTGTCACGCATATATACAGCAATGACTGCCCCCCCCCCCCTGGGCTATTTGTGATATATTTTGACATAATATTCAGAACATAAGGCCCATACTTTATACCCATACTTTTGTATACATGCATATTTCACCCTCTATCCAGTTTCTTTCATTTTCTCTTTGTTTTCATGGTCTCGAAAAATTGGGGGCGGCAAGCGCCCCCACGTGCACCCCCAGGCATCTCTACTATGTCACTATCTGCCAATTACCTGTGGATTGGCTTGAATTTCCCGCACATTACGTCAGTCAGTAAAAAAAAAAATAGACTCCAAAATATTGGAGAGGGACATGGCATCGTGTCCCTCACCTATTTTTTTTTTTTTTTTTTTTGGGGGGGGACTTGTCCCCCTGTCCATCCCTAGTCTAACCCCCATGTAATAGTTCCACTTGCTTTTGAAACCATGTGACTACAGATGGGGAGGGGGCGGAGCTTGATGGGGCCATGGGGCCCCGATTGTATCACAACCATTTTGAAATAGAGAAAAGGAAAAAGAAGGTAAAAAGCGGGAGTGAAATATGATTATAATTTTCTACACCATATGTCAAAATCTATCACAAATATATAATTTTGTATCATAAAAAAGTCAGAAATTTGTTACTCGCTCACACTTTTTAAACCTCATACGCATGATCTGGCCCCCTAATTTTTCCCATCACTGCCAAAAAGTAAAATAATGATGTTCAATAACCTAGCTGCATGTCATGCTTTTGTTTTGATGAAATAAAAAAGGCCCCTTTTCAATGAATATTTGTGAGACTATAGTACTTTAGCTTCAACATTTTTAATTTTGTATCCGGGGGGGGGGGGGGGGGGGCATTTCCATTGACGAGTGGATACCATGCGTGACCAAAAAAACCCGAAAAAACCGAGAATCTCTTTTTCAAGATAGGGCACGACGTAACGTAATGGGTGTCAAAAGCACTAAAATAATGAAAAAATATAAAGGGTATACATTTCGCTAGGGAAACTACATGTTTACTGTCCAATCTGCGAGGGTATAAAAAGACTAAAAGAAAGGATGTAGGCCTACTTTTTGCCCCAACACTACGTGTTTAGGGCCCGTTTAGAGTCCGATTTTAGCGAGGCGCCTGTGTGGGATATGGTACAAAAATAAAAGGTAAAGCCGGTAAAGCCGACGTCCGTGATCCCCGTGATGTGACGTCCGTGATTAAAATATATTGTTGGGTCGATTCAGGGAATACTTGTCAAGGGTACCGTTTTCTTCCCAATACTTGTGGGTAGGGTTTCACACGCCAATACCTGTGAAGGGGTGCATTTTCCGAGCATGGAATGCTTTTCGAAACCCTATGGTATCCATTCGTAAATGGTGGCCCCCGGATGACCGTTGGTAGGGCCTATTATTTTACAAACAAAACTATAATCAATCACACATATTTTTTCTCTATGATATTGGATAGGACTATATCAAAATTTGTATCTTCACGTAAAAATTATTGATTGAGGGTCCATGATTTTAAAAACAAATTCCAATTGGGTTTCTAAAAATATGACACAAACATATCCAAGTCACTGCTTTAATAGAGCCTACTATCTATTAAGGTTGCAAATTTTGATATTATTGTTGGTTTGGATATCATGGAAAAAGTTTTGTGAAAACATATTTTTTCTGAATTTTTTTTTTAGTTGAAATCAGCAGAAAATAGCATTCACGCTGTGTTTGTTTATATAGACACCGAAAATAATGTTTTAGGGACACCATACGTTACCTCATCCGGATATCTGTATCTACCAAAAACTTTGGCTTTTTAGAGAATAAAGGAAGGAAAAATGAGCAGTGGAACTGGGATTTTGAGTTTCTTAGATCCGGATTTATCATGCTATGTTGATGCTCTTCATCAGCCAGATGCTGAGCTCGGTGTTCTTGGAGGAACAATTCGAGTTGTCGAACCTAAATGCGGGTGAGTGAAAATAAATTTTATAACATGTTCCCATATGTTGCTATTCGTGTAAGTGAATGGTTATCTTCTATATTTTAGCGCACTCAAAATTTCCCAAAACTTAAAAAAGCTCCGTCAGTTGTGCCAATTCTAACTTTGTTATGCCGCACAAAATACATACTTTCAGACAGAAAAACTCCCATTCTGTTAAAAAAATATGTGAAGCCTGGATCAGGTTGACCAGATTTCACAAAATGAAATACGGGACAATCAACAAAAAAGATAAAGACAAGAGTTTGACAAAGTCTAGAAGTCTACACACCAACACAGTGTTAGACTTAAGAAAAAAGGTGCTAGTGTAGTTTCGCACCTCCCCGTTTAATGGTTTTCAAACATGTACAATCTCACCCTAAATAATTCACAACCTAAAATACTTGCATCTGAGCCTCCAAAGTCCAGTAGAAGTTGAATATTTGCCGTTTTGACACTTTTTTTTACAAAGTTTTACACCTATTTCGGAATCACTCGGTCGCTTGAAGCTCAGCGCTGCACATAAGCAGTCGGTACGCGTACAGTACGTACCACCTAGTGAAGTGTGTGTGTGTATTTGTGTTTTGTCAGACGTGTATCAATCAGATATGATTATTTACGTCTGGGACCGACCTTTAACGTCACCATCCGAAAGACGTGACCAGGGCTCGAACCTCTGCATCAATTTGTAACTTCCCCGCATAGCTTGGATTACAGGCGCACGCCACAACGCCCAGAAGTGCAAGAAGAGCGAGCTTTTCTATGGTATCTTCAAAAAGATTTTTTCCCCTAGAGTTCAAAACAAGGCTCTACATTATTATTTCTTATTTCATCGCTAAATCTACGTGTATTCACATTTTTCACATTTCTTATTTCATTCAAACAAGCACACACACGCACACCCCACACACACCTTCACACAACAAACATCAACCACTCTGCACAACCACTACCGTAATACTTGGGGCAAGCTGAAAGAGGGGAAATTTTTTTTTTTGAAGATACCATAGAAAAACTTGCTCTTCTTGCACTTCACTAACTGGGCGTTGTGGCGTGCGCCTGTAATCCAAGCTATGTGGGGAAGTTACAAATTGATGCAGAGATTCGAGGTTCGATCCCTGGTCACGTCTTTCGGATGGTGACGTTAAAGGTCGGTCCCAGACGTAAATAATCATATCTGATTGATACACGTCTGACAAAACTGAAATACACACACTAGTTGGTACGTACTGTACGCGTACCGACTGCTTATGTGCAGCGCTGAGCTTGATCAAGCGACCGAGTGATTCCGAAATAGGTGTTAAACTTTGTAAAAAAAAGTGTCAAAACGGCAAATATTCAACTTCTACTGGACTTTGGAGGCTCAGATGCAAGTATTTTAGGTTGTGAATTATTTAGGGTGAGATTGTACATGTTTGAAAACCATTAAACGGGGAGGTGCGAAACTACACTAGCGCCAGAAAAAAATATAAAGAATTGGAAGGGAGGGTAAACGGAAGAATAAAGGAGATTAAGAAAAGGCGAAAGAAAAGAGTTGAATTGAGAAGAAAGAAAGAAAAAAATGAAGGGGAAAAAATAGTAGAAGGATGAAAGAAAGAATTAAATGTTTAAAACTAGACTCCTAGAGGGAAAAGGTTTCCATCATTCTTTGAATTGAATATAGAAAGGATGAAAAAGAAAGGAAGGGAAGATGAATGAATGTGTGAAAGACAAGATAAAGGAGAGAAAGACAAAAAAGAAAGTAAGAAAAAAGAAGGAGGAAAGAAAGAATGAAGGAAATAAATATGTTCCTTCATTCTTTGAATTTATTTCCTTCATTCTTTGAAAGAAAGAAACAAAGAAAGAAGAAAAACAGGAAGGGAGGGAGGAAGGAAGGAATGGAAAGAAAGAATAAGGGAAAAAATTAGAAGGAAAAATAAAATAAATAATGAAAGAAAGGAGGAAAGAGAGGGAGGAAAGAATGAAGGGAGGAGAGAATGAAAAAAAAAAATAATGGAAGGAGAGAAAGAACAAAAAGAAAAAGGGGAGGAAGGGAGAAGGAAGCAAAGAAAAGTTTAAGGAAAGAAAGAATGAAGGAAATAAAAAGAAATTTAATAAAGAAGGCAGGTGAGAGAAAGAAGGAAATAAAGAAAAATGAACAGAGAGAGAGAGAAAGGATCAGGAAAGAAAGATATGAAATAAAGATAGATGGAACAAAATGGGGCAAGCAGGAAGGACAGAAGGATGAAGAAAGAAAGAAAGAAAGAGGAAAACAGTTCAAACTTCAAGCAAACAAAACAAATCCAATCATCTAACAAAAATCATGATATATTTTTAAAAATAAAAAAACTAAAATGTTTTAGAAATGAATAAATTTCAAAGTGAAACATTGTGATCTTAAAAATTAGATGAAACATCGCCGGCATCCTACACAACAAGACTCATAAAGAAAGCTGAAACAACTAGATCTAGTTATGAAAACTCAATAACTTGTTTCTCCTATTACATCTCCCAATCAGTAATCTGAGAATCCATAATATAATTATACAAATTTCCCACCGATTTTGTGATTTTTTTGGTGGAAAAACTGTTTATCTGTTTGCACCATTGAGAATCTGCTCCGATCCTACATGCCTAGCTACATGTAGTAGCTAGTAGCCTGCTACACACAGGCTAGGCAGGAGGCCAGTTCTGGGTTAGCAAGAAAATCACCGCAGAACTTGCAAAAGCTTTTGTCAATTTTATTGTTGTCTCTGCTTTGTCATCTGTTTATTTGATGAAAATTCATCACTTTTAAATGTATTAACTACATTTTGTTCAATACTCTGAAATACGGGACGAATAGGTGTCCTGGGAAGGGTTTCACCCTGGCCTGGATTGTAGATGAATTGGGTGATGTTTTTTTTGGCTTTCATTTTATTTGTTGCCGTTCAGACTTTAGTTTAGTGACAATGTGTTTCAACTTTCATTTGTTAGAGACCATCCATATAGATCTATGTCTTATTATGAAGTTCAATTTTATCATATTCAGTCATTTATTCTGCCTAAGAAAGTTAACCTTGGACAACTGTGTGGCTCTGTGGAGAGTAAGCACACGTACATTAGTGAATGAATTTTACTCTCTAGGACTAGGAGCCTCCTGGCTAGGCTTGGCTACCTTGAGCTCGAGTCAAATCCACCCATACTTGAGGGTAAGCAAACCTTACATGACGTTTCAGTCACTGAAAGTTGCTTCAATGTTATGCCCAAACATGATGCATTCATCTTTTTAATGTTCTTTAATTTTTGTGTTTATTTTTTTAAATCAAATTCTTCTCCTATTCTTTTTTTCTTATTTACCTCTTTCTTTTGGAATTCCCAAATTTCATATTCCCCCTTTTTCTTAATGTTATTACCTATTTTTGAGGTCTATATATCCCTCATCCTTCCTTTCCTCCCCCCTTCTATTCCACTTCCTCTTCCCCATCCCCTTCTTCTTTCAGTGGGAGTAGGTTATTGGATCTCTGACCAAGAAATCAAGGGCCTGTTGCATGAAAGGGTCTGTCGTAGAACCGTTCTACGTGAGAACGTGATATCGCTCAACTGTTTCATGAAGCCAATTTAGGGGGATAGGAAGATTGGTCTTTGGAAAGACACCTCCAGACATGTCCTACATAGGCATGATCTTCTTTGCACACCGCCCGCCACCGTGGTCATTGAGAGAAAATGTGTTTACGGCAAGCCACCCTGACATATCACCTTTTTTTTTTGGGGGGGGGGCATTCGATTGCACACTGATGCAGTTTATCTGGGATGGCGCCAAGTTATTTTTTATATGGTGGCTGGCATCAATTTCAGGTATCTTGCCCGGCAAGACAACGCAAAATGGATGTCATTACAATTTCTCCGGTCTCATCTAGGCCCAAACAATTTTTTATATATGTTTTCCTTTATTTTTCTCCCATTTCCCCCTCTCTTTCATAAAAAAAAAAACACCAAACTTGGAATATCGAAATGGGCGGTAACCTCTCTGACCCCCATGCTTTATCATTAGATAAAGGTTATGAATACAAATCAAAAATTTAATTATCAACATGTGTTTATAACTTTCAGCATAAAAAAGATGAAAAAAACTCATTAAGATGTTACTAAACATGCTTCATTTTCATTTTTATTTAATTTCCTTTCTTTGCTTTCTTAAGAACATTGGAGAAATTCAAACAAATAGGAATACATACATGTACAATTATAATTTTATGATAAAATATAAAAATATTATTACAAAAAATACCAGGCCTATGTGGAAAATAATGATGTCTTTTATTAATTCTACCAACTAAATTGTGTGCTAGCTGTAATATCCCCTTCCCCTCCGCCCAACACTGTGTTTGCTCATTCTCATTTAGGCCTACATGCCGTAAGAACAGGCTTACCATCCAAAATACTCCAAATTCAAACTGTCAATTCGATTAGTTAATAAGAAAGACGTACCTCACAGCTTCATCTTGACCTTCCCCCACTTTTAGTTGATTTGTATTTTTTGTAATAAAAAGCTTTGTTTTTGTTTGATTTGATATAAATCAGGGGCTGATGTGAGATTACTTAATCATTGGCGAGTGGATACCATGCATATGAACTTTGGATTTCGAAAAGCACCCTAAACACGTATATTCCTTGTTCTGAAAAATGCACCCCTTAACAATTATTGATGTGTGAATTCTACCCTTAAAAAGTATTGGAAATAATATCTATCCTTTACATCCTAAACCTGTACAGCGATAATGAGTGAATGTGTATAGACATTTGAGTTACAATTACATCAGAGAAGCTGGGTACGTACCGCCCGACCCATCTCCAGCAGGACCCTAAACACGTAGATTTAGTATTGGTGCAAAAAAGTAGAGCCTACATCCTTAATAAAGTATATTATAATCTTTTATACCCTCGCAAATTGGACCGTAAACATGTAGCTTTCCTAGCGAAATACCCTTTTTTCATAATTTCAGTGTTTTTGACACCTTTATTACGTTACGTACGTAACATGCTCTATCTTGAAAAAGATATCCTTTTTACGTGTTTCTTTGGTTGCACATGGTATCCACTCATCAATGGAATTGCCCCCCCCCCTGGTCTTCATACTGGTTTGGGTTTCTGCATGATATTCTTGTTGTAAACAGATGACACAGAAAGCCCATGTTTGCCAGCAATCAATATTAAGATTTGGCACAAGTTTTTGTCTCGCCTGCATAGCAGAGCGAGACTATAGGCGCCGCTTTTCCGACGGCGACGGCGGCGGCGGCGTCAACATCAAATCTTAACCTAAGGTTAAGTTTTTGAAATGACATCATAACTTAGAAAGTATATGGACCTAGTTCATGAAACTCGGACATAAGGTTAATCAAGTATTAGTGAACATCCTGCTCGAGTTTCAGGTCACGTGACCAAGGTCAAAGGTCCTTTAGGGTCAATGAACTTTGGTTAAGTTGGGGGCATTTGTTGAATTACTATCATAACTTTGAAAATTTATGGATCTAGTCCATGAAACTTAGACATAAGGTTAATCAAGTATTAGTGAACATCCTGCCTGAGTTTCAGGTCACATGACCAAGGTCAAAGGTCATTTAGGGTCAATGAACTTTGGCCAAGTTGGGGGTATTTGTTGAATTACCATCATAACTTTGAAAATTTATGGATTTAGTTCATGAAACTTAGACATTAGGTTAATCAAGTACCACTGAATATCCTGTGTGAGTTTCAGGTCACATGACCATGGTCAATGGTCATTTAAGGTCAATGAACTTTGGCCGTGTTGGGCGTATATGTTAAATTACCATCCTAACTCTGAAAGTTTATGGATCTAGTTCATAAAACTTGGACATAAGAGTAATCAAGTATCACTGAACATCCTGTACGAGTTTCAGGTCACATGACCATGGTCAAAGGTCATTAAAGGTCAATGAACTTTGGCCGTGTTGGGGGTATTTGTTGAATTACCATCCTAACTCTGAAAGTTTATGGATCTAGTTCATAAAACTTGGGATATAAGAGTAATCAAGCTTCACTGAACATCCCCTGTGAGTTTCAGGTCACAAAACCAAGTCAAAGGTCAGTTAAGGTCAATAAACTTAGGCCATGTTGGGGTAATTGTTGAAGTGCCATCATAACTTTGAAAGTTTATGGATAGAGAATGAATGAAATGTGGACATGGGTGTAGTTGACAAGTCTTAAGTCAGCGTTTAAATGTCATCTATGGTCAATGAACGTGGTATTATATCATTATATGAATGGTGTTTTTGTGAATGATTATTTTATAGTAGTTTTCAAAGTTAGCACTGCTGCTATGTTAAATTGCGTAATGCAGGCGAGACTGCCAGAGGCGTTCCACTTGTTTGCTTTTAATACATTGTTCCTGTTGTCGATATAACAGAGTCAATGGTATGTTAATATACTAATTTTTGTATCTCTTATTTTTTTATGATTGTAGGAGGATCACCCAAAACCCAAGGAACAGCTGTGACAGGTTCAAAGTTACCATTCCTTATGGTGGGAACTCACTAACATGTAAGCCATCTTACAACCTTTTTATATCTTCTCCTCAGCTACATAACATGCCTACCTGTTTGATTTTCATCTTTCTTGATTTTCCATTTCCCTCTCTCCTTTTCAAGATGTGTGGTGTTGAAACAGTCTTACAGGGCTTACAATTGAATTTCAAAGGGGCAAGGCTATTTTTTTTAAAGGGCACTTAAAGTTTAAGGAAAGGGAAGGCGATACTCACACAAGGGAGCGTCCATGGCCATTATAAAACAATATCGCTAGTGAATTGGACTTTTCAATGGGACACATGCACTGGATTATGCAGGGCATCAAGGCCAAATTTTTAAAAAGGGAATATTTGGAAGGGCATCAAGGTAATTTCCGAAGGCATCAGAGGCCATGGCCTTTGGCCTTGGATTGATCCATGGTCTTATATATCAATTTGGCATATGATTTAATCAGAGTTTATGTAAAATTAATTTGATTTTAGCATATTTTATAGGAAAAATAGTGAAGAGAAATCTGTTCTTGACTACATTGCATATATGTATATGGTTAAGGATGACAGTTTTCAAAAGGATTACAGTCAGAACGCTGACAGTTTAATATGTATTTTCAGGTTATAATCTACAAGTAGGTCTCTTTTGTCAACAATGCCATTATTTTTTAATCCTCAGGTCCTCTGATTAAATTAATAGACTTCTTTCAAATGGTTATTGGGTGGATTTGTATTAGAGAGCAGGGAACATTTCATGAAACAAGTGATTTTCACTTAAATTTTGCTCTGAGCCAATCGTAATGGAGGATTTCAGTAGTTTATAACAAGTAATCAAAGAAAATTGTTATTTGCTTCATGAATGCTCCCCAGATTTGTAGAAGTGACTAATGTGTACCTTTCAGTCACTCTCAATTGTAATTCTTTTATTATTATTATTGTTTTTCAGGGCAAGTGATCTTTGATAGTTTACACCCATCCCTCCCGCCTGATTTTATCTTTGATGCTCCTGACCGAACTTTTGCTCCAGATCTTGACCAGCTCAAGGTATTAAAGTGTTGTCACTACTACTACTACTACTGCTACTACTGCTACTACTACTGCTGCTGCTGCTGCTGCTGCTGCTGCTGCTGCTGCTGCTGCTGCTGCTGCTGCTGCTGCTGCTGCTACTGCTACTACTACTACTACTACTACTACTACTTCTACTACTACTACTACTACTACTACTACTACTACTACTACTACTACTACTACTACTACTACTACTACTACTACTACTGCTACTACTGCTACTACTGCTACTACTGCTACTACTACTTCTACTACTACTTCTACTACTACTACTACTACTACTACTACTACTACTGCTACTACTGCTACTACTGCTACTACTGCTACTACTACTTCTACTACTACTTCTACTACTACTACTACTACTACTACTACTACTACTACTTCTACTACTACTACTTCTGTTTTTTCAACATATTATCTCCTCTATAACCTTCGGCGCATCCGCAAATACTTTGATCAAGAAAGTATGAAACTGATGGCACATGCTCTGATTACAAGTAAGCTTGACTACTGTAATGGTTTGTTGTTTGGAATGCCTGATAGTCTTATTTCTAAGTTACAAAGAGTCCAAAATTCATGTGCAAGACTTATCTACCGTGTCCCAAAGTTCAGTTCCACTACACCTCTTCTGAGAGAACTCCACTGGTTGCCTGTACGTCAGAGAATTTCATTCAAAATTCTGTTAATTGTATATAAATCATTAATCGGTCAAGCCCCACATTACATTACAGAATTACTCGAACTTAAAACCCAATCACACAGTCGAAGCCTGCGAAGTTCCACAGATAAATTATTGTTTCAGATCCCATTTCACAAAACAAAAGTCACACTTGGTGATCGTGCATTTGCACTGCTGCCCCCAAACTATGGAATAGCCTGCCAATTGATATAAGAAGCTCTCCATCCTTGGCTCTTTTCAAATCAAAATTAAAAACATATATCTTTAGTTAAGAAAATATGCTGTGTAGACGTAAGTAAAAAGAGCTCTGGGCAAGCGCAGCTGAATATATCCATATAAAAGCTGTGCTATACAAATTAATGTTTATTATTATTATTATTATTACTACTACTACTACTACTACTACTACTACTACTACTACTATTACTACTACTACTACTACTACTACTACTATTACTACTACTGCTACTACTACTACCACCACCACCACAACCACCACCACTACTACTACTACTCTAAAATACATTGTACAAATATTATAAATAAATATATAAACACTTGTGGATGGATCACCCATTCAGAGCCATTGATGTAATGGCTCTGTTCTTCCTAGAGAACAGAAGTACTACTTCTACTACTACTGTAACGAGGTAGAAATTTGAGACTTGTATATGTTTAGATAGGAAGTTCTTCTGCCTTCTCGCACGATTCACATTCAATAACATGTTTATATTTAGTTGTCAGTTTTTAGGTCATGCTGATGCTCTGAGCGTAAATGTGCAAGAATGTGAACATCTGTTGATTGCAAAGGGACATTGGGGATAGAGCAAAATACTTACACGGTTTACGAATGAGCAAATAGGTATTGGGATATTACTAGGATATGGGCTGTCATGGTATTTTACTGTGCGAATGTAGAAAAGATTGATGATCAATAGACTTGCTGTCATCTATTTCTCATTATTATTTTATTATTTAAATATATCAGTTATAGAGTACTTTCACCCCCTGCCCTTGCCACCTTTTGTATCCTGTGTGTAATTCCATTTTCCTCTTCCATCTTTGCAGTGCTTGGTGAATTGGGACCACACCGAACCGAAGTCTCTAGTGTTTGCATTGAGAGAGCTTCTATCCCAGTACAAAACATATCAAGAAAATCTACTTTGCAGCAATGCCAGGCTTCAATTTGAATATGTTTCCTTGATTGAAACCACCCAGTTTATAGACATCGAAGTACACCAAATCCAGAAATCATCCTATGTAAGTTGAAATGTGAAAAAAAAATAATTAAATGCCACTACGTAATATCATACTACTAAGCTAGGTTTTCAGGCTGGTTATTTTTTTTGTCCCTTCATTCAAAATTTAGTGATTTGGTTTTGGAAATATTAAACTTAGAAATTTGAGAATTCTTTGTTGAACATTGGTGAACCGACACACAGCAGATCGTCCTAAGATTCCGAGCTGATGAATAATTGCAAATATTCTGTTTGTCCAGAGTCGCGTACGAAACTGCTTTTTTGATCCACTGATTTTCAACAAAGACAGACCTGCCAACCAGTACGTTTTGGGCGTATTTAGTACGTTTTTGCAACCAAAATACGGCAGTACGTTTTTTCTTTTAAAAATATATGTATTTGTAAAAATAAAAATAAAAAAAATTCTTAAAAAATCGTAATTTATCGAGAAAAATCATCTCTATATGTCTCTATTTCATAAAACTTACACAAATATGGTTATTAGATCAATGTAATTTCAGGTAACTTGGTTTGTTTTTCAATCATTTTGTTAAAACCAGGGTAAGATATACACATTATTAATTTTTTTTTTTTCATCTGCAAGAGCAGTGCGCATTTTAGCTTGGATGCAGCTTGAGCCCCGCAATGAGCAAGTGCGCCACGCATTTTATTATGAAATACACTCTTTTGGGGAAAAATACATGTTTTTTAATCACAGAATACACTTTTTCATTCCCAGAGGTTGGCAGGTCTGCAAAGACTGCTTTAACTACTGAAGGTTCCATGGCAAGAAGAATAGTGTAGTATGTTTCACAGTACACCATGTATCTTTCTTGGGCAAGTGTTGGTCCTGACAAGGACCACCCAAACTCGTTGTTTCGACAAGTGTGTTCTTGTCGTCTTCAGGAGAATGAGCCAATCAGAGACATGTACCCTGCAAGGCACCGTGCATACTGCACCTTGACAGAGTATATAAGGCCTGCTTTTACAAACTTTGCTCATTCTCCTGGAGACTGCTTTGTCATGAAGGGCCTTTGGCAATAGATTTTCTATGTTCCAGAAAGCGTCTGCTTAGTCTTAGGCCTATTGTTTCTTGCACACTCATGCACTGCACAAATTAGAATTATGACTGTCTAGCTCAGACACTTATTTTCTCCAGTTAATGATGAGATGGAAATGTTTTGTCATGCTGTATATGTGGAATGTGAAGTTGGGATAACAGAATATATATACACACAGTAGCCACTTCATTTTCAAGAACTGTTCTCCCAGCAGTCCCTGCTAGTAATATCACCCGGCTTTAGCTGGGCTGCCCAGGCAATCAAGCATCCAAGGAGTTTCTTCCTACCAGGTACCCATTTTGCCTCACCTGGGTTGAGTGCAGCACAATGTGGGTAAACTTCTTCCTGAAGGAAAACATGACATGGATTGGAATCGAACCCACATAACATCCCTCAGATTGAAAGACAAGGGTCATAACCACTAGACCACGACCATCCCATGTAAAAAGCTTCTTCTATTCTCCATAGAACACAAACATTACTCCTTTTTTTTTTTTTTGGTATGGAAATACAACTTAGTAGTCGTCCATTTAAGTGTGTTTCACATTTTTCTTTATTCAGGCAAGAGATTCAGTTGTCAATTTCTTGATCAAATTACCAGTGGACTTCAAGGACATTCCAGCGTTTCTCATCAAGGTATAATGATTTTAATCATGAATTTTTTTTTTTTTTTGCTCTGTCAAATGAGACTTTGGTTCATAAACAGATCATTTACCATACAGACTAATTGTTGTTTCACCATTTGGATACTTAGTCCAGGATAGAAGAGGCATAACATTGTTTTTTCATATATACAATGTTTTTAATGGTTTATTGTCAATTCGAGGGTGCTGATTACGAATCTGAATGATGCCACTCATGTAACCTTGAGCATTTTCCGCAAATTGGCAAAATCCAATATGGCCGCCAAAATATGCATATTACCATATTACCAATACGGCCATAGTGGCATCATTCAGATTCGTAATCAGCACCCTCGAATTAACAACGAACTATCAAAAATATTGTATACATGAAAAAACAAGGTTTGGTCAATTTTCTATGGGGCCTATCCTGGACTATACTAGACAAAATGGGTATAGTGCCCCTGGAACTAAGACACAACAGTAAATTGGTTAAATGGCAAGAAGATAGTCCAAATGGTCAGTAGAAGAAACTGGTTATGGAAGAACTAGGATTACACCATATGGGATGAGACCAAATAGATATTAGACAATGTGGATGTAATTCAATTAGCAATTTACCTATTTGTCATGGTTGCCTTGTGTTGGAATCCTTGTTCAATCAATCTGACATTGGTTTTGTTATACCTGATTCCCTTTATCATTTTGATTCCATGTAGATTGATTCCTAGGTATGCAATATTATCGATATCATTATGAAGTTTTCATCTATTCTAAGGAAGAATTTTACAAACACATAATAACTCAGGTCCTGGAAATTTCGAAATTGCTATCTAACTTCTTTAAGTAAAGTGAAGTACATTAATAGCAAATTCACAAAACAAGAAAGAAAATCTCCTTGTATATGCAAGATATTCACTGATTCCTTTTGCATGTTATAAGTGCTTTAAAGGCAGTATGAAGTGATTTATGAATGAAATTATTATGATTACATGGTGTTGATTTTATTGTTTTATGTTTTCTTCTTGTTTTTTTTAATCCTTTAGGACAATCCAGGGGATGATATAGCCATTCTTTTAGTTAGTTTCCAAGGTATTGATGGCAACAAGGTGTCTCCTCAACTCTTCCTTTCACCGAGGGTAGAAAGGTAAGTACATTGAAATCTATATAGTCAAAACTGCTTCAAAGAGGTACTCTCTTAGTTAGTTTCCAAGGTATTGATGGTAACAAGGTGTCTCCTCAACTCTTCCTTTCACCGAGGGTAGAAAGGTAAGTACATTGAAATCTATTCCATCTAAATTGCTTTAACTGTGACCACTAATGTTACGATCCAGGATCTCTTATGATTTGCTGTATTATTGTGTTAGGATTGATATGACGAGTTTTCAATCTTGTGTTTTGGTTTTTTTTTCTCCCTCTTGTTGATTTGATTAGAGCATTGGGAGGAACAGCAAGTCTTAGAATTCCGGCTTTCTCAAATCGGAACCACCTGACTGATTACACAGGACACATCCTTGAACTCTTACAAAACCTGGTGAGTTTGCTTCTCTTAAAGTTTTTGCCTAACAATTATTAGATATCCTTGACGAACTTTACTATGAATGTTGGATAGTTAAAAATAGCATGATAGATGATTAATTTCATATTGATTCAATGTGATATATGCTTGCTCTTGATCATGTTATTATTTGGGTTATTAAAAGAATATGCACATAATCTGTTTGAAATAGTTATTAAATACCACTGATCTCTTTTCAATAAATCATACTAAATTTCTCAAAATAATCCTATTCACAATTTCAGAGGCATTGCATAGATACAGTCGATAGTCTTTTTCACATGACTTAGTGGGATGTTGAAATTGTTGGACACATGATAGACTTTTAGAAAATTCCTCTGAATTGTAAAAAGTGCTTCTACTACCTCTGTACATGTTGTTGTGCATGATAAGATCTATTATGATAGCTCAGTTTTAAAAAGCAATGGTTTGTAATCTTGGAGACCCAGGTTCAAAACCAAGATGAAGAGCTATTGCCCTTTGGCAAGTCAGCATTTCCAGGTCCCTCTGAGTCAAAGATGGCCTTAAATCTTCCGTCCTCTGATTGCTTCTTAGTAGGGGTGTTGTGGCTCAGTGGACAAATCACCGGACTTTGAACCACAAGGTCCAGGGTTCGAGCCCCACCACAGTACTGGCATTCTTTGGCAAGGCATTTATCTACATTTGCCACTCTCCAGCGAGATGTAGTAAATGGGTACCCAGTAGGAAGAAATTCCTTGAATGCTTGAGCGTCTGATTGGGATAGCTGCGCCAAAGCCAGGGTAATACTATGCAGCGCTTAGAAAATTGTATTAAGACTTATGTGCTATATGTTATTATTATTGTTGTTAGCATGCATAATTTCTTAGCAGTCAGGTTATAATAATTACAGTTCACCAATAAATTTTGTTTTATGTCATAGGTGGAGCAAGTTGTTAAAGGATATCAGAAGAGGAAGGAATTTGTTGCAGCACTCCTAAGTCATTATGGAAGGTAATCATACTATTTCCTAACTAGCTCTCAGCCCCAAGTTTGAGTGGAATATAAAGGAACTCAATTAACCCTAAAATGGCCGGGGGGGGGGGGGGGTTGAATCAACCCCCCCCTCAACATTTTCTGCGATCATTCTGCCGGGCGAAATTTTTTGACCGCGCCACTCGCAGAGTTTATACTTTTAAGTCTCGCGCATCTTTTGAGACCAAATTTACGATGCCCGGGTACGCGGTTCCGAAATTACGCAACATTTTGTAAGTGCATGTCAGACCAAAAAATTGTTCCAAAACGTGATTTTGTGTACAAAGTCAATGCAAATTGAGTTTTCTCATCTTATTCATAAAGATATGATTATTTTTACTTTAAACAGCTGAAAGCAATTGATTTTAGCATAATTATGCTTCAAAAAGGTTGCGCAATAAATCTGGTGAAAAAAACAAAGAAAAACAAAAGGTTGAAAAACAAAGAAATACATAAGAAATTCATAAAACAATAAGATACATAAGAAATTGATTTCCAAACCAAAGTTTTTTTCAATTGCCATTGTTAAGAATGCTACAAAGAATATTTTTACCAAAAATTAGCATTCTAGGAGCTTTATTTAGTGAATTAGAGCAAAAAGTATGATTTATGCATAAATTAGCATAATTAATTCATATAAAATAAAATCTCATTATTTTGGAAAATTTTACCATACAGCCTTGTAGATTACATCGCACACTACCAGCGTGCAAATTTTTGCGGCGCTCGCGCGATCGGCGGCCGAGATCTCAGGGGGGGGTTGAATCAACCCCCCCCCCCAGCCACAGAACAGCCAAAAAAGCCCGGCCTAGTTAGGGTTAAAGCCATCCTTGAATGAAGGTTACTAGAAATGCAGCAATTGCCTAAGTAATATGGTAGCATTGGGTTATATCATATTTTGTATAAAGTACTTCATTCCATTACAGTATGATGTATTTTATATTGAAAATATGTCATTTTTAAGTATTTATTACAATTTTTATCTATATAAGTAACTGTTACCTTGTTTTTGTTGAATTGGTCGGGTCAAATGTCAAAACGGGGGTAAGGTTGTTTTTTTTCCTCTGAGCGCTCTTCATTTGTGCTCATGAGCGACTGATTTTATTGTGTGTGTTTTAGCCTTTCTAATTCTAATTCTATCACCCATAGGGAGCAACATGGTTCATTTGTGAGTGATGAATATTTACTCTTTAAAAACATTCAATCCTTGGAGTAGTTTTTCTGTTAAAATGGTTGACCATGTCAATAGTTGCTATCATTGTGTTGCTCTAGTCTGAAGTAATTGATGATATCAAACTGCAAGCTTGATAATTGGTCTGTTGTGGCCTGCCAGCAGGGGCAATGTTCTTTGTAAAATATGTCATATTCTGTTTGGGTTTAGGATATCAATTAATGTTTTTTATTTCATTTTTTTTTTGTTCAGGTCATCTCTTGAGTATGACTCTGAGGGATTCAGCAAAGCCTCCTTCTTATTTGAAATGCAGGATTTTCATTTCATATTACATGGTAAGATTCTTCACATTGTTCTCAAATGAGAGAAATGTTTAAGTGAAATTAAGATGGCGATATTGTACATTCAGCTTAGTCGGTTTACCATGCAACATCATTAGGGAAACCTTTCCAAGCTGTGGTGTCTACCTGTCATTCCATTTCATAATTAAGTTTCATTTGTATTTCAGTGCGGATACCCAGTTTCTTTCCTCGAGAGCAGCCAGAGTTTGTTTTCCAGTCGGTCTATCACACCACGTCATTAGGGAAACCATTCCAAGCCGTGGTGTCTAACTATCCGTACAGCCCACGATGGAGTGGCAACGAGATGGCTGAAAGAGCAAAGTAAGAACTTTCAAAGCTTTCTTATATATTAGAATTATAGCAGCAGAGGGGGGGGGCAAGTTACCACAATATCAAGACTTCTTTGGGCTAAGAGATTTGTAATCATCCCTCAGTAGCTAGCTAGATATTGTTTCGATGTCATAGTTTCCATCTCAATCAAATCTCCTAGTTTTTTTATGTACTCATATATTGCATGTATGAGTAGGGACAGTGATTCTCCGCGATCGCGGAAAACGGACGGAATTCACGGAAACTGCCTTTTGAAACGGAAAGTGATGTTTCAAACGGAAAATCACGGAAAACATATTTTTCCTCAAAAGACACAGAACAGCAACAGAAGTTACTCTAAAATCTCAACAAAATAGGAATATTAACTGGCCACAAAATCCCACAAAACATGATTTCACTTCGCTACAATCATGACAATCCACACATCGTGACTGCACTCGAGTCGATCGTACCCCTTGCCCCATCCGGCAGGGCTGGCCGTATAGAAAACATTCACATGCGCACATCGTTTGATTTTAACTACATGGCCGTGTGTTGCTGCCCTCTACGTTCGGTGATGTATGTAACAGCACACTATCGCGGTAGGGTATACACTCTTGAAATCCAAAATGGCGGATAGGATGGCGGATTCTAAATAAATTATTACTTTCATACCCTTGAAATCAACTCAAATAATTGCCATTGTTTTAGTCTCCATTTCAATCCAATTGATATTTGAATTTTTAATTGTCTAATATTCATCACTTTTTAATATTGTATTTCTTTTTCCATTCTATTCTATTATATTCAATGAATTTTTATGTACACTTGCTCTTAAAAATTTATTTATCATCTATGTACATTGAAAATTGTAATTGTTTGCTTTTATCCATGACTTGTGAATGTTTTATTGTACACATGCTAATTTCAGCCTTCTGGCTGTGTAACATGTATTGTTTTTATACAAAATAAACCATGATTGAATAGGCGAAAATCGTTGACTACTCAAAACGATGTGTAAAAAAACCCAAATAATTGATAAAATTTCATTAAACCGTAAAATAATGGTAATAATGTGAAAGGTTAGGATGTACTCATGTTAAATGTGTTTGTCAAAATATTTTGTGTGCCTGTATAGATCCGATTAGAACGGATTCTAATGCATGGTTAGTACAGTGGCAGATACAGTTTTCGACCAGCGCGAGTGTTGTGACATCGCTACTCAATGCGTATTGATTTTCCATGTAAACGGAATTATCAGTTTTTCATGTACACAAAGTATAGACCTATGGGGATACGGAATTTCCGTTTTCAGACATGCTGAAACGGAATTTAAGATTTTCTGAAACGGGAAAGGCCTTTTTTTAAAATGGAAAATCACTGTCCCTATGTGAGACTTTCAGCGACAAAGCTGCCATTTGTGTGTAGGAGTGATTCAGTGATTATATAGGAATGTTTTCCCATGAGATTTCCCACAAAATAGCTCTATCTCTTTCTGTATATTTGCTGTCAAGAATACATTTGTAAATCTGTAACATTGATCACTTTATTATGAGATTATTCTATATGGAACTGACTGAAAAAATACACTAATTATTGTTTTAAATTGAATGCTTTTACATTCATTTCCAATATCCTTTCAAATTCAGTCTTTTAAGTTTAGAATTTGGATTTTGGATTTTGATTTGAATGAAATCAATTTTTGTGGTATAAGGTTTTGTATCGTTCATATTATCCTTCATACAGAGTGTTCATGGAGCAGTACGTCCAGGATTTTAAGAGATCATCGGTGACAAGCGGACGCTTTACTTGATGTAACTTCCCCCAATAAACAATGTATTTAGGACTATATAAGAGAGCTGCACCATTTGGTAGATACTTTATGTAACTTCTGAAGGTTTCCATGGTGAAGAAGAAGAGTGGAGTGGTTCACGGTACACCATGTATTCTTTCGTAGATGAATATCAATAATGATAATATTCCACTTTTATATAGCGCTTAATACATCGGAACGACGTGTCTAAGCACTTCACAGATATATTATTACCCCGGTCATCGGATTCAATCAGTCATTCCCGCACACAATGTGTGCACATCCTCCACTCCCTGGGGAGTATTCCAGTCAGTCGCCGGTGAGGCGCACACAGTACTGGACAAGCTACGATGACTTTCATATCCTACCGGGTTCCCATTTAGCATCTGGGTCGAGAGTGGCAAAGTGTGGATTAACGCCTTGCCAAAGGATGCTAGACCGCAGTGGGATTCAAACAGATGACCCTCTGTTTACAAGGCGAAAGTCAGAACCACTACACCACAGCTCTTCCAGACGTGTTCTGGTACAGTCTGTTGAGGAATTCAAGAGGGCTTTGATGAAAAGGGGCACTCAATAGAGGATTACTCAAGGATTCATCAACTGTTTTAATGAAAAAAAATGAAAATCCATATGTTATTGTTCAAAATAGAAATCTGAAACAGAAATACTCAAAATTTTCAGTTTGCCCAATTGATCGTGGGCCCGGCAGCCACTGTGTAGCACTAGATTGACGTTGCTCCATCCCCTCAATCGTTGAACGCCGAACAGGGTAGCAGAAACTCCCATCTTTTAAAACATCTTTTTGGTCTGGCACGGCCGTGGTTTGAACTCCCAACCTCCCGGTTGTGAGACGGATGCTCTACCAACTGAGCCAACACACCGGTTATCATCAATGTTTCATAATGAATTAACCTTGATACGTGAAGGGCTCCACTTGGCATCTGCTCATTGAAAAAACATCTTCATATCCTATCCGACGGTTACCATAGTAACTGTCAGACTCCTGTGCTTCTCATCCAATCAAAATCAAGGAAAGTTATCTGATCTGATAACTTTTCAGAAGACAAATGTTGATGAAATGCCTGAGATTGTCATAACTGTCTATGCAGTCCCCCCCCCCCCACCATACCCACTCTTCTCCACTGACATTGGATTTTAATGTAATCCCAGAAGAAACTGGAAAGGAAAATTTTGGACTTTTTTTTTCAACTTGTAGGCCTACTGGTGTATATTTTATTGTATATACAACATATTTCCCTAAAAATTCCCTAAATATACAGGAAAATGAGCCAACAACTTAATAGGCGGGAGGCATGGCATACATGGGAAAATTTGTAAAAGCTGTGAGCGAGTAAACTGAGCGAGCAAAATTGTTTACCTTTGTACATGTAATACAAAATCAAATTTTGTGATAGATTTAGACACAATATTAAAATATGACAAAAAAACTTGGCCTTGAGATGGTGCTGTAAGGCCGAGGCCGAGCATCAAGGCGCGACGACACTGGTACATAAAAAGTTTTCTAACCCTCACCCCTCCCCTGCTCATATGAGACAGACATCTAATAATTGCTTGGTTGAAGTCTTTTATAAGATTGCGTGATGTAAATGTCTGTTTCAATGCAATGCCGTATTGAAATTAAGACAAGTATTCATACTTCGCATTGAGGTATCCCCACATGCATTGAGTAAACTCTCGATAATTGCACAGAACATATATATAGTACTGATAATTATTAATGCTAGGTGGCTTTACTGGATCACTATGAATTAAAAAGAATCTCCCCTTAAAAGTGCAATATTTCCCATTAAAATAAAAATGTTTCCTTTATGTAATTTGTTTATTTTGTTCCATTTGCCAATGCATGTCATGTGTAAATTAAATATTACTGGGAAGCGGAGACCCCTCTTTTCTTCCCACTTCCCTGTTAAAATTATACTCTCTCGAGATGATTGATGTGTATGAGGATTTGGTCTAACATTGGCTGCTTCCCTAAAAGATGGTTTCTCTCGTAATCATACTCTATTCTGTACTTGGTACTTTTTCCACTTCAGATACTATTTTTGTTGTCTTTAGGAACAGATTCTACTTTAGAAGTTAGTCAAATATCTAAAGAATTATATGATGCATGTTGGAAGGTTTAATACTCTTATACCATAAACAATGTTATTATCCAAACTAGAGCATAATGTTATATTTGCAAGCCTTGTGTATCATGATTGTTTAACTCCATTTATTACTTTAACTTTGTTTTAAAAGTTGTTGAGTATAGAGATGTTTTCCAAGTTTGGTCTTCACAAGAAAATAATTAGTGTCATTTATGACTGTCAGTAAAGGCATTGTTGAAGAATCTGATACAAAGAATTAGACCTTATCAGACTTCATTAGGCTACTGGTTTAAGCGAATGAAGATTGTTTGTATTACATGAAATAAAAGATACATGATAAAGTTGGAAGATTTGCTTATGCAAATTATTGTTATTATGTTTGTGTTCAACTGTAATGGATACAGCTGTATAAAGTACTATTTGTTTGTATTTTTATTAAAGCTATGCATATATTATTCACAGAATTAAAAAAATATATACCTTCAACATTGTAGTATGACTTCTTGTCGTTTTATTCTTGGATATGTTTTCATGATACCAGAATAGTATGTGTGTTTTAAACTTTGACACAGGCTTTATGAGGAGGAAGCCATACATGAATGTTTCAATTATATTAATCTGTAGCTTGTCTGATCATGGAGGATCGAAACCAGCATTGGAATGACAATGGAGATGTTTGAAATATTTCTGTGATCAAATATTATCACCAGGCAGGCCTCTGGATTGATGTAAACCCATATACTTAGGTCATTTTTTTTCCTTCAGATCATGGATGCATACATTGGGATTATTGCCTCTTAAATTGCAAAGTCATTTTGACTTGTCGAAGTCAGATGATATTTCAAAAATTTGAGTTGTTTTGATATTGTCTTCATTTATTTCTTTGTTTTCCATTCTATTGGTAAGAATTAAATTTCAATTTGAGGCTTAGGTGGGGGTGTCGTTGTCTAGTGGTTATGACTCTCGTCTTTCAATCTGAGGGACGTGGGTTCGATTCTAAGCCGTGGCGTGTTTTCCTTCATTAAGAAATTTACTCACATTGGTGTGCACTCAACCTAGGTGAGATGAATGGGTACCTGGTAGGAATTTATTCCTTGAAATGCTGTGTACGTAACAGCTGCTCTGCTAAAGCCAGGGTAATTATCCTGCATTACTGTAGAGTGCTTAGAGACTGGTGATAAAGTAAGTGTTCAGCGCTATATAAGCAAGTATGATTATTATTATTACATTTCTTAAACCAAGGGATGACACTAGGGTACTTTCATAGGAAGGGAAGGAGGAAAGACAAGTCCTTAAGGTAAATTGCCAATTCGTATACTGCCAACTCGTCCACTCACCACATGGTCGACTTTCATCAAGTCTCATGCCATTCCGTCCAACATTTCTTCTAACAACCATTTGGTCCAATAAACATTTGGTTCAATGTTCAATCACTTCATCTAATCACCATTTCATCTATGACCATTTCGTCTGATAGCCAGTTGGTCTAATATCCATTTCATTTTCATTCATTTTGCACAATGAACACTAGTCCAATTAGACCAAATGGTATATGGACTAAATGGCTATTGGACCAACTGGTTTTTAGACGAAATGGTGAGTGGATGAATTGGCAATTAGACCTTTGGACGAACTGATGGTAGACCAAATGATAGTACAATTGGAAATAAACCGACCTAAATGTGACATCATTTTTTCTCTCAATTGAATAATAGAGTTATAATAGATAAACTGATCCAGACCTCTCTTTTAGATACTTTTCTTTATTCATTGTCCTCTCCATTTTTAATTTTCTTTCTTTTTTCTGTTCTTAAAAAAAAATCAAGAGGGAGGGGTGCAGTTTCCTCATGCATAAACATGTTCCATGAAAGTCCCATTATTGACTCTTTGCTCATTTAACTATACGTGTATTAATATTTTCATAATTTGTGTCAATAAAAATGATAGGCAATTGAAAAGATGTTTCATTTAATACTATTTTAGTCGAGTAAGTAGGGAGAGGGGGTCATTTGGAGGGAAGGTGGGGCACTTTTTTATATATTTGTTTTGGTTTTATTTCTGGTTGAGTGAGAAGGGAGGGAGATCAGTCAGAAAGTGGGTGGGGAATTTGTTTCGACTTTCATCATGCGTTTCCCCCAATAGAAATACCATTCCTTGATAATCCGACCATTGATAAGATGATAATTCGCTAGTTTTGTTTTAGGTGAGTCAGAAGGAAGGGGGGAGCTTCAGTCAGAGGGTAGGTGGGGCATCAGTCAGAAGGTGCGTGGGGTATTTGTGTTGATATCCATTATTTCCATTAAGCGTTTTCCCCAATATTACTTTATAATGCAGCCATAAAAAATATAAAATTTCAGTTGGTTTTGATTTTCGTTGAGTGAGAAGGGGGGGGGGGGGGGTCAGTCAGAAAGTGGGTGGGGCATTTGTTTTGACTTCCATCATGTGCTTCTCCAATAAAAATATTCCTTTATTAATAATGCAGCCATTGCTATGATGATATTTTACTAGTTTTGTTATAGGTGAGTCAGAAGGGAGGGGGGGGGGGCTTCAGTCAGAGGGTGGGTGGGGCATCAGTCAGAAGGTGGGTGGGGTATTTGTGTTGATATCCATTATTTCCATTAAATATTTTCCCCAATATTACTTTATAATGCAGCCATCAAAAGGATAAAATTTCAGTTGGTTTTGATTTTCGTTGAGTGAGAAGGGGGGGGGGGGGTCAGTCAGAAAGTCGGTGGGGCATTTGTTTTGACTTCCATCATGTACTTCTCCAATAAAAATATTCTTTTATTAATAATGCAGCCATTGCTATGATGATATTTTACTAGTTTTGCTTTAGGTGAGTCAGAGGGGGGGGGGGGGCTTCAGTCAGAGGGTGGGTGGGGCATCAGTCAGAAGGTGGGTGGGATATTTGTTTTGATATCCATCATGTGTTTTCCCAGTGGAAGGTGAGAGATTAGCTCCTTGGAACGTGACTGGTAGATAGAGTGTGTGAATTGCTCGATAGGTGATACCCTGGATGGAGCTTGCAAGGGAGAAGATGGAATGCTCTTTGTCATGGAATAAGAAGATGATTGGGGGAGGGGTGTGGTTGTGTGTGTTTGGAGTGGTGGGGTGGTTGCAGTGATGGGGTGGTTGAAGTGGTGGGGACACAGTTGCTGTGATCAGAGATGATGATGAGATATGACAGATGTGTGAAAATAAGTTTCAATTTTTCATATACATAGATTTTGACTTAGGGGTCAAGCGACCCTCCCCCCTTACCTATACCCTAGTGATTAAATGAGAATGATAAAAGAGAGAGTTCTTCACAATCGAGGAGAAACACAGTGTTCAGTTGAATCATATGTATTTGATCAAAGAGGTATGTTTTAAATGAAGACATTATTTGTCCCAATAGGTAATCCTAGACTAGAGTTTCAAACTTCTGGACGATGGAGTATTATTTTTTTCAATAATTACTATCCCTTTACTTCCATATCATTCTCACTTCGTGTAATACATTGCCTAGTTAATTCCAACAATACTATATGATAGGTAGAGGGAAAGAAGTGTAATTATGGAGGAGAGAAGACATAAGAAATGCTGCAATCGGGAATAAAAGGAGGAGGAGAAGGTTGAGAAAACATCAACTGAAGCGAATCGTTCGAGCTGTAACCGCATAACAGTGAATATTCACGTGTTCATAACTCTTGCAAGATTATCCTAACCAGCTCCCCCTACCTTTCAATACTGTAGCCTCCTATAATTGGTCGTCTTCCAAATATAAGTTGGCAAAGTCAGTCTCCATTAATTCAGTCAATGATGGTACATTATATACCACTCAAGTCGCACAGTTAGTTTTATGTGGATGTGACACGATATGTGTTGCTCAGTGGGAGATATTGTAACAGAGGCCCTAATCATGTAATTTCATCGCAACGGGAGTCCATACATAGCGGTGTTATTTCCAATGTTAAGTCACGTACGAATGGTATGGTACTTCTTTTGACTTAATTTGACTTAATTTGATTTAATTAAGAATTAATTACGGGAATGGTACCGCGGAAATCTTTTTTTTATACATTTTATTTGCTTTATTAGGTTATTTCTACAAGAAAAGTTGTGGATGTTCCATTTCATGAACGTGTATTAATCTATTTGATTTGACAGTACAATTTTCATTACGTAACAAACATAATATATCGGTAATTGATTTTGGTATGAATCATAAAGAAAAAAGAAAAAGAAATTAAAAAGTCATTCTAAACAAGTATGATCTACTACCAACAAAGAAAATTTAACATTTACAGTTTGCAGGAGAAGGATTGTCATTATAAGCAGATTGCTTGAATAACGTGTTTAATTCGAATGAAATGAATGAGTGAACAGTAGCGAAGTATTGCACTACGGTGCAGAATGAATTCAAGAACACAGTAAATGTATTGAAATTGCCATCAAATGACAATAACAGCTGGGAGGACTTTGTCGAATATTTGTGAACCGGAAAAGCAGTTCGTCCTGAGTTTCGGAGCTGACGAAAGTGGCAAATGATGTCGTTTGTCCAGTCTTGAACGAAAGTGCTGTTCTGATTCGCCAATTTTCGACAAAGACGTCTTGGTTGTTCATTGTCATGAGGGGCATTTGACAATACAATGTCTATGTTGTTGAAAGCGTCGTGCGTCGCGGTGCGAAAAAACAAATACGTTAGAGCCAAATCACACACACGCGCGCACACGCCCAAACACCCCACACTCCCTCACTGATGAAAACAAAAATGCAACCTGCCCCGTGTGAGGTTCGAACTCACGACCTTCAGATTATGATACTGACGCGCTGCCTACTGCGCCAACGAGGCTGCTATTATGTACACTCTAAGTACAAATCAGTCAAAATGACTAGTTAATAGAGTCAGCTGGGTGCAACTGTTATTCTAGTCATATTTGACTATTTTCTAGTCGTATTTTACTAGAACAGAGTTATTTCTGACCAGAATAATTATATGTCAGAAATGTGACTAGACATGTCAGTTGCACCCAGCTGATTACTGGTCTAGTCAATTATGGTTGATTTATTTTAAAAGTGTAGTTTTGTCTTAGTCTATTAATGAATTCATTAGTTTCTTTTCTTATATACCAACATGTTTGTTTACACGTCCCCCACCACATCATATCAGTCGTTTTGTTTTTATAATGTTGTTCTTCTTCTTCTAAAAGCACAAAATGCCCATCAGTTGTCTATTGAACTTGATGACGTTTCCTTCTTTATTCTCATGTTTTTGTTCATGATCTCTCCCCCGCATCATCTCTCTATATCTGTTATTTATAAATATCTTCCCCTCTCACCCCCTACCCTTCCCTTCCCTCCCTCTCTACATTTATCTTTTTCTTTCCCTGTATCTATGTTTCTATCCTTTCGCTTTCTCTTATACAGTATAATCTGAATATCACATCATTCTTTCTCTTTTCATTTCTTTCTTTAATTCGAATCCCTTCTCCCATCCTCTCATTATATCTATATCCACTCCTGTTCCAGTTACAATTAATAAAGCAGAAGCACTGACTTCACTTTTTTCAGCAATAATGTTTCTTTATTTCGTGAATTCAAGTATATATTGCAGTCAAGGAAAATCGGAGAACCATGCAGTATTCCCTACGTATTTCAAACCATTCAGCTATGAAAATTTCACTATCCTATTATGTATATATATATTATGAGATATAAATCATAATTTATAGACAAATTTATCTTTTAGCTCACATTTTTGCTACCGGTACTTCAGTATAATGGAAACTTCTAAAATCATAATTGTTGTTGCTAAATATTACATTTACATTTATTTGCATTGAGAAGGCTATATTACATCGCCAAAGCACATATCATATTATATTTACATTCATGTTTATTACACATAGAATAGAATCATTTTCTGCCAGTTGATATAACGATCATATATTTACACATATTTGCCTTCATTCCTTGTGCTCCTTTGAAAATATTTTCGCTGTCATTCAACAGTCTTTGATGACCGTTTTGAAATACGAACTGATTTTCACATCATCGCCAAGAAACATTTCACTTTTCATTGACTTATCAGAGGGACAAGATCTTCTTTGCAATCTACTATGAATTCATATAATTATAATCACAATGATTTATGCCATTGCTGACTTTTACCAATAAAAACTTATTCTATTAAATTACGGTATTAACATCAAAAGCAATATTAAATGTTGCCTACAACAAAGAACACGACACCAATTTTGCCATGCTTTATTTACACCAGATTCGTAGTAATGACAAATCATCATATCTAGTTTTCAGTACAACTTGAAAGGAACATCATTTAAATTCTCTATCATTTAAATAGATAAATATTTACATTTAAATTGTCAAAAGTGGCATATACACTGGAAATATTGATGGCCAATATACAGTGGCATATGGTAGCATAATGCCAATAAATCATGGGCGGAAATCCCAGGGGGGACGCGTCCCCCCCCCCCCTACCCAAAATAGTAGGGGGGACATATTTTTGCTCTTTAATGATGGAAATAAATGCATCATTCAAAATCGAAATAAAACATGTATTTTTGGTCAAAATTACCTTACATTTGGGGTGAAAACCTTTTCTTTTTTTTTTCTTTTTTTTTTGCTTGTCAAATTTTCCAGCCCCTGGTCTCCCTACCTTTGGGAGAGATTTCCGCCCTTGCAATAAATAAAACACATTGATTTCTTAATACGCATACATAATAAGCACTGCAATATCAATACAAAGTGCATTGCCCCTATCTCCCTCTCTGTTCTCCCCCTCTCCCTAACACTCTATTTCTTTCAATGTGAAAGGGCTCTGACATTATTTTGGTTTGTCAGGAAGTGTTTGGCGACTTGGTATTTGGTACGGGACAATGTCAACAAACATGGCGTAGAGCTCATCTGCGCCACTTCATCATATCATCCAGGGCCGAGAAACGCCATGATTTAGTTCTGTGCAATGTTCAAAGCATCACAATTAAAGATTATACTTTGCTCTCACCTTTCAAACAATTAAATAATCTATATCTATTTTTTTAACATGGGTATATGTTTTAATCAAATCTCAATGACAATAATTTTGTGTCTAAATGAATAAAAATGATAATAATAATAATAATAATGATGTAATTTGATGTAAGCATTTTTTTTTCATCATCTCATTCCTTCACTCGTTATAATGTTTGCGGATAAACTTTTTTTGGTGTATTTCTAACAAAATATTATATGGCGCAATCTCAAAGGCCGGTTCCCCAGAACACAAATCGATTCCCTTTACAGCATAACTACTCTAATCTGTCCACCACTTAACCGATAATGATGGATGACCCTTTTCTATAATGATTAGTCTAGCAATTGCTTCCTAATGATGATGAGGGTGTGTGAAAGGGGGTTCACCGTTTCCACACCTACCATCTTCATAGCTGATGCTACATTTCTTTACTAATTCATTTGTTATCGTGAGCTGACAGATATGTCAATTCTTGAACCTTCAAGTCTAATCAAATGCAATGAGACTTGTGCGAAGTTCGGTGTATTTATAAGCCTACCTCTTCTGGTATAGAAAACATAAATAAAGCAATATTATATCACTTTTTAGCCTCCTGTTAAGAGCTGTTTTATTCTTAATGAATGCAACACTGCGTTACTGTAGCATTTTACTTTTTACAGTGGTGAGGTGACAGATATATTAAATTCTTGAACCTTAAAAACGTTTCAAATACAAAGGGAGTACCTTGATATTTTAATGTATCACTCATTGGCCTCAAAGTTATAGCTGTTTCGTTGAGCTTCTTTATTTAGTTGGCTTGCATGGTGGTGAAACAAAAGAATCAGCAATACACTCTTGTTCATCAACTTGGACGAAACATGAGTTATATAAATATTTTAAAGAATAAATTTAACAACCTTAAGAATTAAAGTGATGTCGTGCATTTATTTAAGAATGCATTTAAAATTATTGTTAACCTCAAGAATTAAAGTGATGTCGTGCATTTATATTATTTTTAGGACAACTTTTGACTTGGTTAGTTAGGATTCACTCTGCTGAGCAAACTCTGCTTGTGGGTCCTCAATGATGGTTGCTTTTTGAGCTTGTGGTTCATCACTGGGGTTATTGTTGAGCTCAGCGACTTCGTTCATGGAGTCATTGGCCAATTCAGCCTCGCCGAGCTGCACGGCTCGCACTGGATGTGGATTGAAGTCCAAATCGACAGCGATCTCAGTCAGTTCTTCGAAGTCGGTGAAATCAGCGGCTTGGCCTTGCGCGATGTCGGCTTGTCCCATCTGGACAGCTCGCACTGGAGGACTGACTACGTCCTTAGCATCCTCGACGCGTTGTTCGAGGTCGGTGACGTCGGCACCGTGGTCAGTGCTGACATCAGTTTCTCCCAGTTGGACAGCGCGTACTGGTGGACTGACAACGCTCTTGATGTCGCTGGCCTTCTGCTCGATGTCAGTGACGCCTTCATCTTTAGATACATCGGTTTTTCCGACAACTGCCCTAACAGGAGGAGAAGGAGGCTTCACTTCGGCTTGATGTTCTTTCGTTTTAAGAGGCTTTGCTACCTCTGAAATAATAAACGTGGGTATGAAGAGAAAGCCTACTGATTAGAGCATGTTCATGAAGTATTATACCTCTGTGATTCCCTTTTTTTTTTACTAATGTTTTTTTTTTGCACACTAACCCCAAAATATTCATATTCTCTAAAGACCATTTATCTTTTTTCTACTTAGCTCAACAGCTTATTGCAACTTTATGGTGCAGCATTAGTAGTGCATACCATGCATGCCTCAGCTACAGCCAGGCAGCCCTGTGTTGTGTTGTTCTATATCACATTTTGTTGATAAGCTTTCAAGATGCACTAAGTCTTTAACTTCGATAAAATCTACCAAAATAATTATGGGAAAATATTTTTAATAGTTGGAAAAAGTATTGTGTGACATGTCTTTTCGATTCACCATATTGTGAATCTTATGTAAGGATTTCAACAGAAGGTCTATCTTGTATTGTCCGGTTCGCTAAGATTTATCCAATCCAATTATTGCCCCCTCCCATTTGTTTGAGGTTTAGTAAATTGAAAACTGAATATTTCACTTACCTATCTTGAAATAGGTTGACCGGAACAATTCTCTTGTCCCATCATATTCTCACTCTCACTTCTCTCTCTCTCTCTGTTTCTGACTCTTCTCCGGCCCAAAACTACCTATACCTATCATATTTTCTCTTCTATCCCTTACTTTTAAAAATCAATTTCCCGCTATGTGTACTCCTAAAAGTAGTGAAAATTCTAACCTTTTTTTTATTTTCAAAACAATAATTTATCTTCGTTAGAATTTTGACTTTTACAAATTTTACGTTTCATGTGATAATTCTGAATGATCACATGTGTATTGTAACTTTGCCTGATTATAATCGCCTTTAAGGGCATTATGTATGAAGTTATCGCACTGCGTCGTAGAACGGAATTCAAGAACACGTTAAGTGTATTGAAAATGCCCGTGAAGTGACAAAGTACAGCTTGGAGGTCTTTGTCGACAATTGGTGAACCGAAATAGCAGCTTCGTTTCGGAGCGACAAAAATTTCCAAATATGTCGTTTGTCCAGAGTCCAGGACGAAACTGCTGTTTTGATTTACCAATAATATTTTTGACAAAGACTTCTTGGTTGTTCGTTGTCACGAAGAGCATTGACAATACATTTTCTATGTTCTTGAATCCGTCGTTCGTCGTGCACTCCCTACTGTAGCATCATGTCTATACCAGCATACACATGGCTTTTCTTGGATGGGTCTACCTACCGTACTCACTCGAGACCATTCACAAAGCTCATTAGAGAGACGGACTATGTTCATAAAGCTTGGCAAAAGAGTGTTGTTAAGATGCCAAAAGAGTGTTGTTAAGATGCCAAAAATTACACTCCTTACACAGATGCGCTAGGGATAATAGTCCATATTCAATGAACTAGGATCGAATAGCCTTGGCAATATATTATCACATTCATTCATACACACCACACCCACACGTACGTTCACCCTAACAACATATATCAAATATGCCCTGGTGCGTTAAGCGAGGGATTAATATCCTGGACAAACACACACACACATCCCGACCCTTGAACAAGCTAACATTCCACCTACCATACGTGCGCTCTTTTCACACACATCCAACACACCTTCCCACAATCCTTACTTAAAGAACATACACGTACTATATCTGTAGCTTACTCCCCTATATCCTTTCGCGACCACACACACCCGCTCACACACACACGCACACAGCCTTACCCAAACACACGCCTCTTTCTCCCAAACATATGTCACACTCACACACCCTCCACATAACCGTACACACAACATAACTCGTTTAAACCTCGTGTTCGTTAACACGGCTCCTCCTGCCTATACTCTCCATTGTGAAAGGGGTTGTGAAATGCGACACGATTTACCGCGTCTCCCACCCCACCTACATACACCCCTGAAAGCACGGACCAGAGCCCCGGTGCGGCATGATCGGCAAGAATGCAGACGTAATCTAGGCCATTGTAACAGATAGCTAAGGAGGGAAGCTGAGCTATGCAGCTGGCAGGCACATTTATGGGTATACCATTTCTCTGCGTCCCATGTACTATAGATCCACATCTACCCTAGATCATCAACGGTGACTGGTAGTATCAAAGAGACAGTATTTTTCAATGGAAAGAAAACAGATTAGTAATCCATTTATATAAGCTGAACAAAATGACAATTTCCATTCCTCATAAATTGGTAAGCGAGGAATTCCATATTCCCATAATTATCCAGTGCACTATAACTCAATATCTAACTTAGATAGTCCGAGTATTACCCAATTTACTATAAGCTGGATGAGAAAGGCAGCCTTACATTATTCATCATAATAGGGCATGAACAAAGAATTCCAATTTCCCAATAACTGTGCAGTCTGATATAACTCAATATTTAACTTAGATCACAAACCCAATTTACGATAAGCTGGATGAGATAGGCAGCCTTTCATTATTTATCATAATAGGGCATGAACAAAAAATTCCAAATTTCCCAATAATTATCCAGTTTACTATAAGTCAATATCTAACTTAGATCACCAACGTTCAATCTGAGTATTAAAGAGACTGCATTTCTCATTGGAAAGGAAATAAGTTTTTATCCCTTCTTCTATAAAGTGAACAAAAGATTTTAAAAAAGAAAAAGCTTTCACTATTCCTCATAAGTTGGTAACCGAGGAATTCGTATTTTCCAATAATTATCCAGTGTAGTATAACAACATATAACCATAGCTTACATTATCAACGTTGAATTGTATAGTATTATTTTTTCCCAATAATTGTAAATATATATGTATAATAAAAATATAATTCTGTAGTGATTTTTTAAAGAATTTTTGTTGTTGCTGAACTAATACTGCTTGGTATAAATCGAATTCAGACGTAAATAAATTCAAAATACTACATTCAGTCTGTTTACCGCGGAACATCATGAAGAATACTTTGACAGGGTATATGTTATCATCATTAGCCTCATTGCGATCAGATTGGTTGCATTAGCTTGATGGGTATATATAAATTGATAACAGCCGATCCGTTCTTTATCGCTTAGTGCAATATGTTGACAATGATAAGAATACCATCATAAATTGACATGCTAGTATTGTAAGACCAGTAGAATCTAACATGACTGTTGTAGATTATGATACATATATATATAATTATATATATATATATATATGATATACATGTATATATATATATATATATATATATATATATGTTCTCTTCATCCATTTCTTTACAATATTTAAATAAAAGAGTTGCCAAAGCTGTTGTACATGTATAACTTTACACACACACACACACACACACACATATATATATATATATATATATATATATATATGTGTGTGTGTGTGTATATATATATATTTTTATTTATTTATTTATATATATAAATATGTAATTTTGATGTACTATATCTGATGCACTGATCAGAGGCTCAATAGTTATAGTTATTACATATATGGAACCAGAATACTGGATATGACACAATTTTGCTTATGATCTAAGAATATACTTTAACCAACCCCAAATTTGGGTAAAATATAAATCATATTATATACCAACTTTTGGTTTAAAGAAAATCCCAATTCGTTTAGCATGCAGCCTCATAATTATTTGAACCAAGGTTTTGTTTTAAAAATATTAGATACATGTGTATAATATACTGTAAAAACACTGTTTAAAAAAAAACCGTTGTTTAAACAAATTGGTTTAAAGTCTTAAACAAGTTGTTTAAAAAGTCTCAACAATTCATTTTTTTATCGTTTAAAAGTTTAAAGAACTTGCTGTTACAGTGACAAGCCCAAACAACTTGATTAAAATTTTGAACAGCGTTTTTACGGTGTATATCTGAACGTATCGAGCCATGTAGAAAACAGTGGCAGATTCAGTATAAGAACCATGTGTTATATGGGCTCAAGCTATTCTCGACCCATTCAATAAGCGCATCTAATGACGATAGCGCACAAACATAGCATTCCATAGATGTCATTTGATCTATTCAGCATATTCCCACCCCATAGAATCTATGGTATGTAGGGGTTATGTATGTAAAGACAGAGTTGTACTCTCTCCTGTGTTGTGTTCGGTTTTCCAGTATTAAGGGGAGACATTAAATTTCGGTCAAGAGAATATACCCATACTTGATTGTTCTTGATCATGTTTTAATTCTTGAGTATCACCATTGTTAATCTACAATACTAGCGACATTGGAATTTCCTGACCACATATAAATTAGTTATCACCACTTCCAACCACTTCTATCATGACTATCTACCACTTTGCCAACTATGTTTTCCCAATAAATATATATGCATCGACAAGAATTGTCACCACCAGAAAGCAACCGCAGTCAACGCGGATTTTTCAAAACAGTATTTTGAAATAGACCTCACAGGAAATGATATTCTATTAAACATATATTCCTAGTCTGTTTGATTTTTACTTTTGGGTGTCGAAATAATGTTTCTTCCTTCATTCCAAAAACGAAAAAGCAGATGATTGAAATCAGCTATGAATTTCGATAACACAGCTTATACAGCAACAATTATTATCATCCAATTAAATTTTATTTCTTTAAGGAATTTTGTATAATTTGGAGGAAAAAAAAATCATTTTAGGTTATTTGCTTGAGTGAAACAAAGAACCGCTGTTGCAAACAAAATATGTGTATACACAACGAGTGCTTCGTTTGAAAATCAGTGATATTAATTCTAACCATAATCAAATTCTTTCAGGTGAAATATGTCTATGTGACTAAATAATTGTTGTGTTTTTCGAAATAAATTGTGCTTGTGCAGCCATTGCTGATCATTCCCTTTAAGTAACAAAAAAGTGCATATATATATACATATATATTTATTTCAGGCAACTCAAAAGTCCACTCTAGAAAATAACGCGTGGTATATATAAATAGCCAAATATCTAAAATGGCAGCCGTATACTTTCCACACTACACTACAAACAAAATAAAACAATAAAAACATCCATATATGAATTCCAGGCACCATGACAATTTAATCAATGATGGCCAACAAAAAAAAAACGTTTTCCAATCCATGCATTCAAACGCTTTCGTACAATGATGCAAAATTTTACGACAGCATGAACTGAATGTCTTCAAAGAAATTTCTTAACTGCCAGTCTTACAACTTGTGAAGGAAAAACTAACCGAAAATTCTGCTCATAATAATTTCGTATCAGTGATCCTTTCTATTGCCGTGCTCGTTCTTTTTGCCCTTTTTATGGCATGATAAAATTACGTAAACGATGATCAGATATTCATATAAGGCACTAAAAGTTATTAGGAAGAAATACTCTATACTAAAAAATATAATGATGAAAGTACTCTAAGTGATGATCTATTACACATATAATGCGAGAGTTATAGAACAGACCATATAAAAATAAATATCACTATAATTTCTTGAATTCCTAAGTTATGATACTCTATTGGTATTAATGAAACTGTATAAATAAACTATTGAAGCACCATTGAGAACATCCTATCATTTTTGTGTAGAAACGAAAAATGCAGTTGGAGAATCCTTTTTCTTTGCTTATTTCCGGTTATCTTTTATCATGTATGACTGTTCTAAATTGCGGTCTTCCTCGCTTAACCGAACTCAACCGAATATAATTCAGAAAACGTTTTCACCATGAAGAGATAAATAAACAAGTAAACACTGAAAGAAATTCGATTTACATATATACATAGGTCAGGCCAGAAATTACTCAACATTGAGTTTGGTAATCATATCCTTTATGTGCCTTTCAAAAACCTTCAAACTTTTGAAAATGATGAACTATTACCATAAAACAAAAATATTGAACATTAACAAGGATCACATCGATGACCATTTAACATTCATTTTCACATCCTGTAAACTTACAAACTTGATACATATAGTACAAAAATGTTGCATAGCCACCCCACCCCCTCTCTCTTTCTCTTGGTAATCTCAAAATTTCTCAAAATGAAAATTTGACATCATTTCAAAATACATCATTACTAACAGTTGACCAAAAACGACGTTATCATAATGTTGGTAGCCAAACAATGCAAATAAGCACAAAGCAAAGCATGATAGATAAATTAGCAGTAAGTAAAAGTATAAACATATACATCAATTAAATCATCGCAACATCTATTTCAATCAGCCCCCGCACCCCCCCCCCCTTATCCAAACTCTTCTAATATAAATGATGAAGTGCTCATGATCTCTTTTTCAAAATCTTTGTGTTTCTACCATCATACAAGTATAAGCATAAAGCTATCATTATTACAGGCTGCAGTGGAAATATACTAATTGTTATAAAAATATGAAAAATTTAAAAAATCTCAAAAAGCAATTATTTTTGTTGGTAAGATTTAATTAAATCAAGGTCACAACGACTACAAAAGAACTGCACATATCCCCGAATAAGAGTATACATGCTGTAGTAGTTAATGTAACATAATTCATTTTTAAATCGAAATATTAGCAATCATATTATTGTATTATGATCATAGGACTAAAATAATGAAATGAAATTAAATGCTATCTGGCAAAAGTTGAGCAGAACATTTTCCCTTTGTTTTTATTCGGAAGCAGTGGCATCTTATTCATGAGTCATGGATGAGAGGTGCATACGTGAAGTGTTCTGAAAATAAGATCTTGTTCTCATGAAAACAAAATATGGGGCACTTTTGTTTTCATGATTATCGTCTTTAGACAGTGGGTTTGGAGAAAAGCTAATTCCAATGAGAATGAGAAATGAGAAAATTACAATGGTCAGAGCTCAGTATGTGAGAATAGTGGCAGTGCAATCTTAAATATAGCAGAATACCGTGTCATCTAAAAAATAGCTGCTCCAGGAAGAATGTTCTACAAATCTTCAAAGATAACTTAACTTTACAGGATCGTTGTGTGACAAGATAAGATAGTGTTGTTCCTAATCCTTAGAGTTTTGTCCATTGATAACACACTAAAATTATGTTAGGAACATTATTAAAAATGTATTTAATAATCAATTTTAGTTGGGTTTGTCTACAATCTACATTTTTGTCTGCCGAAAACAAACCAGCACTAAGCATGATGCTAAAATGGACAGAACTGGGTTTCTTATTAAAGGCATGATCTTAATTGCTTCCCTAAATGGACCTATACGAAATGTCGTCACTATCTCTAGACCATTACGTGCGAGATCCTACCTAGATCATCTTGTGACTCAAGGATTACAGGAGAGTATGACTGTGACAAAGGTCGGCGCTTGGCAGGACTCCTGCTGTAGCGATTACTGCCATACCCGGGTGAGTAGATGTCCTCAGAAGGTCCTGGGTAGAACTGGGACACTCTTGACTGTGGTGCTCTATACTGCCTTGGGCGACCGTAGGTTCCATAGTAACTTCCAGTGCGTGACAGGTAGTCGCGGCTGGCGTAGTAGTACGGATCCTGTGTCTTCAGGCCAGTAGTGCTTCCCAGGCGGGCCATGGTATGGTGGTAGGATGGGGGTGGCCTCAGGTTGTAGGCATTTGACAGGGTCCTCCTCGGCGGGATGTTCTGTGGGACGAAATACTGGCGCCTCACGGTGTCATAAGCCTTTTGCTGGTAAGATGGACCAACGGATAAACCTCGAATATACTGGGACGATGTCCAAGCTCTGTTGGAGCGAAACTCTGCAGTTGTTTCACTGGAAGGAAGGGAATTCGATGGTGGAGGTACTGACTTTGATCGTCGCTTACGACGTGGCGTCACCGGCGTGTAGCTCGGATCATACAAACTACTCGGAGAATAAGCATACGCCATATTTAATTCCTTTTGCGAGTAGATCAAGACAGAGTCAATCTACAAACTCAGTTCAAGTAATTGATCAAGTTCTTCAGTAATTGCCGATTCAGTAATCTACGTATGGTGGCCAGATATGTGGATTTTTCAACAAACATATGCACACATTCAAAGAGTCAGTACATTAAGGACGAGTCAGCAATGAAGACAAACACACACGAAGTTACCAGTGGGTAAGGAATCGACGGGCGTAAAATACCAAGCGGTAACCGTTCCAATGCAGCGCCTGCAACAAAATCGGCGTTAGCGCATCCCCTTTTCGCTCTTTGAATTTCTATATATTTATTCTCAGTGCGTGCTACAGCGGCTACAGCTGGCCCAGCCTATAGAATCCGATGACATTTGTGACTCGGTCAGGGGTATACACACAGCAATGTCTTCTTGACATCTGATGAGAGGTTGGAATGGGCTCAGAGGCGACATCTAGGGTGGGGGTAAATTCATTGACAACATACCAGCAGCCTTTATATAGCTACGACCAAGCCAGGGTCCCGTAACTCAAAGGGTGGCGATTAATCGTAGGCCTATGCTTGATTTTCGCGATTGATTGTACATTATAGTCAATGCAATCAATCGTAGAAAAATGTTCTACGATCATTGCTAAGCTTTGTGTTGCGGACCCCAGGTCAGACGCCGAATGCCACCGCTCTGAACAGTCTCGATGCTATGTGCAGAAGACGTGCCGAGATTCCGGCAAGTAATACTGTTAGAAGTGGCTTAAATTTGTAGTAAAAGGGTAATGTCACTAGATTTATTGAGGTGATGAGATAATTTTGTTTTGTTTGGGTGTATACTACCTGCTCCCAAAATACAAAAAGGTTAGAGAAAATATCTGTAAGCAATGCAGGTAAATGAAATAAATAAACATTTCATCAAACATCTATTCTATTTTACGGAATAATGAAATTGATAGATATAGCACAGTTATATATAAAAGAAGAAATGCAGATTCAATACACGTGGGTCAAGTATAGGCCCACATTCAGGTGAATTTGTATACATGTTTTGTGTAAAGATAATATAGAATATTGTGCAGGTAATTTCAGTTTGAAGGATAATAAAGTAATCTGAATATTCAATTTAAATAAGTGATGAATTAGTTAAAATACACTATTAGTTCTGGGGCCCGTTTCATAAAGAGTTGCAACTGTTGCCATTATGGCAACTACCATGGTAACCTTGATTTTGATTGGCTGCTGAGCCGGCCCTGTTGTCATGGTAGTTGCCATACTGGCAAAGTTACAACTGATGTAACTCTTTATAAAACGGCCCCTGGTGTGGGTGTCGAATTCGGCAACAAACGACGAAGTTGATGTATGAAATTTATAAAGAGGTCTGTCGCCCTCATAAGATCGATTCTGTCCATCCATCAGAGTGTGACACACTTCACCGAAGTTTTCAGTGGTTATACACTAGTCATACCCCACCCCAAATTTAATCATGGTTCTAGACTAATCCTAACCGGTCCCAAAAGTGAAATTGGCAAATCATTTACCAATTTAAAGCTCGTTAACTGCACAACAACACAATAATATTTATACATTTTATTCACCTGCCTATGAAAAATTAAATGTCCCACCCAGTGTTTAGATAATGATCTCATTATGTCTCCATCCCTGAGGAAAAAAATTATCAGATGATGATATCTCAGATCTCGTCATGTATGCATTCTGTAAAGGGATGATCAGATGACAAGATCTCGGATCTCGTTATGTCTGCATCCTGTAGAAAAGAATGATCAAGTGACAAGATCTCGGATCTCGTTATTTCTACATCCTGTAGAATAGAATGACGGTAAGATATCGAAATCTCGGATCTTGTCATGTCTAACAATTAAAAAAAGATGATCAGATGCCATCATAATCTATAGATCTCGTCAGGTAGACACCGTGTAGAAGAGATGATCAGAAAATGTGATCTTACATCTCGACATCCTGTGCATGGGAGAGATAGTGAGATGCCATGATCTTAGATCTCACCATGTCTACATCATGTAGAAGAGATGATCAGATGACAAGATCTCGGATCTAGTCATATTCACATCCTGTATATATAGAACAAGTGATCAGAATGACGACGTGATCTTAGATCTATGTCATGTCCACATCGTGTAGAACAGAATGATCAGATGACGAGATCTCGGATCTAGTCATTTCCACATCCTGTAGAACAAAATAATGATCAGATGACGTGATCTTACATCTAGTCATACCCACATCGTGTAGAACAGACGATCAGATGATGTGATCTAGTCATGTCCACATCGTGTAGAACAAATGATCAGGTGACGAGATCTTGGATCTCATCATGTCTTCATCTTAATTACAAAGATGATCAGATTACAAGAGCGTGCATGTCTTCTGATCATCCCTTCCCAGGGATGTAGATATGACGAGATCGAAGATCATGGCATCTCATCATAATGATCTCCCAATAGACATGACGAGATCCGAGATCGTGTTATCTGATCATCTTTTCTACAGCAGGGGCCGCGGAAGCGGGGGGAGGGGCTGGGGTGGGGGGCTTCAGCCCCCACTTTTTTCCAAAACCGTGTACAAAAATGTAAAAATGACCATAGGATTGTGATTTTTTGCATGGTCAGCCCCCCCCCCCCACTTTGAAAACCGTTCCGCAGCCCCTGTACAGGATCTATAGAAATAAAATATCATGCACAAACATGACAAAGCTCGAGGCATCAGAAAGATGTCTTAACATTAAACATGTTGATCACATGCGGAAATCAATAATCAATAAAAGAAAGTTCACTATTAAATGATAACCCTGGAATAATTAAGTTTATGTTGCTGTCTTTTTTCTCCTAGGGAAGCATATGCTCGAATCGTGTCGTGCATAATGCAATTCCCAACTCAAAAGAGACGATATAGTGTATTATCCTTGACAACCTCACCTTTACTCCGACTTCAACCATCCCTTTGCCCCCTCTCGATCGAATCTCACACGCAATTATTGCCACGTCACTTTTAACACGTGTGACAATCCAGCAAACCCATCCCACTTCGAATCGACGATGGACATGCAGGGGAGATACAAACCCATAATTGTCCGCACAGTGCAACTTGTACTGAACAACTTCTGGCGCTTTAAAGCTTTGCGAGTTCACTATCTAAGGAAGACGAACGAGATGGCAGATGCGGTATTTCTATATTATTGATGATGTTGTTTCACTGAGCATGCAACCGTACCAACCTGATTGACAAGATAAAAGTCGTAATACCTGATTTTGTTAAATACAATGATGTTGAAAATTTTAAGTTTTTGTTAGCGCCCAAAGAAACGGATATAATTAAAATATGCATCACGGAATATAATTAAAATATGCATCACTGGAATAAATGAAATGTATGATTTTCGATCCAAGTATATCAATAGCATGGTCTCAAATTAAAGCAATAACAAATATTTCACAAATTATATGATAACTTTGCAGTTGATATATATATATATATAATATAAATCAGTTTCAAATACAAGAAATACCATCAAAGTTTGAAGATTTATACACAGTAAAAAAAATTATACAACGCTGTTTACTATATATGAACCTTACAGTAATTGTTTAAACGCTTTAAACAAGTGTTTAAATCTTAAGCAACAAAGTTTAATTTTCAATATCTAATCATCAGTAAATTAAACATGATTGTATAAACGGTTAAACAAATACTGTAAGGTTCATATAGTAAACAGCGTTGTATAAAATCTTAAACAGCGTTTTACTGTGTATATAATATAAATCAGTTTCAAATACAAGAAATAACATCAAAGTTTGAAGATTTCTCGATATATGGATTAATAAGATGCCTTTGCAAACAATAGAGATGATAAGAATATATGAAACGAAACAATGCTCTTGTCCTTCATTCTGATGGTAAATTGGATTTTATCTGGGTATGTATTTCTGACATGTGCATTTAATAAGGTTACGGACCCCTGTAAAATGCAAACATCCTTTGGCTACATCAAAATTAATTTTCTATACTTGAGAGAAACGGGCGACCTGAGCGAGCGGCAACATTTCTTGTATACGCTTCCAGGCAGTAATCTGCTATAATAGTAATAAAAATAAATCCGGTTAGGTTGATCTAAATATAAATTTTATGATAAGAAAGACTGTAATTGGATATTGCTGTAAAAAGAAGAAGAAGAAGCGAAAACCTGTCTCGAGGGTATAATGCACGTATTATCATGGAGGGGGCGCCATGTTTAATTATTATAAAGTGTGAATTATGTATATATCAAAAAATATACATAGCCTTTTATTCTTTACTTTTTTCCAAGTTCAATCGGCAAAAGGGGCTTGCAAAATGAGAGGTTTTTTTCTCCATAATTACGTTTCCTCTATATATGCACGATTTTACAAAACCTTCATAATTTTTAAAAATACCCACTTTAACTCGTTGACTGTGGAATTCTTTAACTCTCATATGGGCTTAATAGGAGTCACGTTCATGGTTCGGAGTCTATGGGTTAAAAATAAATTTATGATGTTGCTGAGCGATTTGGGCCTCATGCATAAATGGGGGTTACTATTGATAATAAGCTATCATGGAAACCACACATCAATAATACATGCAAAACAATTTCAAGAAACATCGGAATTATCAACAAACTCAAATATTTTCTCCCATCTCACACTTTACTTACACTGTATCATACATTAATATTACCATACATTAATTATGGCATTTTGGCATGGGGTTGTGCGATCCAAACACAATTACAAAGAATACTGTTGCTGCAGAAGAAGGCTCTTAGAATAATTTTTCAAACCCAATTCAGATCACACACAGATATACTATTCTTCCAAAATAATATTCTTAAAGTGAGTGATTTATATCTTTTCCAACTCGCCCAATTTATGTATAAACTAAACAAAGATGATCTCCCAACAATTTTTTCAAATATGTTCTGTAAAAACTCCTCTATACACGATTACCCAACGAGACAACGTAATTGTTATCACCTACCCCCTACCCGTACTATATTAGCGAAAAACTCTTTTATCTTTTTTGGACCTGTGTATTGGAATTCCCTGCCCAACGACTTTAAAGAATCTACAAACCTTAATATTTTTAAACGCAAACTTAAAAAGATGCTCATTTGTCAATACTCCACACCAACAAGTCAAGCTAACACATAACCTAAACTAAAACTACATAATAACTTAACCTTTAACTGCCAATAAATTTGTCAAATTTTACTTATAAAAAAAACAACAACACTACAACATGATACAATACATTACGACCTGTGCACCTGCCATGTTCCTCCTTTCATTTGCACTTTTTATTTGCACCTCCCTTATCTCCCTCTTTCTTTCCTTTGCCACTTTTCCCTCCCTATTATGATTTTGTAAGTACTTTTTTTTGTGTGTTACCACTGTAATTATTATTATTTGAATTACTTTCTCTTATTTTTGTTGTCGCTTATACGTTTTATTTTGATATTTGTGGATTACTTGTTTTAAGTTTGTCTTCTGTGTCCGTCTCGATTTTTGTATAGAGTTGTATATATAGTTTGTTTATAATTAGTATTGAAACTAAGTTTAGGGGCTTGCCTTCTCTACAAGCTTTTGCTTTTCTTGGCAAGTCCCTCCGTTCATTTCTTGTTTCTTTTCATTGATAATATTACTGAAACAAATTGTAGTTTTGTTTAATTTATATTCAACATTTGTTACGAAAGTTCATTGATTTGTCTGTATTATCGATTATATTGAATATGTATTGTTACTTTGATTATATTTTGAAAAAATTGTTGAACGGAAATAAAATCTAAATCTAAAAAAAAAAAAAAAAAAAATCTAAATTCTGTCTGAGATAAGATCTCATCATTTCCATTTCTATCGCAATCTTTATACCTGAGGACAATTGCATGGGGGGGGGGAGATACTGTTTATCATTAGATATCAGTCTTAACCCCCCCCCTGCCATTTTGTTCTGTTTTCGGCTGGCCATATACGGCCGCCGTAGAGTAAATGTGACTGAGATATATAACGCTTGGAAACAAATTCCTATAGCAAAACCCATACGAATTAGTAAAATATAAATTCTGAAATCTATATGAAGTTGATGAAAATCTTGAACATGAATTTTCCTAACGAAATGATAACTTTTTATCTAGACAATTTTTCATGACTCTCTTCACTGCTGCAATTCCAAGATCATCCAGGAACACTCTCTTATACCTGTAAATTATGATCACTTTAATTTCATGTTATTTCCGATTATTTTATTTCCTTATTAAATTTTTATGACAGTTTCATAGGCCTACCTATAGGCCTAGGCTACCGTCTCTAAAAATCAGGATTTAAAATAAATCCAGGTCGGCTGGACCAGCCAAATATTAGATTTAGTTTGAAACCTTGTAGAATTATTTAAATCCAAAAGATTTGAATTTAAATCTGTTGAGATTTGAAAGTTAATCCTTAAGATTTGAAATGAATCCAACAGTCGGCTGGTCACTATCCACAGCCGATCTGCATGGGGGCCGTAACACAAAGCTTAGCAATGATCGTAGAACATTTTCTACGATTCAATCAGTTGTAAAAATCAAGTGTACGATCAATCGCTAACCTCTGTATTATGGGACCCTGGATTTATTTTAAATCCTTGATTTTTAGAGTGTATATATAGCTTTGGACCCCTGGGGCTTACCCCTAACCCGGCCCAGAATTGATTCGATATATTGAAATTAAAATAATAATGTGTATAGCTTTAATAATGAATAATATTGGGGAATTTTGGGGTATCTGTTACAAAATAGCATAGGCACAGTATACTGGCGTGCCTCCCGGGCTTGCCTGAATTGAGCAGTAAAACCCCACAAAAACGAAGAGAGAGAGAGAGAAAAAAAAAATCGGGAAAAAAAACCCATAATCGTAATTAGTGACGTCACATTATTTAGGAGCCGGTGTGTGTGAGATGAGAATCCGACGCATGCATGTTTCACATCTATTCACTATTATTGCATATACCGGTACTATTTGGAGGAACGAACGAGCAGCACAAGTCAAGTTCGGAACATTTTCTTCATTTTCTTTCGATACGGTGGATATTTCATCAGACGTTTATTGTTATTGAAACCATCGAGAAGGTTGAATAGACGTTACAAGGAAGGTACCATACCTTTATTATTAAGGTAAGCTCTTTTCTAAAATGATATTTTCCGAATCTTCACCGGAGCCGGTGCCGCTGCGTGCATGGCTTCCCGGTTGCTTACGGTCGCACTGCTCTGCCTGGTGGTACTGCCACTGGTAGTGGTGGTAGTGCCGACTGCAATGCAATGAGATGGAGACAGCATAACCTCGTTCGTAGGATGAGTGATAGAGAGAGGCCTCGTATAGCCAACAATATGCGAGAATGTTGAAAATTTGATAACAACATGTCATTTGAAATTGCCTTTCAAATATTAAATATGTGTGAGTGTGGCACATTACCGGTGGCGGTATATTATCACACATAATTTTGTACATTTGGATGATTAATGAGTGGAGTGGCAGTGCAGTGAGTGGACTCGTCATGCAATTCCAAATCATACTCCAGTTACTAAAAGTAATGGCATTATCCTGGTTTAAGTCACCATCCCATTCACTGCCGTTCATTTCGTCAGCGGCGGTGACTTCTTTCATCTCCCATTGATTGACTTTGTACACAACGAGCGCACACACACACCGACACACATGAGAAGAGAGGTGACTTTATTTCAGGATAAGGCCAAAGTAATATTGTCTGTATTTGTTGTGATATCAGTTTTCGAATGTGGTTGAAGTTCAGTAATGTCAATATTACATGTACTCTTATTTTCCATTCCACTTTACATTGTTGCTCAATATTCTTCTTTCCAGCGTATAGCTGCTTCAACAAGAGGAAGATAAATGCACTGGTCGTATACATATGGAACTTTTCACATAGGCACTACTATTAAGTATTATTTTGTTCTTGATGTAGTGTAGGTGCATTGTGTAAGGCAGCAAACAAAATAGTACATGTACTTATCTAAAATGCAAATAAATATCTGAAAAATGAAATGAGTATTATAAGTGAAATTTATAGATTTCATTCGCATTAAACCTGCATCCCCCCCCAATCAGTTATATCGGGAGGAGAGACCTGCGGGTCATAGTGATTCGGTTCGCTTTTCGCCTCCCAGGCACAGGTGACGCCAAACAAATAATAATAATGATAATAATAAAACTTTCAGATTTTCCCCTTTATTTTACATTATTTCACATCATCTCCTCCTGATCTTGACATATGTGGTGTGAATTATATTTTCCCATGGCATATGTTATGCTCAGAATGAGGCAATATGCAATTTATAAGACAATACATGTAGGTAAAATCTGAAAAATTGTGTACAAAACAAATGAATCGTCCACAATATCAGCCATTTTGAAACATGCTTTCCAATTTGAGGATCCCCACAGAAAGTACAAGACTTTTTAAATGTCCATAATTTGCTTATTTCACAACCGATTTGGATGAAACTTGTTTTAAATTGTTCCTCTCATTTTACTCTTTCCAATAAGATTGCTTCTTTTTTGGGGTTTTGGTTTCCTTTAAAGTGAACAGATAAAAAGTTTTTACTTGTTAATGACATACATTTACACTCTGTGCTTCTAAACGTACATGTAATGCATTATGATCTCATACTGTGTGGCAATTTGTTCATATAATGTGTATCCACAGATGTCGTTAAATTGGCACCCAACCAACCTATTTGTACAGTGTCAGATCTAGAATTCAAGGGAGGTCACAAATTCCTTTCCCAAGGAGTGGACAACTGTTTTTTATATTTCATACTGTAGGTGTCTTTTATAGATTAGAGATCAAAATTATATATTAGAATTTGATATGGTTGTATACAATTCGCTGAGTGTTGTGTGTAATAGAGGTGGACACTCTTGTACACAGAGTGAGTCAGAAAAAATGTCCCACTTTTGTAAAGTTGAATTGTTTAAAATATGAATATGTAATGATTAGTTACATGATATGTCTTGATAGAGGTATCCTCCCAGTACATTCAGGTACCTTTTTCATTTGATCCCCTGCACGCATGACTGAGCAGCGGACAATCTTTAGAAGACTGTCAGATCTCACTTGCGCCAAGTTACAGGGTGGGGAATACGGCCCAAGGAGTGTTCCATTCCCGACAAGGCCGACCCAAACTGTAACTTTCTGTTGTGAATTCTTCTCGTATGAAAAGTTGAGAGGCCGCTGTCCTCTTGGGGAGTACTGGCGGATGTTGTGTGTGTTGAGCGAACTGTTCAGCGAAAAACAGGCTTCATCACCGATGACAAGATCTTCAACAAAGCGAGGAGGTCTTTGCAGTAGCCAGTTCGAAAATGCTATTCTTCGTTCGTGGTCTCTTGCCAGGAGCTCATGCCTACGTATCATCTGGTACGGGTGATATCGTACATCAAGCCGGGTGATACGGTTGAAGGTGCGCTGGGTCAGCTGAAGCCCGTTCCTCAGGGACGAGATCCGTTGGTTGTTGTGTCGAACGTGCCCCAACACCTGCCGAACTGCATCGACGTTGGGCTGACTCCTTGCTGTTCTGCGACGACCTGAATGCCCTGCGTTGAGGTTGGTACTCGTTCCTGTTCGGTGATAATTCTGAACATTCCGGAGAACAGTTTTTCTGCTGGGACACCCTTGCAAAACAACTGCTACACTCTGAGTCCTTGCATACTCGGTGACCATAAATGACCTATGTTGTGGTGTGAATTGAGGACGAACCAGGATTCTTGTACTTTTGCTACTGTAAAAAGAGGCTCAAGTGACTGCTGCCAAATCAGGCGAGCCCTTTTATAGGCAAGTGCAACAAAAGCACAGACATCCATTGTAAATTTTCATTGTTAACCTACAAAAGACATAACCAGCATATTGGATTTATGTGTACTTGATGATGATGATGAAGATGCAGATCAAGATCAAGATGATGACAATGAGGATGATGATGATGATATGATGGTGGTAGTGAATGTGTTTTAAGGGGAAAGATTATCGGGAATTGCCACTTAAACATTCAGCGATCTTGCTAAAAATCAATGCTTAATCAGAAAAGAGAAAATTATGAACCAGTTATTACCATGTGTGTTGTGTGTGTGTGTATGTGTGTGTGTGAGCATGCCAGTCTGTCTGTCTGACTGTCTTTGTCTAAAGCACTGTTTTATTCATCACCCAGTAACTTGGCGCAAGTGAGATCTGACAGTCTTCTAAAGATTGTCCGATGTTCAGTCATGCGTGCACAGGATCAAATGAAAATGGTACCTGAATGTACTTGGAGGATACCTCTATCAAGACATATCATGAAACTACATGTAATGATTAAATATTCATATTTTAAACAATTCAACTTTACAAAAGTGGGACATTTTTTCTGACCCACTCTGTATAGGCCTATATGTATATGCAGGGTTTGGTTGAACCAGGGAAGTGTTATACATTTACCTTTATGGTTATGAACTTATGGTAAATCTATGTTCTTGGTAGTTGTTGGTTTTAGAATTTTAAGGAAATATTTCATAAAGGGAAAATTCAACCTGAAGTAGGCCTACAATCATGGAGTGTTAAGCATAATCTGTAATAAATGTTTGACCAACTATAAGGAAACGACCAGCACTGCCCAGGACTGAATAATAAAATCATATACCCGTATTTTAACAATTTAATGGTTAGGCCTATAGATTGTACATGCACAACTTGGTTAGTTTGCAAATAGGGAGCCTACATGTATGTGTCACATACTGTAGTCACACACTCACTATTTCTTTCGTATTTGTAATATTTCATACTGTATATTAAAAAAATACATGGGTCATGACTTTACATCAACTGTAGGCCTACTGTAAAATATGTTAAAGCAACATTGTTATAAATTACTGTGATTCAATCAAGAGCTCTGTATCAAATTTTCAAAAATTGAAATAATGATTTATCATATCGTAGTGTGCAACATTTTCTTTTTATTTCCTGTGATGTGGATACTCTATGATGTACATACCTCTAATTTGTGCCACGAAGCATCACTTTAAATTGTAATATCTTTATTGTACAATACAATTTACCTCAGATTTGTAAAACTTTTCAGATTTGTAAAACTTTGCCAAATTCAAACTAGAGGTCCATCTCTTGCAGGTGCAGGTCAAGTTCGAATGTGAGTTGAATTTGATTAAGGTCAAAGGTCAATGAACTTTCCATGACTGGCACTGTGCTGTGTTGTACACCCAATAACTTTCTATAGCTTCGAGGTGGGATCGCCAAACTCGTAACAGAGGTCCATCTAAGTCATATAGCATACATGTAGTTTTGACATGCAGTCTCTTCATGACTGCAATATGCAGGCGAGACAACGCTTGGCGTTTGCCTTGTTATATAGTGTTTTGTTGAAGCAATTTCTCATTACCCGGTTTACAAGTGTTCAATTTTATATTAAATTTGTACCTTACATAGGCACCTGTAACACCTTCACAGGGCATGAAGCTTGCTCGCTTAGAGGAGGGAAGGATGGAATATGGTTTCATAGTATGGACATACCAGTAATGTCCCATGGCAGGAACTAGGTTTGTTTGTATAAACGATTTAGCACTCTGCCCCATGTTTGAACTTGATGTTGGTCTACCTGCCGTCCATCTACTCTGACTGATTAAAAATTGATCTGGAACACTACTGCCTGGGTTTGTTCAGCAGTTCATGACTGGGTTTAGTGTCGTTTGATGCAACCCATCTTTACTAATAGTATGAACAGTACTGGCTTGGTTTGTTCAGCAGTCCATGGGATAGGACTGGGGTTAGTGTCGTTTGATGGGACACAACTTACTCGTGTGAACACTACTGGTTGGGTTTGTTTAGCAGTTCATGGGATAGGACTGGGTTTAGTGTCATTTGATGCAACCCATCTTTACTAATAGTATGAACACTACTGGCTTGGTTTGTTCAGCAGTTCATGGGATAGGACTGGGTTTAGTGTCATTTGATATGACCGGTCTTATTTGTGTGAAGTTGTGAACCCTACTAGTTGGGTTTGTTCAGCAGTTCTTGGGAAAGGACTGGGTTTACGTGCAACCCATCTTTACTTGTATAAACACTACTGGCTTGGTTTTTTAGCAGCTCATGGGATTGGTATAGATTTAGTATCATTTGATGTGACCTGTCTTTCCTGTGTGAAAATTACTGGCTTGGTTTTTTCAGCAGTTTGTGGGATAGGACTGGCTTTATTGTCATTTGATGGGACACTTTACTCATGTGAACACTACTGGTTGGGTTTTTTAGCAGTTCATGGGATAGGACTGGGGTTAGTGTTGTTTGATGGGACACTTTACTCATGTGAACACTACTGGTTGGGTTTTTTAGCAGTTCATGGGATAGGAGTGGGGTTAGTGTTGTTTGATGGGACACTTTACTCATGTGAACACTACTGGTTGGGTTTTTTAGCAGTTCATGGGATAGGAGTGGGGTTAGTGTTGTTTGATGGGACACTTTACTCATGTGAACACTACTGGTTGGGTTTTTTAGCAGTTCATGGGATAGGAGTGGGGTTAGTGTTGTTTGATGGGACACTTTACTCATGTGAACACTACTGGTTGGGTTTTTTAGCAGTTCATGGGATAGGAGTGGGGTTAGTGTTGTTTGATGGGACACTTTACTCATGTGAACACTACTGGTTGGGTTTTTTAGCAGTTCATGGGATAGGAGTGGGGTTAGTGTTGTTTGATGGGACACTTTACTCGTGTGAACACTACTGGTTGGGTTTTTTTGCAGTTCATGGGATAGGACTGGGCTTAGTGTCGTTTGATGAGACACATCTTGTGTGAACACTACTGGTTGGGTCGTTAAGCAGTTCATGGGATAGGACTGGGTTTAGTGTCATTCAATGCTACCTGTTTTATCTGGTGAACACTTCTGGCTTGGTTTGTATAGCAGTTCATGAGATAGGACTGGGACTACTTTAGTGTCGTTTGATAGGAGTGGCATAGATTTAGTATCGTTTGATGTGACCTGTCTTTCTAGTGTGAAAACTATGGTTAGGTATGTTCAGCAGATCATGGGATAGGCCCAGATTTCAATAGAATGTTTAATTTAATTTGATGTGACAGACACATTGTACTCGTGTGAACACTACTAGTTGGGCTTGTTCAGCAGATCATGGAATAGGCCTAGATTTTATGAAGCATGTTACGGGTACATGTACGTGTTGAGCATCTGATATCACACTTAGCCTATAGTGTGAATACTTGGTTTGGTTTCATGTCACATTCATGTCTACAGAAGTTCTACACCTATCACCCTTTTCATACTATTTAATCAAGGAAATAGAGGGGGGAGTCTCATTCATTATTTAAAAAAATGGATGTACTGTGTTTAAAAAATAAATTGTAAAAGCATTCATATTAATGTTTATAAATATAAGAAAAAGTGCATACTCAAGATGAAGAGGAAAGCGTGGGAAAATACAAGTGTCTCCAGTTGATTCATACTTGATTTAACACTATAAATCAACATTTACTGATCGTTGTACAGGTACAAAGTTTAACACTTTTCAAACACTGTTATGAATTTATTGAATTTATACAAATGCACACTCTAGATGAAATAAAAAAGAAGGAAAAAAATGTCTGGGAAATTACACTTTCTGGTTCTCTTAGATGTTTACTTATTAATAAAGCAATGTTTACTCATTGATGATATTCAGTATATGTGTGAGAATACCCACAAATGAACATTTCAAACCTGTTTGATATACATGTACATACAATGTAGATCGACCCTGACCCATCAAAGGTCTCTATTGATGTTCAAGTATATCAGATGTGCATGGTCTGTAGGCGTTATATTGAATATTATCATAATATCATTTGACAAGTGTATAGTATTTTCATTCTATCTATGGCCATGATACCTGCAAACAGTATTTTCATAGTAGCATTTCACACGTTTTGACAATCCATGACAATGCTACATGTATTGTAAGAAAGCATATTTTTTGTTGGATGTTGAAATTTTGATATTTATATGTAATAGCTGTTGCTTCTTATTGCATTAAATACTGAAAAGAATTAAGATAGCAAAATTTCCTTATCATCCATTCATGGTATTTTGACGTTGAACCTCTTTTTTTCACTTACACCATGGTATCTGCTAATAATTTTTTTTTTTTAGTACATATACATGTAGTCTTTACTGCCGTAAAATGATGTCACATGGCTGCTTTCTAAAAGTTGCTTCATTGTATTTTGATGTTGAACCTCTTTTTTTAACTTACACCATGGTATCTGCTAATAATTTAATTTCTCTAGTACATATACATGTACATGTAGTCTTTACTGCCGTAAAATGATGTCACATGGCTGCTTTCTAAAAGTTGCTTCATCGTATTCTTATACATGTACATGTATTACTGAATCCACAATTTCATAAATATATATTGCACATATACCATGTGAGGAGTACAGTGTACATGAGATGTAGTCTGGCATTGTGCCACATTGTGCTTTTGAACTTTGAAGTGATTGAAAAGATGTCATCATGAATCATAATTTCAGACTGCATTAAGGCCGTGTTTATGCTTCCACTTTTCTGGCCAGAATCAGCGTTTCCAAACGTGATTAGTCCAAAACACGGTTGCGTCCATGCTTACTTTCATTTAAACGCTGTTTCAAAATGCCGATTGTAAACTCACAAAAAGGTGCGTTTGTAAACGTCGTTTGACCAGAATCAGGCTTTCTGGGGAAGTTATAAACAGAACCACGATCGTAAACGTGTTTAAATGACGTCATTTGGTACATGCTTCCGGTGAGATGAAAATCCGTGGGCAAATACAGTCGCATTGCTCCATGGTCGCATGTTACCTACACGGAATTACCTCTCATCTCCCATGTTTTGCATGTGTAGTACTATTACTAGTATTACTCTTCCAATTTGTCATCACGATGAACGTTGAGGGATTTACACCCAAAAAAAACCTGGAACATGAGTTATAATGAGGAGACAACGCCAGATGCCCCAGTAGCATTTAAACAAATACATATTTTATTATTTTGTATACTTAATATTCTTAATTTTTTCTTACTATTATTCTCACCATGGTGAAAATTATATTAATTATATGGCTATATCAAGAAGCTCCATGCAATGACTAAAATATCGGAAATTGTTCGATGTTTATATAATAGTCGACGTACCTTCCCCATAACAACACTCGGGAAAAAAACTTTCGAAAAAAGGGTGCGCCCAATATGACCTCGCTTTCCTGCTCAATGAAAATTACGATGCGAAGCCAGCTGGAGATCGTGACTTCGCCTCTGAAAAGTTAAGCATAAACAGCACTCCCAGAACCACGTTTATGATCGGCGTTTTGAATCGACGTTTGAAAACGCTGATTCTGTCCTCGCAATGGAAGCATAAACACACCCTAAGTCCTACAGTACACACATTGCGCACTCAAGAGAATAGAAAATTCCCCTCCTGACCCCACAAAGAGTGTATCCAGTATAACAATAGCTTCAAAGAATTTGTTCTTGAAAAGAGATGCTTTCGTTATGGATTACCCCCCTCTGTTAGCATTGTTTGCAAGTCTATTCAGACTGTCAGATTGATGGGGGTCTGGCAAACCATGGCAAACCTATTGCCATGAAAAGAATCAATGTTTCTGGGTACTCCAGAAAGGGCCAGATTTATTGTATTGTTATACGTCTCCTGGTATGCCCCGAGGGGCCGTTCCGAAGGTACCGGGTGTGCGTCATTGCCCTCATCAAGGAGTTATGGTCTGAGACCGACTCAGAAATTTGAGAATAACAGGTACATCATGTATTCTCTGATAATAAAGAAAAATTTTCTTATCTACCTTGAAATATCAGGTATTTTGCAAGGATTATTTCAAGCAAATGACTAGTAATACTAATATCCCCAAACGAAAACACCCTTTGATATTGGTACTACAAAAATTGCAAGAACTTTCACAGGGATTTTTCCAAAGTTGTTGGATTTTTGGATATTGGAAGCAAATCACAAGAATTTTCTTAACCCGGGCCAGGCACCATAGGGCACTTGGGTTGTTAACTTCCTGATTCAGATTCAGATATTGCAATCATGCAGGTACAAATGGAAAGGAAATTCAATTTGTTCTCACAAAATAATTCAGAATGTCATATGATACAAAGATTACATAACAAAAATAAGATAAATTAAGATTAAGGGCAGGAAGGGGGGGGGGTTATATAATTTCAAGTATGGTTATTAAATTAACAATACTCATGAGTTCAAAAAATGACCCCTACATGATCTGGTTTTAGCGGGACTGAGAATATGGACAGTAATTCAGCCTATTGGGTATTTTAAGGCCTGAACAAGCTGTCACATGCAGGTACATTCACCCCTCCCCCCCCCCCCCCCCCGCTCCCTCCCGGAAAGGATAGAAGTTATAATACTAAATCGAAAAGGAACAGTTTTTCCTTTACTAATGATAGGTTCATGGGAATCACATGGGTATTGTTTATTAAAGTTTAAATGGATGTGAATAATGAGGGGATGGGTGAAAGCACAACAATAGCAAATATTGAACAGAACTCAACTCCTTGTCTAATAGTTTTGGCAGAGACCCAACGATCAATATTCCTTTTCTCCTCAAAGAAAACCACTGAAAGGGACCTGGAATTAAATGACCAGTCCTAGTAAACGTGGACAGTATTGCAGTTGCAAATGCATCATTTCTCTTGAAGAAGACAGAGAGTAGCCCTACATGTACTTGTAAATCTTATTTTCTATTTTACTTGGAGTGCGTAGAAAAATTTCCTTTTTTGGTGAGTTTGTATTTCTTTGCTTATACCATACTAGGCCTACACCATAAAAAGGTTTAAAATTGATTGATGTTACATATATGTAGCCTACTAGCCTTGGGCCAAGTATTGAAGAAGTAGAAACTTTTCTGTACGCTCTTAAACTTTGTGTCACAAAGTAGCAGCATGATTCAAATTCTCGAAGAGTCTCAGTCATTAGCATTTAAATTAAAATTTGAATGTAAACATATTTTGGTTTGTGTGCTTAAGTTATTCAAAGAGGTAGAAGTATTTGATGCATTCTTTTGTGTTACGCCATATCTAATATCCATTCTAAGCTACCTTTGTGTGGATATGAATGATTTCCTCAAATGTAAATTTGTGGCATGGTTCTAAAGTCCATGTTGCTGCTGGATTTAAGCCCTCCCTCTATGGTATGAAATCGCCCAGTGTAACTCGGCTGCATCCTTCAAAAGTGTCTGATTTCAAGGGATGAAGCTGATACATTAAATATAGCTGAAAGCCAGGGAAGGAAATTGCGGAATACAGGAGTTTAGAGATACATGGTTAAATGCCAGCTGAATACTGTACTTCTGTGGTCATATTCTACATGTATCAACTTGGAGGATAATATTTACTTATCCTTGTTAGATTGAGCCAGACTGATACTTAGTTCTTTCTTCTTGCAAACGATAAAGTGGAGGTACTTCAATGGTAAATAACGTGTTGATAGTATTTGTGTTACTCTGTGTTTTTGTCAATAAGCTTTTTATTTTCTGATTGGCAGTGTCAGAGCCTGACTTGCAATACAGTATACAGCAATAGAAATTGTGTTCATTAATTTCCAAATAGCATTATTTCTCGCATGTGCAGTGAGGAAATAGTCTGGGTTTGTTGGTATTGACAAAGCAGGCAAAATTTGAATCGTTTGCACACAGTGCAGTGCCACGGCGTAAAGAGTTGGCACTATTTGAGAATCTTGAACATGGGAGGCGCGATAGCTCAGTCGGTAGAGCGGGGGTTTCGGATTCCGGTGACCCGGGTTCGATTCCCACGTGGTGCGCTAGTGCCCTTTGGTAAGGCATTTATCCTCATTACCAGGTCCCTCGGAGAGGACCTTAAGCCGTCGGTCCTCTGGTTGCTTGCTCACAGGCATTCGTGCTTTCTTAGCAGTCAGGTAAAAACCTCGGTATAACAAGAGTGCAACTATTATTGTGCCGACCGAGTCTTGATTGCATCACTTAAATAGTCTGGAGTATTTTATAGTCCTTGATCTATCATGAATGTATAGAAACAGTCTTCCCTATTCTGCTCCCATGAATTCATGAAAGTGTATTACACAATAATAATAATGGAATATTATATTGTAAATGATATAATAATTATATATGATAATATAATGATAGTATGAATATGTTACATAATTTTAGATTAATTTGTAGATTTATAAAAACAAAATTGTTAGCTTATACAAGTATGTACATTATGATGCTCAATTTGGGGTGGCGTGTGGACGCTATAAATGCACACCATTATTGTTACTGCAATCTCTATTTAAATTGCGAAAAAAATAGATAACAATTATTAATTTGATTTGTATCAGATTACGATGATTTACTACATCATACTACATTATGATAGGATACAGTAGATTTATACGTATTACATTTTACTCTTGAAATCACTTGTAAACAGGATAATGAAGGGCAAGGGGGCTTGGTGGTCAGAAGAAATTGGGTTGTCAGAGCAGCACTAACCACCTCCCTAATACCCTCCTCCTCCCCCCCCCCCCCCCCCACACTCTACCCTCCTTCATATAGTCAAATGATTAAGTTTTTTGTATTCCCCTTCCTGTCATTATCACTCTGTATCATATTAGGTACCGGTATTTCATTTTGTCTTTCCCTTTTGCATGCATGATAACAGTACAGTATACAATTCTGCATTTTCCCTTTTGTGGAACTTCTCAGAAAAAAGTTTTATGAACCGTGTCTGTTTTTTCCCTCTCTAACTGCAACAGACACAGATTATTTAAAAGCTGCGCATTAGTTCCGCTTTAATGAAGCAGACTTTATAGCAGAGTAATCCGGTTTAGTGTCATATAAATGCTCAAAATAACTCAGAAATGGGGGGAAAGAATTGTTATCTTTTTTTCAATGCTAGATGTAGACCTACAACATTTGAAATGCTTTTTTTTTCCTTAAAAAAATCTGTAATTCTATTTTTGCTTAATTCATGTACAGTACCTAAAATAAAAACAAAATGATACTATGATAGATCATTTTCTAAATTGTACAGTATACATGTAGTGTATAGGCCTACATGTATATGTAGGACCTGTTTCTGGAAACATATTTTACTCGGATGTAATATTTGTGTCCAGATGCATATGAAATTTTGATCCACGATCACATGTTTTATGTAGCGATTTTATTTTCATGAGGATGGGGAAGAGAAGGATGTGTGATCTCCTCAAAAGTCCCAGCTTCCACCAATCTTGATAATTTCCATGTCTGCAGTGCTTTCAACCAGAGATGGCAATAGCTCTTCCATTTAATGTTGATAAAGTGTGTCATGGTTCCCTGAGGCAGTGTCTTTACAGAGTGGTCGCAGAAGACGCAAGGTTCATTGGTATTCTGTAAGATGGGCAGTGTGCTTTTATTAAAGGGATATCTCTCGGGTTCACTTGTCTGTATACGATGAGGGAAGTATAGTCGTTATGCTTTCACCGGTATTATATTTAAGTGGATAATACACAGTGATACATTGCCTTTCTGATGATGCTGTACACTCAGGCAATGGTGTTAGGTTCGAGATGCCATTGTTCTGTAGGCCTATATATGTTCTTGACCCTCTGATTTTAATAGTTAATCTGTTATGTTCATTTTAGCTAATACAAAATATAAACATTTTTATCAATTTTACATTAAATTCTGGTCTATTGTAATAGCTATACATTTTACAATTTGTCCTATTATATATGTCCTTGACCCTTTGTTTTAGTTAAATCTGTATTTTTTTTTATTGTATTAAAGCGTGATGAGTAGTAAAATAAAGATTTTTCTCAATTTTACATTGCAAATTGGATTCTTTATATTCCATGTTATGTGTATGCACATGTACAGTAGTATGTTAATAGTGTGCATTCAGACAGTATAAAAGCTACATGTATATATAATATTACATTCTCACGCAATGTACATGTAATGTAGGCCTATTGAGATCGGGGACATTGCCAACAAAACAGAAACCGGGTTTTGACTTCTTTTTATTAACACACATTGACTCTTTTGCGAGACAGGTGCATCTCTTGTGGGATATAAATAAACCCATCAATTGAACCGGTGGATCTAAAGGGGGATCAATCAATATAATCTGACTCATATGATGGCCAATCGACATAAATCGATTCCTGACTTTAATGATCAGCAGATTAAAAACGTGGAGTTCTTCTGTAGGGAACCAATTTGTAGACCTTCGAATAACATCTGACATATACATGTACATGTAAGCTGCACATGGATGTCCATGTGGAATGAATCCCTTTATAATTAATTATTGATGGTGTACACATGTACAGTATAAAGTAGGCTGTACATTTTAAGCGTTCATCCGTGCATCATACCCCTATCGAGTGTCGGGTGATTAGTTGTATTTGCTCTTACCAACTGATGATGAAATTTTCCTAGTTAATTGGTGAGCTATTGTTCCTTGTAGTATATCCAATATTGTACATTGATACATACATGTATGCAGATTGTTTGGTTCCTATATGTATTTGATACTTGTACTGCAGGTCCCAAGAAAGTGGCTTCTTTCATCCAAGTGATATTCATGACTTGAGATGTTTTGCATATTTAATGAGCTTGATGCGGATCAAAACACCTCTTTTCATTCGGTCATTGCTGCTCTAATTGTGCATCGAATTTTATGAATTTGGTACCATTGTAAAGAAGAAGAATCATTCTTTCAGGTCATGTGTTTGGATTTATTCAAAGATTTTGTAATATAGGTTAAAATTTTGATCTAAGATATGCTACAAAATAAATATTTTCACCTGACAAAAGCTGCTATTTTCACACTTTATTTTTGTTTGAGCCCAAATGATTTTTAGATCATGATAAAGCTGAATATGTATGCTTTGAAATGATATAGGTTTCAAAATAAGAATTGGTTTAATCGGGTCAAGATCACACTTTTCATTTGCCAAGTACATAAAGCAGCTTGAAAACAAGAATACTGCACTCTGATTGGTCAAAAAGACCACACAATGGCAAATTCCAATGGTTCCAGTGCCTGGGTTCGTGGAAAGGTCACACTTCCCATGTGGTAATCTCCTCAAATACCCCGCGCCTGTTGTTCTGTGAACCTTATCCAGCCAATCAGAACTCTGGATTTCATGCAAGTACAAAATTTCAGAAATCTCGTCTTGTACCTTGGTGGGAAAAGTGTGATCTTTACCCCCATTAAAAGGTGCCGCATATCAAGAGTGGCATTGTGAGAAAGTACAGAAGTTCAGCTTCATGGTGATAAAGATATCATTGAGGCTCAAAATAAAAAGTTTTGCACAATTTGCAAAAAAAAACAGAGGAAGAAAATTCAGTTTTGAGGCACATTTTCAGGCCAGAAATTCACTTATTCAACAAAATATTGTATACAAAATAAATGACCAATATGAAAGAGTAACTTTTACTCTATCTGATGGTGCAATAATATTTCATTTAACTTGAGGTAAAAACATGTAAATTCTTAGAGAAAAAAAATATCACGAATCACGAGATTTTGCAAGGAGGAGGATTTAGCCACGAGATGATTTGGATGAATCTGGCCTTTTTGCTCATTAGCATAGGGACTTGCGGTCTGACTGTACAGTATGTAGTTTATTGATTTTGTTCATGTCATATTTTCTTCTCTGGATAGAATCATGTAAAGATGAATACGCATTCACATTTATACATGTATAGCCTAAAGTTCACCATGGAGCTATATGTACTGGTATGTGTTCATAGCTCCATGGTTTTACTATGATATTGGAGTCTTTATTTTACAGAAATACAGTAGGCTACTGTGTACATGTAGGTAGAATATATGTATCCTCAAAATTGCATTATATATTGTCCTAAACCTATAAAAAAAAAACATGACAAAATAATACATTACTATTTGACAAAGTAATGTTTTTACCATTTAAGCCTACCTTTTAACAAAGTTCGTATATGTAATCCTTGAAATAAATGTGTATTATGTATTTCTGACTATTATTTCAAGTCAGTTTATCTCCCATTTATAGTTAAAAATTTATTAGAATACATTCAGTAATAATATGCATTGTAAAAGAGAAGAAGAGACATACATTTAATATAAATGTATTACTTGTTGAATGACGATGCTTCAGTCGGAGATCTCTCCATGTTGGAGGCGATATACCCATCTCCTACTTCTTCTCACTGTCATCAGGTTGACTGGTCATTGTGAATCTCTCCTGAGCCAGCTCCCTTGTCAGATTTCATGCATGTTACCTGTGAAAGCAAACGAACATTACTTATTGCTTGGTGCCAGTACTGCCAAAGTGCAGTTGCACCTATTTTGATGGACATACATGTATGAATATAACATGTGTAATACTGTGATTTGCTGCTATCATTTAATATATATTGTAGTACACTATACTTTTGCCATCAATAAAAGTGGATTAAACACTGTATAATGTTTTGGTATATTATAGATTGAGTCGGTTACAATGCTTTTTTTTTCATCATGAATTTTCCACGTCAAAGTACATGTAGGTGACCGAAGAGAAGTCATTATTTTGATCCCCTCATTCCCCTGGCTAGATCAAAGCAAGAATTTTACCTCCATGATTTAATGTACAGTTGAGACCAAAAGTTTGCGTACACAGTGAAATTTGTTCGCTTGCCAAACATCGTAAAATTTACTATATCTTCAGAAATATAAATACTACCATGACGAATTTGGTATCAAATAAAAGACCGTATAAAGCTCTTTCACATATGATTGGGATGCCGCTGGGATTAAAGTATATTTTGGGTGGAATTTTCTTTAAAGAAAAGAAGTAATATTCCTGCCAAATGTATTCTATTGTTTGTTATTATATTTTCAAACATCGGTTCATAGAAATATATAAATGTCAAATCTATGATTTATATTACATTTCTATTATGATATGTCACAACTGAACAAAAAAGTGTTATCAGAAATGTTTGTGTTGAAAAGTTACTAGCACAAATATGAAATGTTTTTGTCAAGTTTTTAATTTGTCCCAAATATGAAGATTTTTGGGAAAAATGACACCTTAATATTTTTCAGCTCCTGATAACAAAGCAATGTGATGAAGGGGCATGACATACATGTACTCATTTGTTTGATATCAAATTGGTCATGATAGCACAAATATTTTATGAGATACCGTAAATTTTATGATGTTTGGCAAGTGTCAACTTTTCTTTTAATTTTCTGGGTGTATGTACACTTCTGGCCTCAACTTTATATAAAATTAAAGGAAGCGTAATATACAATATAGTCCAAACTTTCAATTAGGCCTAGTTTTGTCTATAAACTGATTTTTTTTTTCATTCTTGCATTTAACTTATTTCTACTGCATTTCCTCTCTTCTTTGCAGATCTTGATTTGATTTTTATTGTACGAGTATTTCATACATCTTCCAGACTACACCATCACCACAGCGATTCATCATCTTAAGAAGCTGCACCACCAGACAATGCAAAGATGTTTGCCTCAATGGATTTCTGGCAAACCTTCCTCTCGCCTAATTCCCAAAAGAACGGATCCAAGCAGCAAAAGTCTTCATCTCCCAGACTGACGAGAAAGAAGAAAAGGAAAGGAGACACCCCTTCCAGAGAAATGGAACAGGCCAAACAGGGTAAAGGTCATTCTTGGTTCAACCACAAGAGGTCAAGTTCTTCCCCATCCTCCAAATTAAGTGGGACAGGGAGCAGTAGCGGTTGCCAAGGTTACCCAAGAATTCCAAACAATGTAGACCGCAATCTGTGGAAGGTGAGTTGGTCACATATTTTCTTGATGATAATTTGATAACTAATACCAGGAGTCTTTAATATCAAATTGATATGAAACTATGGTAGGAATAAAGAGAGTTTGAGTTTAGAATATCATTTTCATAAAAAAATACTCCTTCCCCAAATTAGGAATGAAAATAGAAATGTGCAAAGGTTGGTGTCCATGCTCCTTTTTCTTAGGCCTGCATTTCAGTTATGAACAGTAGCAATTATCTTAAGATAGATCTTTATTCCAACAGAAACAAAACCAGTCCTTTAGTATCAACAAGACAGGAAGATCCCTTTTCTCATTTAAGACACGAGGGATCTTTTCTTTAAAAGATTGATCATGATTGCCCAGCCATTTCTGTATCTAGGACTGACCAAGAAAGTAGTTTCGTGTCTCCTGCTGATAGCCTGAGCATGCTTATTAATATTTGAACCATGGCGAGCGTGAAACAGAAGATCTTATGATAACATCCATTCACCTCGGATCCAAACAGTGCGCCTTGCTGGGACCATTAATATCCTGCCGAGAAGACACAGATGTCGTTCTGTCCAATCAAACAATCTACAAAGACCCATCCATATGTCAAGTGTCTTAATACCAATGATAGATAACACACAACTATGTCTATCCAGCGGCACTTCCTGAAGAGCCGATGTCTCCTGCCCCCTAAAAAACTTTTATTTTAGTTAGAGGATATAGCAATTATTGCTTAAAACCTGATGTCCCCCTTCATTTAGGGTATGAGAGACTAAGGATGAGGGGAACCTCACCGCTTCCCGTTGACTGGCTAAAGCAGGCATGTATTTCGTCGTGATCCATGTGCTAGGGCTAGACGATATCCCACGGCATGTGTATAGAGATATAGGATAGGGCAGAGTTACTCACACTAGTCAATGAAATCTGTGTGGACATGTACATGTACGCAAAGTGAAACTACGACAGCTTATCAGGCCAGACGACAAGTTGTGTTACTCTTTGAGAGTTGTGCTCAGTCTTAGTACTTTGTAAAAGTTAGTTCTGGCTATCAGTGCAGTTGGGACTGCTCAATCTTGGAAGATCTTTAGGATTTATTGTGTTCAAAGGCGAACATTATCAAGGAGTTATGAGGATTATACATTCTATATTTTGTGCTGAAAACCAAGGAAGGAGTTTAAGATTAAGAAGCCATGAATAGGCACACAGAAGAAGATATGAATGAATGTTTGAGTTCAGTGTTGGATAAATATTGGAAGGTATAGTAATCACCTTGGATGACTTCTTGTTTGTTTTCTATTAAAAAGTGTAGCAAGTAAAAAGATTTTATGGCCCGAATTCACAGAGGTGGTTTTTAAAACCATTGGTTTAGCCTGTGGTTTATTCAGATTTCCTGTATTACTCTTGTCCAGTGCTGATGCGCATTTTTGTCGCAGTGCACCAAATTGACGCCTGTTGCCATGGTTAAATACGCAATTTTATTAATGAGTCCACTGTTTAAAGAGTGGACTCATTAATTCAAAACAGCGGACTCATGAATAAAATAGCATGGATAACCACGGCAACAGGCGTCAATTTGGCGCACTGTGACAAAAGCGTGCATCAACATGGAACATACACGGTAAATAAGCGTAATTTATACAGGAAATCTGCATAAACCATGGGCTCATCCGATGGTTTTAAAAACCACCTTTGTGAATTTGGGCCAATTACTTTGTTACCAGATCTGGGAAAGAGGAGATGCGTTGCCTGATTAGTGTATTGCACAAGTTTCTTCAATTCTAGCAAAAGCTGTCGTGTTTGTTTGCTCAATGTGCCTCTTCATATTGTTTTTTAAAACATATGACAAGTACATGCAACTTGTAAGAATTTGTCTGACGAATCAGATCAGTACACAACTGAAGCAGTGTTGCTTTTAATATATTTATATGTTAACAATTTATATTAATATTTTGTTTTACTTTTATTAGAATGTGGATTTTTTTTTTAGATCAGTTGACAAAATGCTTTTGATCTTTATAGACTTGCAAGAATATCATCAATGATTGTTCAGGAAAGTAGAAATAAGAATCAGAAATATGCATGTGAATAAACTCTATATTTACAATACTTCAAAATAAACCTATATTCATCATTTTAATGATAATTCCAGTGACTTTATAAACACAAAACTTTGACCCTTCATGTAAACTATGAAATTCAAGTCCTATTTTTTCTTCAACAAGAAATTAGCAGTCTTCACATGCTTTAAAACTACCATGATTTGTTCAGAATTATTATTCAATTTTTATGAAAAGACTCTCTTTTCAGTTGATATCAACAAATAATTATAATTAGGCCTATTTGAATCGAAAGTGTCTTTTTCTCTTTAATATAATCTTGCATTAATATGTAATTTGAATGCCATACTTACATGTATACCAAATATACCATTCCTGTAAAGTGTGTGTGGTAAAGTATTTTGCTTGCCTGGCCTATAACATAGATTAACATAGATGTGTTTTATGGACATACATGTACTGTATACAATCTCACTACAATATGTACACTTTCATTCTAGCCCCCTTTCTATTTTCACGTTCTCAATGTTCTCTGTAATTGTTTCAATGCAGGTATTCAATGATGAACTTGATCAAGTAAAAACATGGCTGAAAGAGGCAGTAGAGTTTACGGAATGTTGGCAAGCACCATCCCACGGTATCCCCAGCATCAGGGTTCAACTGGAGAGACATTTGGTGAGTGATAATATAACTCGGAAATGAAGGGTAAAGTAAAAGAAGAAATTTTGATTATTCTTCTCTATTTAATGTCATGGAGATTGTATCAGTACCAATTTGTAGACTGACACCAATTTGCAGACGGATTTATACATCAAATTCAATTACTTTATGGCGATTCCCCTCTTCCCAACGCACCTTCCATGTATTAATAAAATTGAAAATAAAATTCATCATTATTGATTCTTATCAGATTGCATGAAAGTTATCCATAAATTTAAACAAATTTTGGAAATTAATGTGAAATAAAATAAGTTTTTGTATTTGGCTATGTAGTTTTTAAAACCTTTTTTTTTCCTTTTCACTATAGGCCTACATGTAAATGATATGATGATAGTGTCAGTGCTAGTTCACTGGCTTGCTTTATTGCAATCGATACATGATTTATATTTCATTGTAAATTCATGAATTCTTATTTCATTCATAGCCACTTTTCATCAATCTATTATTCTGTCCAATGGAGATAAAAGGGCATTTTCATTCCTTTTTATTTTTAAACGACTCAGCTATCCCTCAGACCAAAAGTGCAAAAAAAAATATATATTCACAAATATAAAGTCATTCAATGTCTATGATATACTACAAAGGTTGTAATTTATCATTGCAATTAAATTCTTTTGACAGTTATATTTTGTACGTTATCCATATGAATTTTTAATGAGATTCGATTCCATTCAAATAAACGAGCCACTGTATTCATTTAAACATCAATGATGAAAAGCACTTTTACCCATTGTTTGATATGAATAGTTTCCTTATTCAAAGCCAATGGTCATTTTAATTTGAATTCCTATTTTCTCTTGGATCCAACCTATTGTGAAAAAAGCTTAATGGATTGCTGTATATTTCAGTCTGATATATTATATATATCAAACTGTTTACATGGTAAAAGCTTCACATCATGTTAGTTATTATTTTGAACTATTTGTGTTAGTTTTATTTATTTATCACTTTTATTATTATCATTGATTTTTTTTTTTTTTTTTGGGGGGGGAGGGCGGATGCTTCATATACAGTTGTAGAACTGTCTGTGTTTGATTGTTAACTTGGACCACATGTACATTAATTTATAAATATTACAACTTATGATGCAAACTATACACTTAGAAATGATATTATCCAAGTCTATCATAATACATTTGTTGAATCAATAGGGTAAATGAAATTATTCTGATAGTTATTTTCGTCCCATCATGATATGCACTGTACAGTATTTACATGTATTGTAATTTTGACTCTACATGTCTATATATTGATAACATGCAGAGCCATGTGTTCCATTGAAATTGGTCATAAATCCTTGACTATTAAATGCTGTACTCTGATGACGCTAGCCATTTCTGTATGACGTAGCCTCACACGTGTTGTCGGCATCTCTAATCTAGTAGCTTTTCCCCTATACTGTCCCTCTCGTTAAGCGTTGATGATCGCCGGCTAGCGAGAGCATAGTCATGCGTGCAATACAGGCTCAACGAATGGCAATTGGCTTGATGACTACACATATTAGTCTCTATGCTTCAGTTGCTCTGCAGTTGTTTTGAATAGTGTGTTTTAGACAAAGCAAGATCCCATTTTCAGGGATTTATTTACTAAAAGTCCCATTCCAGGCTTGATTTTGTTTATGGAACACAGGATCAGTGGAATGTAAATAGCTTGAGTAGTTTAAGTTATTCATTCAGTGTCAGGCCTACTGTGATTTGTAAAAGCATAAAGCATTGGTACAGTATTTTAGGGTAAAAAATGTGAATTACACCCCCCCCCCAAAAAAAAATCAAGTTACATGCCAAGCTTGATACAAAAGTGTACAAGCAGTGGGCTGTAGAATGTTCCTCAAGGGTTGATTTTTAACAAAATGTTTTTTGTTTTTCTTTAAAAAATTACAATTTGAATTTTGAACACTGTAAAATATGAACATTATTCATTGGTTATCAGAAAATTGCAGACAAAGATTATATATCCTGAATTTTTCAGACCACTATATCCTTGGGATGAGATTTATATGACCCCCCCCCCTAGAAATTCATATACATATTTTTATTTTGATCAGGCAACCAATAAAAAAGATCACAAATGAAAAACATTTTTATTTTTATATCTTCCACAATCATCCACATCATACCTGTTTTTAGGGCATACATAACCCTGCAATGGGTGGGAATGACACCTACTTTGGGATGGATTTACCTAAACTTAAAGGACAAGTCCACTCCAACAAAAAGTTGATTAGAATAAAAAGAGACAAATCCAACAAGCATAACACTGAAAATTTCATCAAAATCGGATGTAAAATAAAAAAGTTATGACATTTTAAAGTTTCGCTTAATTTCACAAAACAGTTATATGCACATCCTGGCTGGTATGCAAATGAGGAGACTATGATGTCATCCACTCACTATTTCATTACATGAAATATGAAATATTCTAATTTTCTTCTCATTGTCAAGTGATACAACGATTAATTCCTCCCTGAACATGTGGCATTAGCATTGTTTAATACTATATGTTTCAGTCAAGTTGGTCCTTATTGTCAAATCTATAAAAAATGAAATATTGTATAATTCAAACAATAAAAAGTAAAGAAATAGAGAGTGATGGACATCATCGACTGACTCACCTAGTTGTGCATATCACTGTTTTGTGAACAATAAGCAAAACTTTATAATGTCATAACTTTCTTATTTTACATCCGATTTTGATGAAATTTTCAGCACTATGCTAGTTTGATTTTTCTCTATTTATTCAAGTCAGCATTTTCCTGGGGTGGACTTGACCTTTAAAGTAGGCCTGAACATTAAAAGAAACAGGTTTGGTTTCAGTTTGTATCTTGTCCTAGAATCTTAGTCAGTAGAATATCTAAATGATCAGTTTCGTGATAGCATTGAGTCTTTGAGTCAAGACTACACACACTTCCGATTCCATTACAGTGAATAATGAGTGACTGCAGACTGATGAATGAAGCTATTGCGTTGAGTCACCACCTGAATAGACTCGCTAATAGGAGTGATAATTTCAAGATGTCAGTAAATTGCTAATTGCTCCCTATTGAAACAAAAACTCATTAAAAAAGGTGAACCGGTCGATCAATCCATATTTGTATCGACCAATTTATTTACAGAGTGCAGTGCATGTATATTCATATACATATAGAAATCAGTCATAAACATTTGTACCAGGCAAAAAAATCAAAGTTAAAATAATTTATTTTTAGGCTACTTTTCTCAAGTTACTGCCTAAATCTGCAACATTTGGTATTCAGCATTAAAGGTCTTGTCCACCCTAGAAAAATGTTGATTTGAATAAATTGACAAAAATCAAACTAGCATAAAACTGAAAATTTCATCAAAATCGGATGTTAAATAAGGAAGTTATGACATTTTAAAGTTTCGCTTATTTTTCACAAAACAGTAATATGCACATCTCAGTGACATGCAAATGAGATGGTCGATGATGTCCCTCACTCACTATTTCTATTGTTTTTTACAGATTTGACAATAAGGACCAACTTGACTGAACCATATAGTATTAAACAATGCTAATTTCACATGTTCATGGAGGAATCAATCGTTGTTTCACTTGACAAAGAGGAGAAAATTAGAATATTTAATAAAATAAAATACTAAAGAAATAGTGAGTGGATGATGTCATCAGTCTCCTCATTTGCATACAGACCAGGATGTGCATATAACTGTTTTGTGTAATTAAGGGAAACTTTTAAATGTCATAACTTTCTTATTTTACATCCGATTTTGATGAAATTTTCAGTGTTATGCTTGTTGGATTTTTCTCTTTTTATTCAAATCAACTTTATGTTGGGATGGACTTGTCCTTTAACAATGAAGTGAATGGGAATTTTCTGAAACTTAAAAAAATAATAATTCCAGGGCTCTTTTGGGCATTTCATGGATGATATTGCCCATAAGTAGACCCCATGTAGATTTTATGCAGTTTATAGCATGACTCGGTGAGAAAATTACAAGAGGGCTCAGAGTTATTTCTCCCCCCCCCCCCATATGCTTGAAACAGCCCCCCAATTTTTTTTTAAAGAGCCCTGGAAAACTGCCATCAACTGCTATGTTACAGCTTATCCAATATCGCAGATTTAGGCAGTAAATGTAGGTTGTGAAAAGACAGAAAAGTAGCCCCCAAATATGAACGATTATTTTTTTTTGTTTTTTATGACTCATTGCAAGCACATTTATAGTCAGGAAACTGATTTCATCACCTTAGAAGAATTTCACTTCCTTGGCTGATGTTATGATGTGGACTACTGGGGCAGTATTCTCTTTTCATTACTGAACTCCTTACTAGTATCCTTAAAGTTGAAGTTTGCCCTGACAATAGTTGGTTCTGATAAAAGTAGAAAATATTAGAGAAAAATATTGCTAAAGGTTTGATAAAGAATTAAAGCAAGTTCTGAACCGTCAACATTTTAATTTGTGATGTCATATGCAAGCAGCTCCCACATATATTTAATGTAATATAAATTCCATAAATTCCATTTTTTATCGATAATGATGACTGCAAATATTTCTGTTGTAGAAGGTGGTATGAAATGATGTATCTGATGATATATCTAGTTTTATTCACACACAAAAAAAAACTTGCATAACTTTCAGAATTAAACTGATAAAATTGCATATTTTGGAATTCATGTCAAACAATGGATGGAGGAGGTGCTTGTCTGTGACTGTGACGTCACAAATTAAAATTTAAACATTCATAACTCCCTGAGTTACGGGCGTTCATGGGGGTGTTCACAGATATTTTCTTTATTTTTTCTGCTTTCATGGAAACCAACCTATCGCCAGGGTGAACTTCCTCTTTCAAGAAGCAGTTGAAGGAAAATCAATGATTTCGATATCCAAGAAAAGAGGGAAGGAATACTAATAAAGAAGGGCAGAGGGGGTGGGGGGCGAAGCAGAAATAATGTGATTCAGAAATACTTGTACAAGTGTATGATGTTGTGTCGAACTTCCTCACAAGATTTATAATTTCTGGGAGTTCATGGTATTTCAGCACACCTGAAGCTTGGTTAATAAACACTCAAAATTGACTGAGGTTTAGTCAATTTGCTCAGATCTATTGATGTGAAGAGCAAATCTCATTTAGAAAAAGGGAGGTAGAACGATTAAGTAGTACACCAACCTCTTCCCTGTTGCTAAGGAAAGAACTCTTGTTCCTTTTTTTTTAAAGTTCATCATTGTAAATTTTACATGTACGTCAGTGCCATTCCCGGGAGGCCTCATTATGTGTAGTTTGAGAGCAAAATGCCATTAAGATATGTAACCTGTACCTCAACAAAAGAAAATGTATATTAATAACACACATAAAAGTATTGGTAATTGCAATTTTCATATAAATAATTTGCTCTTGTTTTATTCATGCCTGCGGGCACATGCATTTCTTCATTTCTTGGGATTCACATACATGTACTGTAGGCAACTTCACCCAGTTTGTTATACATTTGTTTCTTAGGAGGACACTTACATGTATGAAGTATAGAAAAGTTCTTGTATTTGTAGTGATTTATATTAGCTGTGATTAGGAACAGTAGGGCGTATATATGCAGGTTTAAAATTGTTTCAGACTTTGTTTATTCTATAATTATATCAAGCTTACAAGTAAAATGTGTTTTCATATTTCACATGCAAATTGATCTATAGTATCAACTTTCAACATGCTTGATGTAAATACTGTAATAATGATATCCTGCAAAATTGCAATATACATGTACATGTGTATTGTATGTGTATAGGGGCGCACTTGTACATAACAGTTGAAGCATATTGTTGAATGGGTCGATGAATGTATTCAGTCCTTGTTCAGAAACAGGTGTTAATTAATCTCCATCTTGTCTGGCCAATTATCTCTTTCACCATGGCAACTGTTTTACTGTAATAATTAACCATATCCAGTGTAGTATAGTGACTAGACATTATGATTCAGAATAAGTTCAGGGATACACTCTCTTTGAAATGTTTTGAAGCATGGGCGATTCTTGGCCTGACGCACATACTTGCATAATCCTACTTATAAGGTGGTTTCAAACCGCCTCGATGACAAGAATCCCCGTTAAATTACGAGAACTTTTTTAGGCTGAAAAATACCCATTAATTATTCCTGCATTCACACCGCCCTGAAACATACCCTTCGGGATAAGTTCCTGAAGTTACGAGCATGCGCAGTATGGTCTGATAAGCAGCAAGGCGCGAAATTCAAAATCACTAGCCCAGCAGCAACCCATGCACGGCGCCGCACCCAACGACACGCTGGGCTAAAAGTTCCCGTAATTTGCTTTCAGACCGCCAAAATACCCACGACCTTGGAAAAATCCCCGCGAAAGTTCTCGTAATTTCGCCAAGTACCTACTATTTATCGGGTATTTTCTTTCGGGGATATTACGCGTAGTTTGCTTTCACACCGCCAAAATACCTGGTATTTTCTGATCGGGGTAAATTTCCCGATCAGAGAATACCTGGAACTGGCGAACTTCGAGGCGGTCTGAAACCACCTAAAGTGACCAACACTCATTGCCATTGGCCATCCAGATTAGGACAATATGTAATTAAATATAGGAATTGGATATTGAGCTCAAACTTTAAAGGCAATGGAGCAAGTGCAATGAATTGACCGTCCTTATCTATAACACATGTTTATAAATGGTGACAATGTTGCCTTCATTTAGTTGATTTCTTTTGGATTCTAGGCTAATTCCTAAAGTTCGAACATGTCTGACAAATTGTCCTTTTCAAATTCATATACTAACTCATGAGTCATGGTAGTATATAACATGGGGACTTTCCCCTCACCCCCCCCCCAATAAAAGTTTTTAATTGAAAATTTCAGTAGAATTAATCAGTTAAACCTGAAGTATGCATCCGTTCCCTCAAAGTAAGTTTTTATATAAAAATGAAAATGAATGTTAAAAAAAATCCTTCATAATCAGGTCTCTCACTAACTCACTTTAGCTCCTTGCTTTCATATTATGTCTTCAACAAAAAATATATTTTTGCCCCCCTCCCCCCAAAAAAAAAGAATTGTGCATAGCATTTTATTGATGTAAGTTGTTTTTTGTACTCTGATCCAAAGAAGATATGAAAATATTTTTGACATTAACATATTGGCCCATATTCTCAAAAGACCTAATGTACCATGGTACAAAACCATGGACTATGCAGATTTTAAATCATAGTTATATGCTTATTTCATCGCGTACACAAAGTTAAATCAAATGAAATGCTCACTTTCGGCAAAGTGCGCTTTCATGTAAAATGAAGCGCGTTAATGCAATAAATCTGCATAGTCCATGGTTTTGTACCATGGTACAATTGAAACCTCTTTTGAGAATACGGGCCATTATGTCTTCAACAAAAAAGATATTTTTGCCCCCCCCCCCAGAAAAAAAAAAACTGTGCATGTAGTATTTCATTGAAGTAAGTTGTTTTTGTACGTCGATCCAAAGAAGATATGAAAATGTTTTTTACATTAACATATTGAAAAGGGGACATGCTTTACTATGACATAGTACAGTATATGTCATGATCTTATGGTTCACATGAGAGAGATAGAATCTCATATTCATATTCCACTGCACTCCATGTACAAAGACTGTGCACTGACAGTGCACTGACAGAGGCCTTGCTAGTCAGAAGAACTACATGTCAAAGGTCATATTGGTAACTAACTTGATTGTATTCCAATGAAGCCAGTTTTTAAGAGGGCATTGCAAATGTCATTGTGGTAATCTTGAACTGCTGTAGGTCAAAGATCTAATTTGTAACTTTGTTGTATTGAATGAATTGTATAAACCTTGAATGTGAATTTTGAATGAATGTATGTTTGTGTCACTTATGTCAGCTTTTGACAGAACAGAGAAAGAGTGAAAGAGAGGGAGAGAGAGAGAGAGAAATAAGGCGGCAAGCAAACTTTTCATTGTTTTTAATAAGTCCCTCTTCTTCTGGTTTTCTTTTCAGGCATTTTCCCTTGAGGTACAAACCCACCAGAACCAGACCGAACGAGTGGTGTTACAGGGCCAGGACATCATAGAACAGTCTCCGAGCCTAGCATCTAGTCTTGGTCCAAGACTGGAGGCTATGCTCAGAGAATGGAACCTCCTTGAAAGAAGTCTAGACATCCAGGCCAAACAAATTAAAGAAGCTCTGGCTGTGGTGGAGGCTAGCATCAATACAGGATTCAAAGGGGTATGTATATACTTATGTACCAGTGTAAGATATAATTTATGTTTTTTTTTTCATATTAAGGTGATAGTTATTTTGTATCTATTTATTTATTCAATTATTTATTTATGTATTTATCTATGTATTTATTTATTTATTCATTTATATTATTCTTTTTATAATTTTTGTCTCGCCTGCATAGCAGAGCGAGACTATAGGCGCCGCTTTTCCGACGGCGGCGGCGGTGGCGTCAACATCAAATCTTAACCTAAGGTTAAGTTTTTGAAATGACATCATAACTTAGAAAGTATATGGACCTAGTTCATGAAACTTGGACATAAGGTTAATCAAGTATTACTGAACATCCTGCCTGAGTTTCAGGTCATATGACCAAGGTCAAAGGTCATTTAGGGTCAATGAACTTAGACCATGTTGGGAAAATTATTTTCAAAATCTTAACCGAAGGTTAAGTTTTTGAAATGACATCATAACTTAGAAAGTATATGGACCTAGTTCATGAAACTTGGGCATAAGGTTAATCAAGTATTAGTGAACATCCTGCTCGAGTTTCAGGTCACGTGACCAAGGTCGAAGGTCATTTAGGGTCAATGATCTTTGGTCAAGTTGGGGGTATTTGTTGAATTACTATCATAACTTTGAAAATTTATGGATCTAGTCCATGAAACTTGGACATAAGGTTAACCAAGTATTAGTGAACATCCTGCCTGAGTTTCGGGTCACATGACCAAGGTCAAAGGTCATTTAGGGTCAATGAACTTTGGCCAAGTTGGGGGTATTTGTTGAATTACCATCATAACTTTGAAAATTTATGGATTTAGTTCATGAAACTTGGACATAAGAGTAATCAAGTATCACTGAACATCCTGTACGAGTTTCAGATCACATGACCATGGTCAAAGGTCATTAAAGGTCAATGAACTTTGGCCATGTTGGGGATATTTGTTGAATTACCATCCTAACTGTGAAAGTTTATGGATCTAGTTCATAAAACTTGGGATATAAGAGTAATCAAGCATCACTGAACATCCCCTGTGAGTTTCAGGTCACAAAACCAAGTCAAAGGTCAGTTAAGGTCAATAAACTTAGGCCATGTTGGGATAATTGTTGAAGTGCCATCATAACTTAGAAAGTTTATGGATAGAGTGAATGAAATGTGGACATGGGTGTAGTTGACAGTCTTAAGTCTCCGTTCAAATGTCATTTATGGTCAATGAACGTGGTATTATGTCATTATATGAATGATTATTTTATAGTAGTTTTCAAAGTTAGCACTGCTGCTATATTAAATTGCGTAATGCAGGCGAGACTGCCAGAGGCGTTCCACTTGTTAATTTTTCATAATTTATTATTTTTATGTTTATTATTATTATCTTATTTTTTTTTATTTTTTTTTGGGGGGGGCTTTTCTTTCACATGGAGGGGTCTTTTTTTTTCAATGAGCAACTATGCAGTAAATCAACATATTCTGCTCTATGTAGCATAATTATTTTTCTAAATAGTTTTAGATTTTGTTAGTTCATGGTCAATCTTGGGGTGACTTGAAAATATGGTTGCCCAAAAGCAATCTATTTGTGCAGTTTTTACAGGCAGTTTGGGCTGAGATGGGGGTTCAATCGTCCCATCACCCTCATGTATCTCCTGTGCTGATTGTGCTTTCACCTGGAACTTGGATGTCCTTTCTCTAACTACTCTTTTGAAATATATTGATTCATGAAACAAGGTCTGGTCATCCCAAAAATATCATCTTGATATCGTGGTTTATTGATTTTAATCTATTTAACTGTGCAGAGTAGAAAATATGGATTTTTGTATAGAGTAATGTCATTTGATGCGGTATACCACCATCAGAAAGAAAAAGTATACATTACTACTTATTTTTGTGGCGAATGCCAAGGGTTTTTTTCTTTCTCAAAAAGGACAGAGCAAAGGTTTTTCAACTCTCAGTTCTCATAAACATAATGCAAAATTGAAGACAGAATCAAGCAAGGGATAATTGAAGCTTCCTTTTCTGCACTCTATTTAGTGTTCTTAAAAACCCATTAAATCTAGATATTGTTCTTTACATATGGTTCTGTAATACATTCTGTCTTAAATATTAACATGGAAAGGCTATTATCTGAAATACAGTTGATTCCTCTAATATGACTTTGGAATAATCCTCTAGCTTAAAACCCAAGCAAGGATCATGTATTTTCACTTTGAATACAATTCCACTACCTATCAATTATTTCAGGGTAGCTTTAGGAATTAGGATAATCTGTATTTGGTTATTCAGGTTTGGAAACCGTTGAAAATTAAAGATAATCTTCTCCCCCCATACTGTCGCCAATGAGGGCCGTACTTTTTCTCACTTGTGGCTTGTGGATATCGTCCTTCGCAGATCCTCTAAGCCGTATTCAGTCTAGGTTAGTTGTGTGGCCTGGAGAGATAAAGTAGAGAAACTCTTTCACACCCCTCATCAGATCCCATAATCATGTTGGCACAGTTACGTATAGGATGTATGTTCAAGCTCAAGGAGGAGAATGCGATCTTGAGCAATGGGTACGTGGGTATAAAAAGGGGTAAAGGATGGGGAAGGGGGGGGGGAAAGGATGGGGGGATGGGTAAGGAATGGATGTAGTAAGATTTTGTTGCTTGCTTTTCATAGTATTCTTGGATCAGCACCACAATACAGTCTTTCCCTTTTTAATTACTACAGACCAAGCAGGTCTTTACGCTCATCCACTTCTGGCTACCTAGTTATTCCAAAAGTTTCAAAAACTTGGGGGAAAGATCATTTGCTTATGCGTGCCCCACTTTGTGGAATAGCCTTCCTGAAGACATGAAAAAGTGCACCTCTATCGAGACTTTTAAAATCTGAAAACTCTTTCATTTAACTCTTAGCTCTTTATGCGCTTTCGGCACTCTACAGAGTGGATTTGGCGCTTTACAAGTCACATTATTAATATTATTAAAAAGGGGTAAAGTATGGGAGAATGGTGTGAAGTAAGGGGTGGTAAATGGCATTAGAAAGGAATGGATGTAGTTAGCAGGTTAATTTAAATAATAATGATATAGGATTTATACAGTGCGTCCCAGAAAAACGAAACCGAGATTTAGCGATGATTTATCATAACTTAATCACAAATACAATAGACAAATGACCTACCAATGTAAAGCTTAGAATCTCCTCTTTCATCTGATATTACTTAAATTATTCCTCATTCACGCATGAGTGAGCAAAAACAATTTGAAGAAAGGATACCAAAAACTCATTTGGCGGGGGGTATCTGAATTTCAAAAAGAAAATCACGTGTCTTAAAAGTTCAATATCTGCTCTTTAATTTGATACCTCAATTACAGAAAATGGTCAAGAAATAACAAAGTTCTGGTTATTTGAAATAAGGCTTGAATTTCCATAATTTCATTAAATAAACTGTTTTCACCAGTTTCCCACAGAAGCTATCGCATGGTTAACAAAAGACTTAATGCATGGCTGATCGTAAACAAAACGGAGTGTCGAGTGAGTTTGAACGCTAGCCTGTAAAACCTCTTCATTTTATGAAATTATTTTATGAAATTATTGAAGATTCTAAGCTTTACATTGGTAGGTCATTTGTCTATTTTATTTGTGATTAAGTTATGATAAATCATCGCTAAATCTCGGTTTCGTTTTTTTCTGGGATGCACTGTATAGTACACGTATCTACCTTGTTAGGTGCTCCTATATTACCCCAGCGAAGCTTGTCTACCCATTCCGGTGCTCACAAATTTTTATGAATGTATTAGAACCAATTTTAAAAAAAATCTCTTTTTTATAAAGCTTTGTTATTTCATGTGTTCTGGAGAGCAGCTACATTGTATTAAATGCTTCCGATTGCTACATATATAGGGCATATAAATCTTATTTAAACATAGGCTATAATTATTTAAACGTAGGCTCAAGAAAATGAGGATGTGATAATACAGTAAAAATTGGAAAAAGGGAATGTGAATGACTTTTTTTTTTGGGGGGGAATGGTTGCCAGATTTACTTACACATTACCTTTCATTTAAAAAAAGCCTTTCTCATATTGTACTAGTTCAAAGCATGCAAGATGTCTGGCAAGTCTTATTTCCATAAATAATGTAGTACTTTCAAACTATATAAGAAAAGCCATATCTCATAATTATTTCATGCCAGCTGCGATATATATATATCTCACTGTTGCTATAGTAGAAAGTCCGAGCACTCATCCAGCCAATAAATACAGCTGGGATTACCATTAGTCTGCAAATTGGCAACACTGATCGCCAGTGACATTTGGAAAGGATTTATTCCCTTTTCTCTATTCAGGCTCAAGCCAAAGCCGTTTTCATGACATTGATTTGAAACATGAGAATCATTTCGAAAGATTGTTTTCTTTTATGGGACTGGTACCGTACCTCTTGTATATAATGGGCATATTGATATGGTCACCAAAGGTTCATCAATTGATCAATGTGCACTTGCCCATGTAGATCAATATCCCTTTCTATATGTGACATTTGGTGAAAATTTTAAGCCTCCATTTTCACCTTCGCCTTTCTTGACATTTACAGTATTGTGGTGAAATTTGATCGCTTCGTATCAATCCTATTTTCCATCCACCCTGTATGCCCAGTTAGATGGAATAGTTAGGGCAGGGAGTCGCTGGTTAGTGTGTGGGAGGATTCTAATATCACAACAACATGCATCTGGATGAATTATGATGACGGTCAGCAATTAAATAAAGCCAGGAAGCGGCATTGCCTTTGACCAATCAGATCAATTTACTTGACCTTGATAACTGTTAGTTTCTCCCGCCGTTTCATTGCTCCATCTAGCGCATGGCAAAGCCGGTATTAATTACAACCAATGCCGGTCTTTGTAACAAAGATCCATATATATATACAGTTATATTTTTTAATTTAACGTAGCACATCCTATACTGATACTGATCAATTCATTTCTAACAAATAATAGAAAACACCAAAACATGATTTGTATATAAACTGATATATATGTAGGCCCTATTTGTTTTTATATTGGTTGTGTTTCATTTGTTATTTCACTTTCACACTTCAACCTTGAAGTGGAATTATGGCAAAGCAATAGCGCCAGCACAGTAGTGATCACATGTTTCCGCTACAGCTACAAGTATTGTCTTCCAGAGATTAAAGGCTCTTAGCCTCTTGAAATATATTATGTACAGTCATAGAATATCCCCCCCCCCTTATAATTGGTTGAAATCTTTATACAATTTGTATGTTTATCATATGCTTTAGGAAGTAGGCCTACACATTTTTATTGTTACAAGTAAATACAGTTTATTATTTTTCAAGAGGAAGTGATTCCACTTTTATAATTTCAAAGAATATTAATTTCAGATTTCCAGCAGCTTTTTCTTAACAAAGCATCTGTTAAAGGGTGAATTAGAGAGTGCATTTTCCTTTGATTACTTTTTTTTATTTGAACAGATTTCTAATATAGCACAAGTTGTTTTATAAACTATTATGAAATCTCTTTCAAAATTATAATTTTCAAGTGTTTTTTTTACAAATTAAAGCCTCCACAAAGTCCATGGAAGGAACAATAGTCAATAATGTGAAATGCATCCTGTGTCACAGTGATGAATGGTGCTGATTTTTTTACCTGATATTTGTAAGCAAGAACCAGGACTGACATTTTAAGGTCCTCTCCAAGGGACCTCATAATGAGGACAGATGCTTTTAATACCAAAGGGCACTAGTGCACCAAGTACATGTAGGATTTTAACCCTGGTCTGCGGATTGCTAGACCACATTATACTACTACTACTACTACTACATGTACTACTACTACTACTACTACCTCCTCCTCCTCCTCCTCCTCCTCCTCCTCCTCCTCCTCCTCCTCCTCCTCCTCCTCCTCCTCCTCCTCCTCCTCCTCCTCCTCCTCCTATTATTATTATTATTATTATTATTATTATTATTACTACTACTACTTATAATAATAGTACATGTAATAACAATGATGATAATTATAATAATAATACTACTACTAATAATGATGATGCAGGGAATAATTTTCCTGGTATCACATCGCTCCACATTTTTGAAAGACTGCTATGCATAAAGTCTTTTGTATAGCATATTTTTACATAGGACTGTCCATAACTTAGTTGAAAGCTTTACTCTTATGACCAAAAGTGCTATTCAAATTTGTAAAGCAAAATTATTCCCTGTGATGATGATGATGATAATAGTAATGCTGATGATTATAATAATAGAAATGATGATGATGATAATAATAGTTGTATTTTCTTTTGACAGAGTTGTGATGATCTTCTTGTGGAGGAAACCAGGGATGCTATTGATTTTATGAGGATTAAACTCAGACGCAATCAAGGAAGAAGTTCACCTGTCAATGTCTCCTTCTCACAAACAAAAACAAACCCCACAGATACAACCAAGCAGTCACCAACACAGAGCAGCAGGTAAATATATCTTAAAGGGGAATCCTACCCAATAAGCCAGTTCGTAGTTCCTTTCTGCGCATGATCAAAAGATTCTACGCATGATCAGAGGAATGTCATTTGTACTAAAGTGACATGGTGGTTTAAAATCTAATGAGATAAGCACCAACTTTGATGTCTTGATTATTCATATATTCTTTTGAATAGTAGTTTTAATTTACATCCACAAAAAACAACAATGCGTCCACGAACTGACTAGCTGGTATTTCACAGTTTGCCAAGTACATTGTGCAACCCCGGGGGGGCACTCGACCAAAAAAGTGGTTGGGGGCCTTGGAGCGGGCTCATTGTAAAAAGGAGGGTCCTCGGAACGGGCTTCGGAACTACAAATGTTTGTGAAAACGGGGGTCCTTGGAACGGGTCGCCTGCGTGCGAGTGCGTATGCATCCCTATGGAACGTACATGCAGCTAGCCCGACGGCACGACTGACGGGCGCGCTAGCGCAGAGGCGATGGTCGGACAGCGAGCTGCGGCCGCTTTTCACCAAAATTGCGACCGGAACGGCGTAACGGAAAATATGCGAAGCCCTGGAGCGGATTTTTTTCTTATTTTTTCTCGAGAATAAGAAAATGCTATGCTCTGGAGCGGTTTTCTTTGTTCTTTTTCTCAATAAGACAAAAATGCTATGCCTCGGAACGGAAATTTGAGTGTAAAAATGGGGGTCCCCTCCGCGGCACATACCCACTATGCATTATATACTGAGTGCCCCCCCCCCCCCCCCCCCGGTGTGCAACATGCTATGATATGCATTCAAAGTAGGAATGCAACAAATACCTTCATAAAGTGTTCATTGGTGTGCTGTTCTAGTCACCTGGTCTATTCAATTTCTTCATCCTGCTATGTAAGGCAAGCTTACGTAATATCTTGCTTTGAAATCTGCCTATCATAATGAAAGGTAATTTGACCAAAATTGTCCATGAAGTAACTACGAACTGGTCTATTAGAAACTTGTTTTTAGAGGAAAAAAATCAGACAAGTTGATAGGTGAGAGTTTGAACAATATCGGACAAACAATAGGAAAGTTATCAATTTAAAAAAAGTTGTAAAAATTGGTAATACCCATGGAGACTTCAAATTGGCCGCGCATGTGATGTCAGTGATGTAAGGCAAGGACTACTCTTTCATGTACTCCAATACATAAATGGTCAAATTGACATGAGGGTTATCAAGTATTACTTAACATTTGTAACAACTTGTCAAAAGGACCAGCACACCTCTCAAGAATTCTGGATTTCAAGAAAAGGGTACATAATTTTAAGGGGATCGATGTTATCAGTGCATTTTTAAGTTCAAACTGCATTCGTAAAAATATAGGAGACTTGGCTTTCCCCATTTCTAGACATTTCAAATGTGATTATTTCACGCTTTTATATAAATTTCCAGACCTAGCTCTTTTTCTTCAAACCACTTGATATGATATTGCATTTCATTTCACTGGACAAAGGATTTTGTCATTCTTTTGGTATAAACAGATTTTCCACAATATTATCATTTTAACTCAGATTCCCTCTGGTGTCTCAAGATTTTTTTTCCAAGTAGTCATACCAGGGTGGTTGTTAATAGCTTGGATGTTGAATAACATATGATGAGGATTGTAGATTGATGTCTTGTCTGCAGTATGGTTATACCCGGAAGGGGAGAGGGACCTGGTAGAACTAGGGCAGTATTTATTGTTACGTGAACAGATTTCTTCTTTCTAGGTTTTCTCTTGGGAGTCGTTTACAGCTACAAACAAGATTCTTCCTTGTTTATGTATTGTCTTTATGGCTTATGTTATAATGATGATGATACTGTGGGAACACATTATAAGCCTAGAAGAGAGAGAGAGAAAGAATGTGGAGTGAGAAAGAATGTTTTTAGTGATATTAGAGGTGTTTCCATGGCATATGAAGTGAGACCATATGAAATTATTATGATAGAGTGATTCGCTCAATCACCTTTTTGGAGGAGGGGTGATAGATAATCATGACATTGGAAGGCTTTTTTTCATGGAATATACCAGAAAAGTTTCACTTGATACGGCCAATGTAGCACTCATCTTTGATTTGTGCAATATTACCCCTAACTCTTGGAATATCTCTCATATAATCTCTGGTATACCATTCTGAGGTAGGCTCAGCTAGCCAATATCATGTAACTTATTGCTTATGTCAGTCTGTGTCCCGTAACGTAAAGCTTAGCAATCATCGAAGAACACTTCACAATTGATTTCATTGACTGCAATGTACAATTGAAGGACAAGTCCACCCCAACAAAAAGTTGATTCATATAAAAAGAGAAAAATCCAACATGCATAACAGCGAAAATTTCATCAAAATCGGTTGTAAAATATGAAAGTTATGACATTTAAACTAAAGTTTTGCTTAATTTCACAAAAACAGTTATACAATGTATGCACATCCTGGTCGGTATCCAAATAAGGAGACTGATGACATCATCCACTCACTATTTCTTTTGTATTTTATTATATGAAATATGAAATATTCTAACTTTCTCCTCATTGTCAAGTGAAACAACGATTAATTCCTCCCTGAAATTGTGGAACTAGCATAGTTTAATACTATATGGTTCAGTCAAGGTGGTCCTTATATTGTCAAATTTGTAAAAAATGGAATATTGTATAATTCAAACTATAAAAAACAAAAGAAATAGTGAGTGAGGGATATCATAACTGTCTCGTTTGCATGTCTCTGAATTGTGCTTATCACTGTTTTGTGGAAAATAAGCGAAACTTTAGAATGTCATAACTTTCTTATTTCACATCCAATTTCGATGAAATTTTCAGCATTAAGCTAGTTTGATTTATTTATTCAAATCAACATTTTTCTGGGGTGGACTTGACCTTCAATTGTGGAAATCAAGTGTACGATTAATCGCTATTAGAGCTTGGTGTTACGGGACCCAGGAGTCGGTCTCGCCGATGAGACTGGAGCATATTATAAGTGACCGTTGCAATCAAGCATTAAAAAAAGAGTCTCTTTGAGCCTGGGTGTCGTCCTGAAAGTATTGACCTACGAATCAAACGAGATCTTGATCAATATCACCTGACAGGTATAACCTCAAAATTGATTACCCAAGATGGTATCTCAAACTTAACAAAAAAAAATGAAATGAAATTTTATTAACACAACTACTGTATGGAATACTTCTCCATTTAGGCAAGCACTAATGTACAGTATACCTTCAATATATATCACCTGGATAACCTCAAAATTGATTACCCAAGATGGTATCTTAAATTAAACCCCCCAAAAAAGGAATTTCATTAACACAGCTACTGTATGGAATATTTCTCCAATTTGATCAAGCACTAATGTATGCCTTCGTCAAACACAAAATATTCTTAATTGAATTATTCTGCTCGCTTGGTTTCTTTGCTCTTAGCCAAAGTACCTAAATTAGAGCCTGGAGTATTGAAGCTAAATATATCAAATTCAATTTAAAGACATGTCTGATGTTATTTCCGGTACCAGGATGCGGTATGAACTATGAAATGAAAACATGATTCCTTAACCTTTAGATATGAATTCCTATACAAATTTGCTACTTCAAAACACTCTAAACTTACATTGATTTTCCTGTGCCATTTTAATTATTCAAGTGATTGATGGCATTTGTAATTAACTTTTAGTTTAGCTTGGGAAGAAAACAAAAATATGTAACTTATTCTACTTCCTGCTTTCTGAAAGCATAATTGCACCATTATTCATAGACATTGTGTTTGTACAACATTGTTTGAAGTTTGATTGGGGGAATAGGTAGTAAAGCAATCTGCCTAGAAAAGGAAATGTTTGTTGAAATGAGTACAAACTTCAAAGTTGACTAATAAAATGTGTACACTGGCACAGCATGTTGAAACCGGTTTTGGGGAGAAATAGAAGAGTAGTTCAAATGTCCCCATTTTAAGATTTTGCTGAATCCCCCTAAATTGCCTGTCAAAATTCAAGTGATGAAAATGTACATCCTAAAGCTGTTATGATGTGGATGATATGACATATACCGCGTTCTCACTTAGCCCCAGCTCGCGGATCAGACTCGCCTCGCGAGTCAGCCTCGGCTCGCCGTGGGGTCTTCTCTCTCGCGTTCACATTTAGCCCCAGCTAGCGGAACAGACTTGCCTCGCGGGTCTGCTCCGCCAATTATCCACAATCCTCCGCGATAAATATGTAAACCATGATGTAAACAAACTCTGGCATGCGCTTGCCTTGAAAATTAACGACTGAAAACTGCATAAAATCGAGTGTACTCTGGACGGAATGCGTGCGTAGAAAAACAAAACTCTAATAAAGCGGCAGTTCACAATCAATTGCCGGGGTAGACTCGGCTTTCCGTCCACACTGCAAGAAAATTGCCCTGTCTCCCCCAGCTCGCTGGTCTGATCCTACCTTTTTGCTGGGACAGAAAAGGCGAATCAGACTCGTCTCGCGGGGCTGAAAATTTCCGTTCACATTGGGGGAAAAAGGCGAGTTAGAAATTTGTTTTGCTAAACCTTCTGGTCCGGGTTCAAGCCGGGTTTTCCTTCCGGGCCTCAACGTTACGTAGCACAAAGCAATAGCAATCAACATATAATTTTTTTACGATTGATTGCATTTAATACAGGGACTACAATATTAATCAAGTAAATCAAGAATGCAATTAATTGCTAACCTTTGTGTTACAGGCCCCTGGAACCTATAAAGCTGTCAGCTTCCCGCAAGAAGGGACTTATCAACATTTTCTTTAAAGAATTTTTTTTATTGCTGAAATGGAAAAAGCATGTCAGGAACTTTCTTCGTGTACCATTCTTTAACCTAAATGTGACGTCATTATGACGTAATAAGCAAAAACATGCCAATGTGGTTTACGCATAGATGCGCCCATTTTCTTATTAAACTGGATTGCGTCTTTCGTTCCCAGAAAAAAACCAGTTCTTTGTACAATGAGCTCACGCACATAGACCTTTTCGCGCTAGCGGCCTTTTTCTGGGAACTGGATTTCGCATTAGCGACTTTTTTCTGGGAACTTGATCAGTGGATTGAGTATTTTCCTTCCCGGAAAAGGGGTGTACGGAATTCATTCTCAACATTAGAAAGCATCTAGATTGTTTTAAATAAAGTCACAAAATATCAATTAAGAAAAAATCTTTCTTTGTCAGAAAGTTTGAGAATTTGGAAAGAAAATGATAATACACTAGCTGCTAAAAGCACAGTAATAAAGTCCCTTCTTGCGGGAAGCCGACAAAGTGTTCATGAATACATAATTTATATAGCAGTTAGTCTATTAATGTATAAAATGGTATCTTTTGAATTGTCATTGATTTCTTTAATTTAATTATCTCTTTTTAGATGGTATACAGGCAAATGTATAGATGACTGAAAATATTAGGTAAAAAATATTAATTTGTTTATATTCATACCAATCCTTTTGCAGTACTGGGTGTGTTTCCAGCCTGTTCAAGGCTGTCATAGATGTTTGACAGCAACGCTGATTTCATCCTCCCATGTCTTTCATTTTCTGCCCAGGTTCTCACCATCATGTACCAGCAACAGCTCGTCGCTGAGCTCAAGCCCCGAGTTTGAAGTACTCTATAACGAGCTCTCTGATTGGTTGAATGACATGCACCTGGCCGTGTCAGACAGCGCTGATATGCGAGTCTCCGAACATCATAAGCAGCACATGTGCAAGGTAAAGATACTTGAATCCATGTATTAAATCTCATCCATTTACATCCACCCATTTCCAGAATGCTAAAAATATCTGTTCTATTTGCAGAGTTTGACCTAACATTTCTCATTTTAAGCTTAAAAGTGGATCTGTAATCAAGTCTTGGTGCATCATGCTGCAATAAATATATACAATTAATGCGCTTTTTGTTATCAGGATCAAAATGCTATCATTATTGGTTTTGGTTGGCAGTTGCATATATATTAATGCCATGGCATTTTGAATGGTTCCATGATACATTTGCTCTGGCAACAAATGGAAAATCTGCATGATAAGCCAAACATAAAACCTAACTTTCAAAACTAGATAAATGCTTTATCTTTACATTATTTTGAACCTTGAAGAAGTACTCTCCCAAAAAGCGTACACGCTGTCCTGGAGAGGGTTGTGCTGTGTCAGGTGCTGCCAGTGCTTCAGGTGATGTGGTGATCCTGTGGTGGTATTCTTGGTGCACTATATACAGTGTGCTAGGTGCAGTGTGCGGGTGGTGCGTGTGTGTCCCTCTTACAGCATCTTAAGGGGAGGGGGAGGCAACATTTGCTGAATGATAGGCAATGTTGCTCCCCGGAAGCCAGCTATAGAGGTCGAAGTTACAGCAGCGTTTGGGAGAGTATTCCAAATACGGATGGTTCATGGGAACATACTGTACATGTAGAAGTTCACTCTACAAAAAGGCTGGGTGTACTTGAGCTGAATAAATCAAACTCTTTTAAAATCCAAACTCTAACCCCATGCCCCCTGAAAATATCAAGATTGGAGCAAATGTTGCAGGAACATATGTCGTGTCACTGTTTTGCATTGATGGTAGATTTACGAGAAATAGCAATTATTGTTACATGGGAACAATAAGCCTTTCTTTTTCTGCAGGTGTTATGCACTACAGGGAATGGGAGAATTTTTGCATAGTTTAAAAAAAGAACTCAACAATGCCTAATTATCATTTTAATAAAAGGATCACATATTTTTAAAACAAATTATTATAAAATCTTAAAAGCAATGCTTGGAGTTTTCAAACATGAAATTTCTTCTCTTTTCTTGCACTGAAATAAAATATCGAAATGGAGAAATTGCTAGAGGCTACTTATTTCTGTCACCAAATTTAAAACAGAATGACATGTACTGATGTACATTTATTTTGATTAACACTTGTGTTATCTTATAATAGGGAAGTTGTGCTATTGAATTTTGAATGTCATTTGTACATTACGAGGAGGAAAAATGATTATTATTTTGATACTATTTGGTTCGCTCTGAATGCTGCGGAAAAAAAAGTTAGTTTGATTTTCCATTTCATTGGTTCAACAAACAACACATTTTTCTTTCATATCAAATATGACATTATTAAAAGGTGTTTTTCAGTTCTAGTTGATTTGTTTCATAAAAAACAAATTCTTTGTTTTAATCATACATTCCTTTTGGGGGGGGGGATTTTTGTGGGGGGGGGGTGGGGGCAGATGATTAGGCAAAACAATATATCCAGAGTTCTGTCTGTGCATGGTATATATGATTTCCATATATTTGCTGGGAAAGAATTTGTTATAATGATTACAGGGACAGGGTGTAATTGCACTTCAGGTCAGATGATAAGGTGGTGATAGATAAAGCGGAAATCTCATCTCCATACCGGTATCAGCTTCCCTCTTCCTTGTATGCAATATTTGGCTTACATGTTCTCAATATGCATTCCGTGTGCGTTAGGTCACCGTGTTCAAATTCAGTTCAGTTCCCTCAGTTCAAATTCCTATGTTGCCAGTGAACTTGAAAATAGAAAACCATATAAAAAATCTAGTCTATTTTTCAGACTTTATAATATGTACATCTACAGTACCTAGTTTTGTTAAAATTTCCTTTTTCTAGGTCTTCAGGGAATAATTTTGGTGGTATCACGTTGCAGTTTGCTCCACATTTTTTAAACACTGAGCAAAAAAACTTAGGACTGAATTTAGAGCTTTTTCCTTAATGACCAAGAGTGTTTATCAATTTTGGTTTAATAGCAAAATTATTGTCTAGTCTTTGCAAGTAATTTCATATTGTGTTTTCCTGAAGTTTTGAAGTGTATGTTAATTGACTAAATGCTTTGAACATTTTCAGAGGTTTTTTTTTTGTAATCTTTTTAATTTCACACCAATGAATAACAATAGATTTTGATGTGAAGATTTAAAATCATTTCAAATCACTCTTTGAAGACTACATTTAGGAACATTGATATTTTTCATATTTTTACAATGCTCCATGCTGATGAACGTGGTGTCTTAAACCCGGGTACAAACTAGTCTGAAATATGAGACCAAGAATGAAATTCCCTTTCATGTTACAGGGCCGTTCATTAGGCTGATTGAAATAGATACCAAGTATGTAGCTTGCAATCTCATCTGGATGGTTATGAAGCCGCAAATGTATTTATACCCCCGCAGTTGGATTAATCATTATTAGCTGTTAGAGAGGGGACTGGGGGAGCCTTCCTCAAAAATATTGACTTGAGTGATGAAATTATTTTGGATGCTGCCTGGAGAGTGTCAAACTCAGATGTAATATGTCATGACGAGGGGGAGGGGTTAAGCAAGACAATGTTCTTGATAAAACTCATAAACAGTCTTTTAAAAATTTATTTTAAGCTCCTTTATAAAAATGATGTGGACCAAGACTTTGTCCTCTCTCATCCGTATACACTGTTGACATTTCTTTTGCACTTTGCAGTCATGACGAAAAATGTACATGTATGCATAACATGATTTCTTTTACAAATTGTGCATACCATTTATCTCATTTTATATTATCTAACTATTACTTATCTCTTTTGACGTCAACGCTGAAGAAAGTTGGTTGGGTGAGGGTTGAAGGATTGTTGAGTAATAATGTTAATACATATAGACTATTGAATATGTGAAGTACTTATGAATATCAAATATTTTATAAAATCCATCATATGACAGATAATAACCAATTTGAAAGAGGGTTCACAGTGAATTTCAACTTTCAAGGGTGCATGCCCCCATAGGCCTCTACGTATTAGGAGAGGGGGCCTATGAAGCCCCACCATCCCTTATGAACAAGCCCATTAATTTACCTTACGTACCATCATATAAGCGTGGTTAAGCAGTTAACCTTTTCTATCAGCAACCTCCACATGTTTAAGCACTCCCTGCCCTTTAATTTGCCTTTTCGCCTGAAGGTATGGGATGTTCATCTATGTACATGTAGCTGGCAGAAACAAATCATGCCACGTATATATTTGAACAGGCCATGTCTTTCGAGTGTTTATACTCCGATGGGACAGTATGTAGACAAGTGCAAGGATTATATATCAGGCATGTTCCAAGTTTTAAGGAAAGATGTGCGTTGCTCGGATTAATAAGAGGATTATGCCTATCGAAAAAGGACAATGTATTTAATATTTGATAATACTTGATAACAAAATGTGATGGCCCATCGTGAGGTAAGCATGTGGATATAATGTCAAATTTGTGTGTATTAGATTAATTTTAAAGTTCATAGAAATATGAACTTCATGAATATCATTACCAAAAAATAAAAATATGAGATATAATTTTTATATTTCATTTTGGTTTTAGTGACATTTAGTGAACTCATTAGAAAAGTTTTCAAGGAATATTTTTTGTCCTGTCAGTGAATGTCTATTAAAAAATATAAAATTGATAAGTTATATGAGACACCTGTACAGTTAAAATTAATATTTTTCAATGTAGTTTCCATCCCCTGCTGATACTTAAGTTCACAGAACTTGAAATTATATTTAGAAAGTGAAAGATCATTTTGAAATTTTCATTATACTTTATTACCATAAAAAAATGCATGTGGTTTATATTGTAAACCAACATCAGCTTCCCCTTTTTATGTGCTGTGAAATTCTGTTAATAATAATGGGGTTTGATTCTACTGGTAGATGTAATTTTATATTGCATGGTAGGTTAAGAATAACTGTAACAACATGTATATTATACATTCTGCAATATAGGCTTATAGTATACATGTATAGTACCTAAAGGCCCTTTGATTCATTCAGTGTTTTCTGCTGCAGTAGAGGGATATATACAGGATATAGTTTAGGGAATTATATCCGTTTGTCTAGACCGAGTACTTCTCGAAAACCGTGATTGGTGATATTAATCTGAACCGTCTCTAAATGGTAGGGTGTTGTCCTGATATGAACTTTTTAGTCTACTTTATTGAATAATCTTCCAATAAATGACTTACATTGTTGTAAGAAGACAATGGAGATTGATGCTTGCATTGTTTCAGCATGGATTATAATTAGTACATACTATAAAAGAAACTATACAATGTGGTTCTACTGCTTGTACATGGATATACTTTTTCTTTCTGTTGTCAATTAATCATTCTTTCCATATATGATGTTTCAGGGGGAAACTTCCATGAAGTTTTGTGCTGTTATGTTTGCACAGATGTTGAATATAGCCAGTGTGAGGGTTCATTACAATTTACACGATCATGTGTCATGTACTCACTGTTTTATTACAATATCTTTAATCCACCAAAGAGGTGTGCCATAATGTTGTACAAACAAGGTATAATGTGTTTGGTCCTCTGTTGATGATTCTTGAAGCGCACTTTCTTCGCATCCCTATGGTCTGAGCACGTACCACAATATTGCCAGTAGGATGCATTTTTTATTACATTCATGCAAAATATAGTTTCTGCCGCATATAGTATAACATGCACTGTCCATATACCTCAACGATCATAATTATTGTCAGATATCAATCAATCATTAATGATATTTTGATTTTATTTCTTTTTTTTTTTGTTCTCCTTGTAGGGCTATGAGCAGGAGCTGCAGCTGAGGGAGGTGAGCAGGAGCAAGCTACAGAGGAAAGGGATCCAGCTCATGGCCTCCAAACCCAGGATTGCCGATGATATCAGCACCAAGCTAGAGTCTCTCAACCAGCAGTGGCTCGCACTGCAACAGCACATCGCACCGAGCCCACTCCTGGCACGCAAGGCTAACACTTCAAGGTAATATGCCTCTCTAGAAGATCCTTCAAAGGGGGCATGATCTGCAGATCATTTCATCAATATTTTTCATCTGACAAGTTGTAAATGATAAATGATAATAATAGAGGACTTATATGGCGCACGTATCCACCTTGTTAGGTGCTCAAGGGGCTCCTTCATTATCCCGGCTAAGCTAGTCTACTGATTCCGGTGCTCACAGCTTTTTGAGGAAGTACTTCCTGCTGGTACCCATTTACCTCCCCTGGGTTGAGTGCAGCACAATGTTGGTGAATTTCTTGCTGAAGGAAAACACGCCTTGGCTTGGAATCGAACCCACGTCCCTCAGATTGAAAGATGAGAGTCTTAACCACTAGACCATGACACGCCCACAAAGTTGTCAGATCTGACATCTTTCCTTGATTTTCATTGGCTAACAATCACTGTTATTATGGTAACTGTCAGATAAAATAGGACTTTTCGGACGAAACGTTCAACAAGTCCTTTCATGAAACTCTCCCTTGACCAACACCATGTACGGTCTCTCATTGACCGTCTTAAAAATGTACCTTTTTGAGATAACTATTAATAGTACAGAGAATAGATTAGCGTATGAATTTATTTGTACAGAGGAATTAAAAATGTTTTTGGAAAGGACTTGTTTTGCAACTTGGTAACATATTCACTGCAGTAAAGATGTATTGAGTAGTTACATAGCATATTGTGATTAAGTGGGTCTATATTACAAGACTACAATGCTGAGAATGTTGCATTATGGGTTAGAAGCCTGACCAGATTTGAGTAGTAAGGACTTGAGGTGATGCTATAATACAAGGCTGATTGTTCTATTGGCTTTAAAGTGCATCTGTGTTGTATATGGGTAATGTGGATATAGGATGTGTATTTGACCTTGCAGGTTGAACGGTCATTGTGCTCTAATTTATGAATGATACTGACTTTGGGGGATTGACCTCTGTGCATTGTAAAGTCTTCAGAAGAATTATACTTCATTTAAAACTAAGCTTGAATGGTAACTTCCACTTAAAGCATAAAAACAACAACACAGAGAGAGAAAGTGAGAAAGACAGACCAAAACAATACGGTTTATAAGGAAATGAGCTAGTCGACAGTATCGATAGAAAGTCATTGTTATTGCATACAATATAATGCAACCGAGACTCTGATTGAAATAACACTTGTTTTAATTCGTCCAGCTTTTATAACGGTAAGTACGTACATGTACAGTATATGAAGTTTCACATTAGAAGCTCCTTGTGTGAGGATTGATCTTTTAAGAGGCTGGGTGGGAATAACCTATGTAAAGCTACATTGTAAAGCGTTGTTTACATTCCTTCGTTCTTCCTCGACAGGAGTCCAGCTGCATGTGTATTTGGCAGCGCGGAGCAGGCCATGAGCATGGCGTTGGAGGTCGAGGATGTGATCGGTCAGCTGAGGACATGGTTGACGCAGATCGAAGGGAGATTGTTTGAGACGGACGGTGATATGTCGGACGTCAGCCAGCTGGAAACAAGACTAAGATCTCTTCAGGTTAGTGGTCTTATATGATAATAATTTTTTATCTTATTTCATTTATTTGTTTTGTTTTTTCTAATCAGGGTAGCTTTTTCAACAATATTCTTGTTTCCCAAACAGCCCTAAGACATAACAAAACAAAACATGAAAACATAACATAACAGATCCATATTAACATTTCAATACAAACTATTCACTTATGAAATAAATTGTGATATGAATGTAGATGAATGAATATAAGGCCAGTAAAGGAATATGTTGAAAGTATGATTGTATTTTTTTTTTTTCTCATTATTAAGTGAGCTGTGATATAGTGAAGAAATATATTCATACTGTCAACAAAATATTTTGAAGGTTTATTTTTTTATTCTCATCACAATCTCCTGAACTGATTTCCAAAACCAATTCACGTCCTGCAATCTTGTTGCTATGGGAATGCTCTCATGGGGGGTCAAATGTTTCACATGAAATTTGAAACTGCAATGTAGGCTAATGTACTTAACTTCTGAGTAGCATTCCTAATGTGCACAAACTATTGTACTTCTGGGTAAAGATCACTTCTCAAAGGCTGGTCATATCCTCACCTACGCTTAAACCAGTTTAACGAGGCAAAGCGGTCTTGAAAACCACGTCACAAGGTTTGCAAGACCACGTAAGATCACTTCCAAGGCTGCTTCAAGCGTTCCTATACACATTAAACTGGTTTCCACTAAACTGGTTTTTTTTTTACTGAACTGGTTTAAGAAAGAAGATGAGAACAAGGTCCTAATGTACGTGTAATGGGTTAGTATCATTGACCTTGAAAGTGACATCATTTAAACATATACTGTTGATAAGAGGGTAAAATAATCTACTGGTCCTTGAAAACTTTAGTACAGGAACAGAGGGATTGTTCCCATTGGCCCGAATTCACAAAGGTGGTTTTTAAAACCATCGGTTAAACCCATGGTATATGCAGATTTCCTGTATAAATTACGCTTATTTACCGCGTATATTAAAAAATGTCCACTGTTTTAACAGTAAGCTCATTAATTCAAAACAGTGGACTCATAAATAAAATAGCATACTTAACCATGGCAACAGGCATCAATTTTGCGCACTGTGACCAAAGCACGCATCAGCATTGGACACTTTTCAGTATACGCGGCAAATTAAGCGTAATTGATACAGAAAATCTGCATTAACCATGGGTTCAACCGGTGGTTTTCAACACCACCTTTGTGAATTCGGGCCATTATGTTTGGAGGCTTGGTCAGAATACACAACCTTAAGACTATATCATTGCAGTTATCAATCCAACCTACAAATTTGTCTGATGAAATTAGAATATGTTTTTCAGTTTATTTTCAAAACATCAGGAAACGATACTTAGTTTATAACAAAAACATGTTGTGGAGGAAATGTGTAGTATTGAAGATGCATATCTTTGGATGTGTATAAATTTCCCAGTGTAACTGAAATTGAAATTAAGATGCTGTCAAACAATTTGTTATTACACTTATATGCTTGAACTTCCTTTTTTTTAATTTCATCGAATCAAATTTTTGTTCTCTATCTGTGAATGCAGCAGTTATTGTGCTTGATTTTAGTTACTAGTCATTCCTCAGTTCATGATGAATGATGCATTTAATTTCTATGAATGGATATAATGTTTTCATGTTGACGATTTCTATAATTATCATGAAAATGGCTATTTATTCTCTGGTAGGATTGGGGTAATGTAGAACTTTTATATTGATAAAAATGGTTATTAACTCTTACCCGTTCAGCGTGTCCAAAATCGTTCATATATGAACGATCCAAATGTAACACGAAACTAAATCTTGAGTTGAATAGCCATGTATTATCGTAAATAGCCGAATGACATATCATTCTCTTCGGCTATTTCCAAGCTTTCGGATGGTACACCATATATGGAAATAGCCGGAATACTTCGGAAACGATCGGCAAATACCTCAACCCCGAACCCCTCCAAAAGGTCATTCTCGGCAAGCGGTAGTAAATTCACACACTACGCGCCTGTATGTGCGACGACTGTACGGGTTTCGGTGAGACATAAGCATCATCTATCGTAAAAATTTATGCTCAAATCATCAAATATGGCCATGAAACTGGGATTATTGTCAAGTAATGACACCAATTTACCATCGGATGACATCGACTATGGAAATAATGCCCCAGATTTGTCAAATTCAAGCGAAGATTTGAGTGATTGTTTCACTAGCAGTAGTGACGATGATGATAACTCTTCAGTAAGTTCAGCTTCACGTGACGGGACAGACGTGTTGTCTTCAAAACGGCCTAAAATCACGTAAGTAAATCGTTATATTTTATTGAAAAAAGCTATACAAATTATTCGAAATGTATTTTAAATCTTAGATTTATGATCTTTTGGCAATATTCCTGGCCAAATTGTAGAAAATTGTTGTTTTTGTTTGTTTACATTCGAATGTGTCAACCCGGAAGTGGGGCTTTTGCATCAGCCAACAGCTGTTTTTGTGTACGATCGATCGGAATATTCAGTACGTCTAGAATGATCTGAAACCCGTTTTTTCTTTATTTTGGAACTTATTTCGAGGTCATAAGTGACATGATTCCGCTAAGTAAACATTTATTTTCATATTAGACCCACTATTCCAGATTTTTTTTAAATGTCTGACAGCAAATTATGTCATTTCTTCACTGTGTTCATGATGCATAGATCAGATTGCTGTATCACAGTAAATGCCATATCACGGTCCCATATGTAGTATATTGTGTAAGTTATGGTCAGAGTAACCACGGCGCTAAAGCAGTATCGTATTTTGAATTTCACCAAACGAAATTCCACCCAAATTACAGAAATTCCTGAATTTCTCATTCCCAATCACTTTCATAAATTGAACTTAACTCGGACATTGGGAAGAATCAAATCTGAGGTTGTTTCAGACATGTCAGAGTCTCAGACTACGGTACCGTAGTTGTTGCTCTTCATTCTTGGCCATCCGCACAAAATGTATTGGCTATCAATTTTACAGGAATATGATAAGGCATCGTGTCTTTCAAATAACGGCTTGCTTAACTAATCCTTACATTGACTTCTTTGCTTTCCATATTTAAATGCCAATGTAGGCCTACCTCAGCATATTCCCATGAAATAGCTGATTACAGTTTCATTTTGCGCAGACAGCGGCCGTAAGCCACGCCGGCCGAAAGTGAGGAGAAGTGACAAATAATGTTCAACACATGCCGATGTCCGATTTGATTTCAATTTACTTGAGTGATTGGAAATGAGATCATGGAAATACTGAGTTGTTTACTTTTTAAAACTTTATCAACCTTATTTTCTTTTTAATTCATTATCAGAATCAACATTGGGGACAAAAGCTACGATGAGACGGATCATGCAGGACCATCAAAAAAGGAGGTTCGGTTTTTCCTACCCCATCGTCAAGCAGGCGTACAAATTTCTTCAATTCGCACCCGAAAATCAGCATCACAGTTCACCAAGGCAGTTGACTTCTTCAAGTTGTTTTTTACTCTCTCAATAATTGAAGAAATCTGCTATTTCACAAATGCCTATGCTCTCATCAATGCAAGAAAAGATCACGGGCAAAGTTATCTAAATAGTGATGGATCTTTCACGTATGTTACACCGGATGAATTGTATTCTTTCATTGGTCTTCTGATATATATGGGCTTTGTCCAGCTGCCGAATATAGATCGTTACTGGTCAACCAAAACGCTCTATCATGGGATATGGGCGCGTTCCTTTATGACTAAGAATCGATACAAAGCTATCAATAGCTTTCTTCATGTGGTTGATCCCACGGATGAAGAGGAAGGTGATCCCTTGGCAAAAGTTCGCTTTCTTATTGACCACATTAACAACATGTGTCAGGAGTTGTATCAACCGTTTCAAAACATCTCAATTGATGAACGAATGGTCCGTTCAAAGGGACGTTTTAAGTTCAGGATGTATATCCGCGATAAACCAACAAAGTTTGGATTTAAATTATGGGTCCTCGCGGATTCGGCAAATGGTTATACATGCAAATTTGAGGTCTACACGGGTCGCAAAGCTGAAGGGGTGCAACATGGTCTGGCATATGATGTCGTCATTCGTTTATGTGAGAAGCTTATCAATCAGGGGTACCATCTGTACTGTGACAATTTTTACACTACATCAAGACTTTTCAGAGATTTGAAAGCTAGTGGTATATTAGCATGTGGCACGGCCCTCGCCAACAGGAAAGACTTTCCATCGCATTTCAAGAAAACATTTAAATCATGGGCAAAAAAATCAAAGAAGGGACAAATGCGATGGGACAGGGATGGACCTGTTTTGACTATGCAATGGAAAGACAATAAAACGGTGACCTTAATGTCTACAATTCACCAAGCTGATGCAGCCAGTCATACTCTCCGGAGGGTAAAAGTGAATGGTAAATTTTCACGCCATATTGTACGCCAACCTAATGCTTTCCAAGACTATAATCGTTTCATGAATGGCGTTGATCGCTCGGACCAGTTAATTGGTAAATATGATACTTTGAGAAAAACAATAAAATGGTGGAAAACCTTGTTTTACCATATGGTGGACATAGCAGTTGTGAATTCATATATCCTATTCAAACTATTTCAACAGCAGTACCCAAATAATGTTGAATTACAACGTGGATCCACCTATCTGCAGCTTGAATTTAGGGAAGAGCTTGCTTGTCAGTTAGGAGACATTACTGATGAAACAGAAGTCCCTTTGTTTTCACAAACCAAACATGATAAACAGGACAAGGATGATGCTGAGCCTAAGCATATGCCAGATTGGACAATGACGCGAAGAAACTGTCAGGTGTGCTTTCGGAAACTAAAGGTTGAGGTGAAATCAAGTGTAAAATGTGAAACTTGTGCTGTATTTCTCTGTTTCAATGCCAAAAGAAACTGCTTCAGAGAGTGGCATAAATCCCAGGCTCAGCATCATGAAGTTTGAGTTTTGTTACATGTATGTTTGCATTATTTATGGTATCAAACTGAGTTATATTTCATTCCAGATTGAGGAGGTTAAAAAACCTCTCGATATAAAACATTGGTAGTCAAGTTCTTTTCAGTATGTGAATGAATGGATTTTAGAATTCTTCGTGTGAATTGGTACAACTCACATTATACATCATCAATGATTGTAAATGTATTGGGATTTCTGGTTAATGTGACATTACTAATTTAATTTATTCTCAAGAAATGTTACAGATATAATGACACAATATTGTACTGTAATTCAGGAATGATAGTAAAAGTTTATTACATAATGCAAACTAATGTTTGAGGAGGTTAAAAAGCCTCTCAATTTAAATTTTAAAACATTGGTAGTCAAGTTCTGTTCAGTATATGAATGAATTAGAATTCTTCGTGTGAATGAATTAGAATTCTTCGTGTGAATTGGTACAACTCACATTATACATCATCAATGATTGTAAATGTATTGGGATTTCTGGTTAATGTGACATTACTAATTTAATTTATTCTCAAGAATTGTTACAGATATAATGACACAATATTGTACTGTAATTCAGGAATGATAGTAAAAGTTTATTACATAATGCAAACTAATGTTTGAGGAGGTTAAAAAGCCTCTCAATTTGAATTTTAAATCATTGGTAGTCAAGTTCTGTTCAGTATGTGAATGACTTAAAATTCTTCGTGTGAATTGGTACAACTCACATTATACATCATCAATGATTGTAAATGTATTGGGATTTCTGGTTAATTTATTCTGAAGAATTGTTACAGAAATACAGTATTGCTCGGAATAAAGTTGACGCTTTACCGCGCTGTACCGCGTAAGTCGATGTGAAATCGGGTCGCGCGCGATTACCACCAGCAAATTTCCATCGGCGGGAGTCGCGCTCTGAGAGAAATTACCACGGTAATGTACCACGAGATTTTTAAATGAAAATCTCGTGTATTACCGCGATAATACCGCAGAAGGAGGGACGATCTTCTGTCGAAGAGATATTGATTTGATAACTAATAAAATGTCACCATTTGGACAACTCACATGGCTCGAATTAGCCCTGCTGACTTGCCGCGATGTCTCTCTCGAAATTACGATGTACAGCATGCAACAACTTATTGCCGTAAGATGCCGTCTCCTCGAAACCCAAACAAAAAAAGATCATAGAGCTGTTGAGCTTGGCGCGAGTGCACAATTTTAATGCACGCTCGTGTCATCGCCCTCAAATTTACATCTTTCTGAACTTCGTTGAATGAAAGTCGGGTCGAGATGAGATCACGTACGTACTTTCTGGGATAAGTAGTTAATAGTTATAAGAAAATAGAGCATCCAAGATAAGAATGGACAGAGTCGAGCAAGAGAAGGAGAGAGCGAAAGATACGAGAGACAGATGGAGGGGGAAATGATCAAGAGAGAGAGAGCAAAAGAAAATGGAGAGAAAGGGGGGCGGGGTGGCTAGATTAAAGGTCAAGTCCACCTCAGAAAAATGTTGATTTGAATCAATAGAGAAAAATCAGACAAGCACAATGCTGAAAATTTCATCAAAATCGGATGTAAAATAAAAAAGTTATGACATTTCAAAGTTTCGCTTATTTTTAACAAAATAGTTATGTGAACGAGCCAGTTACAAGCAAATGAGAGAGTCAATGATGTCATTCACTCACTATTTCTTTTGTTTTTTATTGTTTGAATTCTACATGTATTTCAATTTTTACGAATTTGATGATTAGGACCTCCTTGCCTGAAGCACAAAATGTTAAAATAATGGAATTCCACGTGTTCAGGGAGGAATGAAACTTCATTTCCCATGACAATGACGAGAAAATCAAAATATTTCATATTTCATATAATAAAATACAAAAGAAATAGTGAGTGAGTGATGTCATCAGTTCCCTCATTTGCATACCAACCGAGATGTGCATATAACTGTTTTGTGAAATGAAGCGAAACTTTAAACTATCATAACTTTCTTATTTTACATCCGATTTTGATGAAATTTTCAGTGTTATGCTTGTTGAATTTTTCTCTATTTATTCAAATCAAGTTTTTGTTGGGGTGGACTAGTCCTTTAAGCAAGAGACGCCGAGGCTGGAAAAAACAGACCTATTGTTTATTTCCTTACATTCCTTTATCGTCATTCTCTTACTTTGTTTGCAACCAGAATGATTTAATTTCATCATATTTTCAGTGCATTATTGCCAAACATTCTTCCGCCATTATGATATAAGGAATGATAAACTCCTTTTTTTCTCCCACCACTCGATCCAGTCACACAAACACAGGACGTACAGGGCTTAATTTGATTGTCCCTGACTCATGCTTAATTACAATCAGTGTTCTTTTCCCTTGTTTCCTCATATTTTATTTTTTATCGTTTTTGATGTTGATATATTTCCATTTGACCCATGTCTCACTCTTGAATTTCTACTCTATCGCTATCTCAGCTCACTTCTCCCTCGATCCCTACCCTTTTTTTCTACTCCACTCTTCTCAATCCTTTTGAATCCCTTTTGTTGTGTGTATGTGTTTTTTTTTTGTTATGCGACGCTCAATCTGGTGTTTATGAATTAACAAAGAAAAAAAAATTTAAGTGTCAATTTATTGTCACCCGATTGTCATAACCATATATCTTTATCAATTTTTATTAATCTTCATTGTTCAAATGGTAGTTTTCAGAATTGTTTTTATATTCTCTCCTCTCACTGAATCACGTCACCTCTGCTGTCATCTCTTGCTCGCAGTGGCGTACCTAGGATTTTCCAAAGGGGGGGGGGGGGCAAATTCGTCAAAAAAATTGACAAGAAAAAAAAAAAGGTCTTCGACCAGAAATAAAAGATATTATACCAGGAAAAATTTTGACAAGAAAAATAAAAATAAAGGGCTTTCAACCACAAATTACGGATTTCATATCAGAAAGAAATTGACCAAAAAAAGGTCTTCAAGTTTAAAGGAGCGGCCATCTGTATCTCGCTCGCTCGTTAGGGGGGGGGGGCAGGGATACGTCTCTTGCATGGGTCGTGACTCATCAGGGGGGGGGGGGCAGTCTGTACCCTCTGCCCCCTCCCCCCGTAGGTACGCTAATGCTTGCTCGACTCATTTTTTCCCTTATCATTCCTTAGAAACATGCATTTGATTTGATATATAGATGTATATTTGTCAATATAAGTAAAGATTTGGTCTTAACTAAGACCCAACGGTGGATTAGCCTGAAGGCACAAAGATAAACCACTGAAGTCAGACAATGGATCACATTGGCCTGATTAACTGTAAGTATTATATCTTCGGTTATGTTTGCTTACAAATTCGCCCATGTGCACGTACTAACGTCAGGTCTACATCTTTTTAAAATACAGACAGCAAATTAACATTTACATTGTAATTGTTAATTTGCTGTCTGTATTTTAAAAAATGTAGACCTAACGTTAGTATGTGCATGTTGTAGACTTACTCTTCTTCAGTCCAATGATGCAGGTTTCGTATTTCTTTATGATAGCATATCCAGAATAGAGGTAAATCGGAGCTCTGCACTGTCATAATCATGAGCATGGGTTAGACTAGATCTACAATCCTACTCCTAGTCGATATTCTCAAATAGATCTTTAGTGGTACTAGATCTTTACTAACTTGGTAATAATATGGCGACTGGGCATAAAAAGGATCTGACTGGACATTTACATTATGACAATCGAGTAGAATCAACATTATTAAAATTGCTTGTGAAGGCTTGTAATTGTAATGTGCTTATTACATATATCTCACTCGTCGATATCTGCATTGCCACAAAGACAAAGTAAGCATATATGGGTATACGATCAACGCTAGGCCTGGGCTAAACTTAAGTCTTGAAGAATTGTACTACTAAGTACTAGCTAGCTAGCTACCATGATCATCACACTGTCACTAGTAGTAGTACGAGAATAGTATACGGTAGCTAAGCTAGGTAGTCACCGTACGGTACACTACGGTACCAGTAGGCGGTACATGTGAGCAGAGGCAGAGAGGACAGTGACAGTGCATATACTTCCGATTTGTCTCTAAAATGGACGTCCATCATTAAAAAAATACAATACCTGTATCATTTTACCGAAGAGAATGAGTTTAGATTCAGTAACAATCACTGGGATAGCACAAAAAGCACGAAATACTTTCTATTTGGTGATTTTGTTGTAACTTAGTTCGAGCAATCTGATTTTCTTTCGAGCTCGTGCATTTCTGGTACGGTATCTGCAAAAGCATAAACGAGTACTCGCACGAGATGGATTTTTTCTTTTAATTATAGTATGATTTAGGAGTAAAATAAAATGAATAGATTATGCCTAATATCAACGAGAAATACTACAAAAAACAAGTTCTAAGAGGCATAGCGAGAACTTTATAAAGAATGGGAACAAGTACTAAGGATTTTTTTTCTGAAATTGAAAATCCCATTTGAAATCGAAACAAGCAAAATTTTGAAATTAAAAAAAATGTGAATTTGAGCCGTAGAGGATGGGGGGGGGGGCATAAGCACCCTCCCCCTTTCAATCGAGAGTCATTAAAATATTTGTTGTGGTAAATATCGGACATACATAAGTGAACTGACCCATGGCCGTATGCAGAAATTTTTCGCGGGTAGGGGGGGGGGGTGGGCAAGATGCATAAAATAAAAAAAAAATTGAAAGGAAGTGAGAAAAGTGACCGTGCTTGTCATTGCGTCTTTCCATTCTGTAAAGGGCAATTGAAGCATTTCGTGCATGCCTTTAATTAATTTTGTAAAAAAAATAAAATATTAAGTTTTCAATATATCCCCCCCCCCCCCCCCGCTGCATACGGCCATGAACTGACTTTTTTTCGTTTAGGTTTCTTTTTGCTTTTATGTTCAGATTTTTCGTGGAATATATTGCCTTTATTTGGGAGTGAAACTCATTTTTTATCAACTTGTAAGATTTTACTGAATAAGCATACAACCCCCGGGCCCCGTTGAAAAAGCTGGATCCACCCCTAAACTTCAGTAGTGATATGATGTGATTAAAATTATTGAGGGAGCGAATGAGGGAAAACCAAGCAATAAAACAATGGAAACAATATGTCCGGAAGTGGCAATATACTTAAATAAAAAAAAAGAAATATATCCAATTAAATGACATTAAATTGCGCAGTACGTTTTTCATGAATGTGTATGAAAAATGATTAAAGTAAAACAATCAGCTAGAAATGTGGAAAGACAAACTTACCTTATTCATTTAATGCACAACATAGTTATAGTTTGAACATCGGGTATAGTCGAGGACGGCCTGGCATCAGCATGGGTGAGGGGATGGGTTACATGTATTTCTTTTCTTATCAGTCGTTCCAATTTATCCATCATTTGCTTTCATTTAGTCAGTATCAACCTCTCTTGTTCTACACGTACACATACGCCTGCTATATATATATATCTTAATTTCTCTTAATCTCTATTAAGTCAATCCCTTTATTTTATTATTCAATATCAATAGTTTCGGTCCTCTTTTCTTCTATCGCTCTTAATTTTTTGTTGAATATCTTCTACGTCTATCCCTTTATTTTATTCACTATCAATTGTTATTGTCTTATCTTTTATTCTTCTACCGTTCTTGTTCAATCTCTTTTAAGTCTATATACATTTAATTATTTTATTTCTTCAGATCATTCTTTCCTTTCTTCTCTCGCATTTCTCTTTAACTTCAATCGTTCCATCAGTCATACATGTATAATATGACGGTACAAGACTCTTACATTGTTTTATTTCTTCAGTATCAATCTTCCCTATCTAATGTGTACATTTTTATACAGATATTAGATAAGATCAGGAATGTCTACTCGTATATTAATTACTCTTGAAACGTGGTTGAATTGAACAACCCTAGCTATATGTGGACTTGACTTGGGTCAATTAATTACACCGTCTGGCGCGTTTTGTGGACAATGAATAGAGGTGTGAAGATTATAGAACAGCTAACAATGAGAAGACTGTAAGTTACACAATGATCTTTTGTGTAACTGTTTGAATAGAACATGTATTAAGCCGGCCCACTGATCAGTGATTAAGCCAGTCTATGATCAATGCCCACCCCCAAATTGTCCAATATAGTCGGCATTTGGGGGCCCGGAGTGGTGATGAGAGACACGACGATGGCCATGAGAAAAATGATAAGGAGGAAGATGTTGATATTGAAAATGAATTATATTTTTTTTTATAAAATCACCTGTTCTTGATAAAAAGAGAAACAATTACAATAAGTCCAGGTTGTCTGTTCTATATATAGACGAACAGTACACAGGGCAACATAAAATGAATATAAATAAACAAATTAGCAAGAGATAATATATATGCACATGGATTAAAACGAGTCAATTCGTAAAAATATATCATTGCAACATTTTATTAATATTACTAAAATACATTAGGGAAATACGTTTTAAATGCTAAACGTTAGGAAAATGTATTATAGCATTGAGAAAACCATACATGTTATATGATTTTAACATTTCCCTTAAACATTTTCATGTTTTACCAAACATTTTTTTGATATTTTGTCAATGTTTTTGTGTTCGCTCGGGTTACACGGAAAATGGAGTATATTGGTCAAGCAAAAAAAGTGGAAGGTGGTGACTTGACCTTTTGACGCTTGTATCATATACACACCAAATAATATAAACCTCGGGTTAAGTTAAACTGGAGTTATCATGTTTATAAGGAAATGTTAACGAATGGAGGGACAGACGGATACCGAGCGTGATACCAAGTTACGTCTCGTCTTATACGGGCGGGCGTAAAAAGACGATATATTACTTATAGGGGGGGGGGGCTGTTGCTGGAATGATGGACGGAGAGAAAGGGAACAGAGTAACACAACATGCAAAAAAAAATATTTAAGGAAGATACAAGGGGGGGCGGGGACTGAATAAGATTTTTCAGAAAGTGCTGATGCTAGGCATTTAAAGCAGGGCCACTTGCGGGTATTCTTTTTCCGGGAAGGGGGGGGGGGGTTCAAGATAGCCGATCGAAGAGAAAAGTGGGCAAAGTAAGAGGAAGAAGACGACGGCTAAGAGAAAGAAATAAAGGATAAAGAAGATAAGGATAAGAGAGAAGCAACAGATGATATGGTGGATGAACGAATGAACATGGTAAAGATAAAGGTAAAGAAAGAAGAACAGGAACAAAAAGAAGTGAAAGACATAAGAAGAATTGAATGAGGAGAATAAATATACAAATGATGATGATGATATTGTAAATTAATATCTTTGGGTATAAAATCAACTGTTATTGATAGCGAAAAAATGAAAAATGATGGGAAGCGAATCATCTTTGAATAAAAGACGTAACCGATAAAATAAACACACAGAATTGATAAACACAAAATGATGGAAAGCAAATCTACTCGTTCTTTGAATAAACAGACGAAACTGATTAAATTAAAACACAGAATTGATGAACAGGAAAATGGAAAGCATATCTACTCGTGCTCTGAACGTCATAATGATGGAAAGTGAATCTACTCGTTCTTGGAATGAACGATGTAACTGATAAAATAAAAATACAGAATTGTTGAACAGAAAAATGATGGACAGCGTTTCTTCTTTAGATAAAAGACGTAACTGATGAACAATGAAAACAAAACACAGAATTGATGGAACTCAAAAAATGATGGAAAGGGAATCAACTCGTTCTTGCCATGAACGATGTAACTGATAAAATATACAGAATAGAACAGAAAAATGATTGAAAGCGAATCTTCTTTGAATAAAAGACGTAAATGATGAAATTATAAAAAAAAACTGAATAATGAACAGAAATTAGGAAAAACGAATCTACTTTCCTTTGAATGAACGACGTAACTGATAAAATAAAAATACAGAATTAATGAACAGAAAATGATGGACAGCGAATCTTTGAATAAAAGTCGTCAGTGATGAAAAAAAAAAAACAGAATATTGATGAACAGAAAATGATGGTTAGCAAATCTAGTAATATCTGTTCCATTCTTAATGGATTTCACATCTCATTGGTTCAGGTTGTGTTTTTTTTTAATTTAAATGTTCTATAACTATGATTAATTCTAACTTGATTCTAGATCTCTGTTTCATAACTTCATAATAAAACTCAAATCTGAATTATACTCGTCCTTTGAATTAACGTCGTAACTGATTAAATGAAAAAAGGGTCAATCAATGAACAGAAAAATGATGGTAAGCAAATCTACTCGTCCTTTGAATGAACGACGTAACTGATAAAATAAAAATGCAGAATTTATGAACAGAAAAATGATGGAAAGCGAATCTTTGATTAAAAGACGTAAGTGAGGAAATTGAAAAAAAAACAGAATTGATAAACAGAAAATGATGGTTAGCAAATCAACTCGTCCTTTAAATGAACGATGTATTACTGATTAAAAAAAACAAAAAAAACAATGAACAGAAAATGATGGAAAGCGAATCTTCTTCTTTGAATGATGAATAGAAAAATGATGAAAATACTTGTTCTTTTGAATGAAATACGTACCTGATTAAAATTACAGAATTGAAGAACAAAAGATAAAAAATAAAAGATAGAAAAAGATTATCTACTTGATTTGATTTGACTTTATTTTACATATTTCACAAGTACAAACAAAATTATAAAACAATATCAGAAAACTTATGAGAATACAAATCAGACAAGGCATAACAATTAATTCAAATTAAAGAAAATAGCGATTTGGAATTAAAGAGAATTTAAAAGAGTGAAATATGAGGGAACCTGCATAAAAAGCAAGACTTGTCCTTTAAACGGAAGACGTCTTTGATAACATAAACACTGAAAAATAAACCATGGAGCTAGCTCCACAAATAAACAGTGGAAAGATAATCTACTCGTCCTTTAAGCCAAATATGTAACTATAACTGGGTCACTCGGTCAGGAGCTGGGCACATGGATTTCTAGCGGGGACTCGTCTGATGCGCGCGCTTGAGGCAGTTTTTCAACCCGCTGTCTAGCTATTGGGAATTTAGGATTTTCAACCCGCTGTCTATCGGGTTGAATATCTTGAAGTGCAAATGACGGGATGGTGAATTAAAAGAGAATTGGACTAAGTGGGTTTAGCCCGAATGTTGTTAGCCCATCTGATGATTAGACCAAGTGATATTAGACCATCCGTCAGTAAACCGACGGGATTGCATCGGGATTGCGTCGTGTTTTGACCAAAAAGTGCCTAGAGTTGAGGCGCAAACTACATGGACAAATAGAGATCAAATCTGAAAAAATCTCGTGTTTTACGTGAGCATTGGGCCTCTCTTCTGCCAGCTGCATGCGTGAAATTGACGCGTGAATTTCACGCGCGAAATCGGCTGGTGGTAATTTTTTGGGTCACGCCTGTCTCGCGGTAGATGCGTGACCCTTCGGAAGGGTGTCAACTTTATTCCGAGCAATACTGTAATGACACAAAATGGTACTGTAATTCAGGAATGATAGTAAAAGTTTATTACATAAAGCAAACTAATGTTTGTACAAATACGCATTCTGTAATGGTAAATTGTCATTCATTTTAATACGATATATGAACAAATATCAGGAAAATGTGATATTAATACACTGATTTGTACACTTTACAATGTGGCTTACAGAATTTATATTTCAAACATGCTGAAATGTATATTTTAAGACAAATATAGAATTATTACAGTAAGATGAAAACAAAAACTGCACAAATTTGGATTATACTGTGCACGAGTGTATACAGGACATACGTTTGTGCACATGGAGACGGCTTATGAATATTCATATACATGTACAATTGTACATTATGTATCGTAATTTGCATAAATTTGCATATACATGCAAATATTTGTCATCAAAATAAACTCCTTATCTTGCAGATTTAACTTAAAAGAATAATTATTTTATTCCTAAGAGTTCAGACTTAATTGTACTGTTATAACTGACAGGCCTTATTTCCGTCATTGGTTACAACACAGTTTATGACAATTTTTACCCAAAAAGGTGAAATATTAAATTCACAAAAAATACAACTTTTAGTCAAAAGTATGACATAATTATGACATGCATGTATTGCTGAAGAGTTGCTCTAAAATCTTGTAATGCTTGTGTGAAGAATTTCTAATAATAAAATGCAAATAGTTGTCAACAAAAGTGGAAAATCTGAAAATTTCTTTATATTTTGTGTATTATAATTAGCTCATTAATATTCATAACTTAATTTGCATACGTAATTATGCAAAAATATTCATATTTTTAAATTCTACACATTCTAAGCTTTCATATGGCATATAGGTTTACATACTCTCCTCCATACATTTTGCACCCTATACCCACTTAAACAGGAGTAAGACAATTACATATGCAAATTAGCAATATACCCCTGAACAGTTAAGAGTTAATAATGCACAATAATGTGATGTACATGTATGTGATAAATTCAGTATCAGTTATAAGGAAGTATGACACAAAGAAATTTTTTATATAGAATCAGGCTGTATGAAATTTTATTCTCTAGCCCTGTAGTATCAGCAATATTTGTTTTCATTGGACATTAGAATATGTACTTTGATTTGAATATCATTGTTAGATGTGCTTCTAGAGTACCATTGTTGAGGTAATGGATATACTTATAAAGTGAATGATTTAGAAAATGATTACTTTTCTTATTGAACTGTTTTTTTTTTTTTCAAACAGAATATCAAAGATGAGATAGATCACAACAATCAGAGCATCGACGTCGTTCTTAAGCTGTGCAGTCTTCTCCAAGACGACGATTGGTATCTCAGCACCCATCAACGAGAGAGAGAATCTCTTCAACTGGGCGCTATCAATGTGGAGAGAAGATGGCAGAATATCAGGACGCACTCCGAAGAGATGTTATCCCATGTCAGGCAAGCTCTGGAAACCACCAAGGTGAGGAAGGATTTATTTTCAATCGGGATAAAGGACAAGTTCACCCGATAACTCATTGATTTGAACAAATAGAGAGCGAAAAAAGACAAATATAGCACTGAAATTTCATTAAGAATTGAATGTAAAAAAAGAAGCTACATGGTATTTTTAAGTTTTGCTTTTAACAAAAAAAGTTATTATTACAGGAGATAAATGAAGTGTGCAACTAGTCTGCAGGCACAGACCCTTGGTTTTCTCAATTCGCATAGTGCTTAAAGGGGAATCCAGCCTTGGCCATAAAATGTTGTGTTGGGAAAGAGAAAAATAAATTAAACAGAATGGTGAAAGTTTGAAAGAAATCTGACAAGCAATAAGAAAGTTATGGCTGCTTTAAAATTGAGATCACTAATACTATGTAGATTTCAAATTGGCAACTGGGTAAGTAAATTATGACAAGGGGCAAGGACAACTTTCCTATAGGCCAAGTACTTTATTATCAGGGATTTGTGGTTTTCTCCTAAGAACCCAATCCCCTGGGGCAGTAATCTAAATATAACCCAGGTAGTATATTGTTTTATGTCCTAATGAAAGAAAAATATAATTTGAAATAAAACTTTTGGGGAAAATGACATTTTAGCCATAATATGTTTTGGAGTACATGGAAGAGTAGTCCTTGCCTTACATCACTATGACATCCCATATGCGGCCAATTTGAAGTCTCCATGGGTATAGTGATTACCAATATTTTTCAACTTTTAAAAATTCATAACTTTTTTGTTGTTTGTCCAATATTGTTCAAACTTTCACCTATCAACTTGTCTGATTTTTCTTTTCCTTATAAAACCAAGTTTTTATTTGGGTTGGATTCCCCTTTAATGCAGACTCTGAATTGGTGAGACTAGATTCACTATATACTGTGGCCTGGCTGACAGAGTCTTTGGAGTCTAGTCTTCATTCTAGACCTGTTGTTGGTTGAAGTGTCAAATATGAGCCTGTGCTTGCAGACTAGCATGTGACATCACCATTTCTTTTATTCATATTGTGCACATAATGTGCATATCAGTCTTTGGTGAAAATAAGTAAACCTTAAAATGCAGTAACTCTATGGAAATCCATCTGTATCATGTCAACGCAACGCTTGAGTCCATCAAAGGAGAGAACTGCCTTTGTTTGACATAGCGCATCTCAAAATCGTAACTCTATGTAAGACGGGGCCCAGAATTGTTTTTGGCTCTTTGCAATCAATATCGAACATTTGTGTTAGAAGGTCTAGGATTTAGTGGAAGTCACAAACATTGTTGCATAGCTGATGTTATGGCATTGGTTTTCTTTCAAGTTTCATTGTCAACTAGTACCAAGTGCAAAGTTTCTACTTTCATAGGGCCATTGCTAAAAAACTCAGAAGCTTAGTATTAAAAATAAGTCAAAGTGATGATGATGAAGGTGAAGGTGATGGTGATGGTGATGGTGATGATGATGATGATGATGATGATGATGATGATGATGATGGTGATGATGATGATGATGATGGTGATGTTGATATTGATATTGATATCTGTGTTGGCAGTGGTATCCGCTTTTGTGAGTGTAGTAATTGTAATTTAATGATGATAGTGATGTGAAATTTCATAATTGTAAGAATACATACATTGAGCTCATCCACGCTCTTTCTCTATTCTGCGGTGATTTTGTAGTATCGTAGTCGTTAATAGAAGAAGGTGCGACCCTTACAGCTACCATAAAACAATAAGCTAATTTGAAAGAGCATGTACTATATATTGATTATTTCTTTAAGTATGGTAAACCACTAACATAACCACAAGGGTATTTTGAATACATGGCCATCATTGTTACACATTAATGTGGTTCTCCGGAATAATGCTTAAGATACTCTAGGGCCCCGAGACATAAAGCTTAGCAATTGATCGCAGGGTTGGTTTCTGGGATTGATTGCATTGATTATTGTGTATGATCAATCATAGATATCAGTCTTATGATCAATCACTAAGCTTTGTGATACGAACCCCCCACCCCCACTCCTGGGATTGACAGAATATCAAATAAGGTTTGTTACAGCCTTACAGGTAATAGTTAGCTAGATCCCTCCTTAACATTACATGTATTAGGAAAAGACGACTCAGTTTCTCTGAAATAAAATATTACAAGAAGAGAGGGCACATAAAACAGGACACTGACAGGAAAAATTGAAGGAAAAATAGAAACAGTAGAAGACGCTGTACATACTGAAGTTACATGGATGAAATTCAATGAGATGACAACATGATAATAATTGACATAATGTATGGAGATGAAAAGCTTTTATGACCAATATTTGGAATAAACAAGGCACCTAGCAAGCAAGCAGTTGCTACATAGGATCAAACTTCTAAAAAGAACCAGCATTTTTTTTTGACAAATGCCCCCCCCCTTCCCCCTTATATTAAAACAAATTGTACGTCCAAATATGAGACGAAACACACTTTTGCCCAATGGATCATGGGCTAGAGCTTGAACTCCTAGTTGTGAGCCAATACACCAGTAATCTAGTATCCATATTTAGCATTTTCTTTTGTATATTACCGTACCTTGACTGTTCAAACATGAATGGACAATTTCTTTCATCTTTGTAAGGCAAATCGATCATACTTTCCCACCAGCACACCTATTTCATGTACTTCCAATTTTCCTCAATTTACGACTATTAAAGTATTAGCTTTTGTATTATTACTTAATGAAGGACGTATTGAGTCCATTAGTTCAATTTATGTTTGCTCTTCTTGCCAAGGGTGGTAGTTAGAATTACAATGTGGTTTATAATTCAATATTCTTGAGCGTATATCATGCATGAAGAGGATTCACGCTTGAAAGGTTATGTTCTCTTCAATGTTTAATGTTTAAATGGTTGGATGACGTCTGATTTCACTTCGCTTCCCATGAGGACAACTGGATCAGTAGGTTTACTGCGGGGGGGGGGGGGGGGGGGGGGGCGCACTCACATATATCGGTGGTACGGGGACATTCTGCTTTGATGACCACCTTTTTCAGACCTAATTTTCAGTTCTCTAGATACTCCGAATGACAAAAGTTCCATTCAGAAGCCGCCTGCCCCGCTCGCAAGACCCCGTTATGAAACATCTCAGTCCCCTTGCCTTGCCAAAAATTATCCAGCGCGAGCACCGCAGTCCGCAGGCGTGCAAAAGCTGCATGCACGGCTTAAAAACTCAGCTCCCTCCTCCAGCAGCTCCTTGCACCGCTAGCACCCATACATGCACAGCGCTAGCGTGCACTGTACCGCGATCCCGTTCTGTAGACCCTGTTTTTCACACCGCCCAGTACATATTTAGTTCCCAAGACCCTGTATTTTACCCTTGTGGTCAGTTCCTTAGACCTCCATTTCAGGGTTTCGTGAGGCACACCCCCATCAAAAAATAATTTGAATGCCATTTAAACCTGGTTTGAACCATCTATGGGGGAAGGGAGCACTAAATTATTTATGGGATTAAAAACAGCACTCCTGCTTTTTGTTGAAATGCACAAAGTCTAGAGATACTATGCCAGAGAATTTTATAGGCCACTTATAATCAGCAAACTACAGCAAGGCTAATTATCTGGGGTTTTTTTATTCAAGGCTTCACATGTTATCTTTACTGGAAATTCTTGGCAGGGATTAAAAAAAGGAACTGCTTGGGCTCGTTGCATAAAATTGTTGCCGTTAAAAAACTCTGGCAAACAAACTTATGCCATTGAAAATAACACATAAAAAACTATGGCAAAATTTTTATGCAACGGGGCCCCTTGTTTCATGTTGTATGGCAATAGAATGCAAAGTTCTTAATGAAAAATCTCATTTTGACTTTGAAAAAATAATCTATTATATTTAAAAATCTATTTTCCATATTAAAGATAAGATGTAGATATCCCATTGCCTAAGCTGATGAATTTGAACTATGTGTAGTGTTATTTGTAGTGAGATAGTGAGATTATGATTGCTGTAACTGTTTAGAATATACAAATGGCAAAACATTCAGTATTTCTTAGATCCAAATCAATACTTGCTACCTGCATGATATTTCTGATTGCCCTCTTCAAAATGAGAATTTTGTTCAAAACATATTGACTTCTTGAATTCAATTTGCAGTAAAAGCTTTGTGTTGAGAACTTGAGAACATGAAAAAAAGAAATACAACCACTCATTTATTCCATGAAAATATAATATAGTCATAATGTAACTACCAAATACATGTGATAAAGAATGTAATCATGAAGGTAGTGATGATGATGATGATGGTGGTGGTGGTGGTGGTGGTGGTGGTGGTGGAGGTGGAGGTGGTGATATTGATGCAACGATGATGATCATTTGTGTCATCCCCTCTCCACATATTGCTCATGATGATTCTGATGTCTTCAGTTGCATGAAATTTTATGTCAATTTAAGTCATGCATCTCTTGAGATTTAGGGTTTCTTTGTTTCATTTGCCATGATTGTTGTTGAAATCATTAAGTAATCTTGGAAATCTTACATCTTTATGAATATAATAATTTGCTCATTTTTATTGTTGAAAATATGGGAATTTGTGACTCAATTCAGATTAGCTTTACTAAGTACTGCTCAGGTTAGTTTTGTCAGGGTATATATGGTTTTTTTTTCATTACAGGCCTATTCTTCTGGTACATCCTCTGGAGATGAGCAGAGGTCAATAACACCAGACCTTCCCTTCATCATGGAAGAGAGCGACCATGAAGAGGCAAAACCTCAACTATCTCAGTCAGAGAACTCCATCCATCTTATCCATTCAAGGTTCCAACCTTCCGGGGCCAAAGACGATGACATGGTCGATGGCTATGGCAACAGGATGCACAACCAGGGACGGACAATTGAGTATGATGATATCTTGGTGGCAAGGGAAGCGTTCTCCGAGAACGATGCCTTCAGCATCAGCGATGCCTCTGAGGTCTCTGCTGAGGATTTTGCCTTTGATGATCATCTTCCGTTGAAGGATGAGGAAGACGAGGAGGGTGATCTAGGGCTTGATGATGACTTGGTGCTCCCGCTCAGTGAGACACCAGACATCATGGAGCTCACGGACGAGATGCTGGATGCCTATCTTCAGCTTGAGGAGGATTTTCTCCAGGAGGTAGAGGATGAGATGCAGGAGGAGGAGAAGACTTCCAAGGCAGCAGCAGCCCTGGAGTTCTGGTCGATGTCTCCAAGAGAGGAACACATGCTGAAGGCAGAAGATCTTCAAAAGATGCATGCCGCACTGAAGGGACAAATTGAGGAGCAGAAGATAGAAGAGGGAGATGGGGTAGAGGAGGAGAAAGAAGATGAGATGTCTTTTGAGAATATGTGCAATGCCTACTCTGAAGCAGTAGCAAATCTTGAAGGAGACCATGGTCGCTTAGACTCGGTTGGTTCAGACTTTCTGTCGGAGGAAGCAGAGGAAGCCTTGGAGTGTTTGGCATCAGATGAAGATATCGGAGATGAATATGACGCAGATCTGGACGATGATTGTTTCTTTACAGAGGATGCAGTCCATAGCACCACCCAACCATTAGATATCATGTACACGGAAGAAACGCAAGAATTCAATGATGACTTTGCCGGGTGGATGATTGGTTCCATGGAAGATGTGGCAGAATACCCAGACTCTTTGGAGATGGAATCCTTTACTTCTGACGGGAGCTCAGAAGGAAAGGAATCCTCTCACTTACAGAATAGTAAAGAAGAGGAAGAGGAGGAGGTAGAAGAGGAGGAGGTACATGAAGGAATGGAAGATGACCTTCCAGAAATCTGTGCGGATGATTCCATCTTCTCTTCTGAAGAGGATGCATCTGCTTCATCCCCAACACTGCTCTCTACGTGGCCTCAGGAAAACCCACATTTTTTCCCACCTATCTCAAATGAGTCGTCAACCAATTCTTTGTTTTCCTCTCTCAAGAGCCTCTCATCCTCGCCTGATGCTCAGTCATTTTTCAAAGGCTCCAGGCTTTTCCCATCTCTGTTATCAAATGATGAGGCCAGCAGCTCTCCAAGATGCGAAGAAGAGGAAACTACCCCTGTCATTCCATTTCGAAGACACAGTTTGGGTCAGAGGAGACATTCCCAGTGGTCAAATGGTCCAACTGAAAAGGAGGAAGAGAAGGATAATCTTTTAGAAATAACGGGTATTAGTCTAAGTCACATGTATGAGTCTTTGGATTTTGTGACTGAACTTGTGCATCAGATAGCACCTGAAGAAAAAGACAGAAGTCCTGAGCAAAATTCCAGATTTTCTGACTTTTCAGATGCTTTGGGTAGAGCAGAAGTGAAAACGTCCCATTCCTTGTCCGATAGTTTTGATATCGTGTCCAACATTGTCCGTAGAATGGTGCCAAGTTATGATGAGGATTTGGACTCAGTGGAGGAGAGAAGCTCCGCAGGCGAACAAACAGATTCCATGGAGGAAGTAGATAGTTGTAGCCAATCAGAGGGCTTACAGGAAGTTATTGAGGCAGCCAGCAATACAACGCTAAGTGATTCACTTCCTCTCAGCCACTCTCTATGGCGGGATTACATGCAAACTTGTACTGGTAGTTTCAATTTCACGTGGCCAGCGGGAGAAGCACACTGTGATAGAGACTGCACTGAATTGGCTAGTATTCAGGCTGCCGTGAAGCATACTTTATCGAAAGCACTGAAGGGAGAAGACAACGAGGAAGAGAGTGCAATCATGAGTCCTGAGCAAGGAAAGAAGTCAAAGAAGAACAAACGCAACAAGAGAAAGTCTGGATCTTCTGTATCCGACACGCAGTCGGTACAGACAGAAGGCAGCTGTACAGGTAGTTGCGATACAGGATTCAACTCGCTGCTGAGTACCGACGACGAGAAGTCGACCCATGACGCGCTGAAGCTCTCCGAAGTTGACAGCCCTTGTACCGTCGTGGATGAGAATGACACTTCCCTCAACAAGTCGGGCTATATGAGTTACGTTTCTCAGATCGCAGAAGCCTGCTCTGAAGGTAACTTGGACCAGTACCTGAGCACCCAGAAGCACAAGCAGTGTTACCTGTGGTCGGTGCCACCTCCTGCGGAGGACAGCCCCGAGGAAGCTGCTCTGAAGGAAGAGATCATGGGGCTGGAGAAGGAGGTCAACGATCTCCTACTGTCCACCGAGGAACTGGAATCCAAGTGGGAGCTGGACTCCCAGGGCACCGATAACACCGACCGCCTGATGGAGGCGACCAACACCCTGGTGGAAGAACTGAAGAGCGGGAAGAACCTGGAGGCGGAAGACCTGGAGGAGGATCAGGTCGGGAGCTGGAAGGATGTCATCGTGCTGTGGATGGATAAGAATGGCAGGGTACGGGATGCCGAGACACAAGGCTGCACACCAATCACTGTCTCACCGGACTATTTGCACTCTGAAGGTGGACATATGACTCCTATTATTGAGGTAAGTTATCATTTCGATTATGTCTAATGATATGTGCTCTCAAACATAATGAGATGGAAATCAGATTTGATTTGATTTTTATTGTTTCATGTTCCACAAAATAAACATATTATTGAACATGTAAAAAGCATAATGACGAAAATATCATTTTCTGTTTGACAAAGAAATGCAATAATGTGAAATATGAGGAACCTGTTATAAAGCATAGCTAGTAAAACATAGGTTGCCAGGAAAAATAATTTTTGTTTAAAAATCGTAACTGAATATATGTATACATATTCCTCTTTTTTTTACTTTTTTAAAAATGGGAGTAAATTTTAGTTTACTTGAAACATAGTTGAAACCTGTTCAAGGAATTATTAAACAAGCATTTCAAATCTACTTTATCTTTTTTGTTTCAAATTAACATGTGGAACACATGATTTGAATTTCATTAAAAAAATTAAATTCAGTGGCCCGTATTCTGAAGTCAGGTTTAACTTAAACTCAGGTTTAAAGTTGTGGTTTAAGTATGGATAGCCAATTGTTACATAAATCACTATCAGTAGAGATATCACATTTCAGCTCATTTGGCTCCCAAATCACTCATAATTGTCTAGGAAGTATGAATAGATGATTGTCTTTACCATCGGTGAATCAGGAAAGAGCACAGTAAACATAAGAAACATACAACTTAATAAAAAATTTGACACTTTTGGCTCCCCATAATTTTAGCACAGAGTTAGACCATGGTCTAAGTTAAACCTGACTTCAGAATACGGGCCTATAGATCACAGCTCTAGTGTTATCAGGCCTAAGGCCCAATGGATTAAGGCTAGCAAATTTAAAAAGTATTGTAATTTTAGTCTTGAGCAATATTAACTATTATTTGCTTGAATGAGATTATATCTAAAATCATTTTCTTATGTATCAATACTGTGCTGGGAAAAAACAAAAAAACAACTTCCAATGTGTCACTATTCCCTTTTATCATTTTTTCAAAAATCTAATTATCAAATAATTTTCATTTTAGTCATGAGCTCTACGAACTAGCAGCTGCTTGAATGAATGAGATTAAATGCATAAATCAATTGCTAATGTACCAATATGAATAATAATGAATGAAATAATAAAATTGCTTTCATTTCACTCTACCATGTTTTTGATGCAGGAGATTACCTCGATGGAAGCGTTGGAAGCACACCAGAAGCCCGCCATCTTACCCAGACAGTACCAAGACATGGACATGGTGGACCATCCCGGTAGCGCGACCCACTCCCCACACCACCACACCCAGAGAACCGTCGTCGACGCCAAGGATGCCTGCGAGCAGTACGAACTCCCGAAGCAAAGTAAGTCCTTCACAAGACGGGTCTTGGGCGTGGCCTTTCCCATTCAGCTACTCCTCTTTCTCTGCACCATCTTGGTCCTGGTGCTCCCGTCCATGGTGGTACCGTACCACGGCGACTGCTACCTGTCGCTCACCGACAACCTCATGTTGGATGCGTCGGGCCCGGTCATGAGCTACGTCAGAGGGCCGCCGCCGGTGTGAAACCCTTTCCACCGAACTGACAACGTAATTGGTATACAACTCATTTTACAAACTCGCCTCATTTATCTTTGATGTCATTTGATGTCAATATTTTATTTTGCTTTATGAATGTCAACGTCATATATTTTCAACCTCATCATATATTTTCAATATTGTTTTCCTTTTCCATAGTGATATATTGTGAGAAATATTTATTAGTGTGCGATGTATTGTAGAACAAGAAATTCATCTTTCATTTCATAAATTTCCCATCATTTTATTTGATGTTTTCCATGTTTCTTTCACAATTAGTGTTTAGAATCAACTGTGGATGTGTGATAGTGTTTGTAGTGAGTCTATAAACTTATTATCACGCTTAATTGAAATGGCAATCTATTTTTTATCAGAGTTATTTTCTGCTTTGTGGAATAAAAGAGTATAGTTTGATGTGGAACTATATATATATTTGCCATGTTTCTGGATACCAAAGTTGTGTAAAGCTACATTGATGCCTTGTGACCATTCTTGGTCTTCAAACGTTGAGCGCTTATATAATCTTCCTTGTATTGATTGCTTGTGACTGTTTACAACGGTGTAAATGTTATCTTGTTATGTCGTAAGAAAAAACTTCTTTGAATTGAGCGTCAGTACCAGCGTTTTGAAGATGAACGACATTGGTATAGAATAAGCGCTGAAACCATGTTTTAAACATTTCTTGCGCTCACTTATTGATATATTTGTCATACTTTTTGTTTCTTTATGTCCAGTAATAGTGTGTTGTGTACTCGTTATCTGTCTGTCGCTTTCTCTTAATCAACTGAGCTGGATAGTAGTATGGCATTCTTTTACAGAAAAATTAGATTCATTTTAATGGTCTCATTGATCTCGCTGTGTCAGTGAAGTCTGCTACATTATTTCAGTTTAGAAAAATTCATGAAATATATTGCTTGTAAATAGCTTGTATATTACTTGTATGATATTTCTTAATTGAATTATTAACTCTGTAATATATGTAAGATCTCATGTAAAATTTGTATATTTCATTGTATATTTGTAACATACATCTCAACCTGTACATAGTATAAATATGTATATTTTAAAGAGATATTTGTATATGAGATATAAATTATGTTGGATGTTGAGATGTGCCAGTACATGTGGATATACTTAAGAACATCCAAAATCAAGCCTTTTGTGTATGCATCATTATATATTGTGTGTATGTGTAGTGTGTGTATGCGATTCTTTAATTTGTTGAGTACCGTAGACACTTTCACTTTCATGTTGTGCTTCATTTCCTGGTAATAATTTGCTTGATTTGAATAATTTCAAAGAATAATATCAAGAATACCATCCCGTATTGGCATGATGCCATTTAATTGTGTTGAGAGTTGAAGAATGAAGAAAGTGAACTAAATTGTGCTTGAATTATATTTAGAAAGCAAAGAAGTTATAGTAAAATCAGGGTAAAAACTAAAATCTTTAATTGTCCCAACCTTCCTCAATCTGCATTCTTGTATCTTTGTGTTTTACAGTCTCCCTTTTTTGCTGTCTCGATTTTTATCTCTGTCTCCCTCTTTCTGTCTCTCTCCCTCTCTGTATCTCTCTTTCCCTCTCTGTATGTATCTCGCCATCTCTCCCCATCTCAGTCTGTATCTCTCCCTCTCTCTGTCTACCTCTCTTTTGTTTCCGTCTTTCTTTCTGTCTGTCTCTCTCTCTCTCTTCTGTTATTATAGCTAAGTTTTTGTTTCCTGTGCTCTGTCAGGGGCTTTGTTAGGTCCAGCCATTGACTTATTATTATTCTGAATAATAACACCATGGTCTAGCTGTATAATGGAGATAGGAGGCATATCCTTCCTGGTTTGGTGTACAACAGGAAATATACATTTGGAGACATACGACAAGCGTTCTTGCCAAAATTATGAAGAAAAATACATTGTTTCTGCCAAAAAAAAGCTGCTATATGGGTTATTCTGTCTCTTGCTTTTCTGTCTTTTACATGTATTTCTCTTTTTCATGTATTCTTTTGCACTGTCCCCTTTCTATTTCTTCAATGGTTATCCCTTTTTCTGTTTTTGAGATATTTTTCTTTTTAGAATTGTATATATGTACCCCCCCCCTTCTCTCTATTTTCATCTATTTTCATATCTGTCTTTCTATCATCCTTTTCCTTTCACCCTCTCTCTCTTTCTCTTCATCTGCTTTTCTTTATTTTTCTTTGTTAGACTGTCATCTTTTCAATATTCTTCCATTTCTTATTCCCTCACTCTCTTGCTGAGCCCTCTCTCTCTCTCTCTCTCACTTTATTTCTATCTCCCACATTTTTTTAATCCACCTCACCCCTCCCCTCATTTCCCTTCTCTTGATATCATTGCATTTATCATTGCATTTATCATCATTTCTTATTACTTTCACATCATCTGATAACCAGCATGTTTCTTGTCCACCATCTCACACCTCGCTAGCATTCTTTCTGTCTTTTGTTCAAACCTGTCCCTTTTCATTGAGGTCGTTTTAGTTCATAGTCTCCTCCTGCCACCATACTATGTATCATTCACTCTGCACCCCTGTCTATTGCTTATCCTGTCCATTCACTACCTCTCCCTTTGTCTCTGTTACGTAGCACAACGCTCCCTAATCCATTGTCATCTGTGATTTTACCTGTTTCGCTGAGATTTCCTCAAGACCCGATTTCCTGTACATGTATTTCATTTTTCTTCTTGCATCCATTGTCCTGTGACTGGTGTTCTAGTACATCATTCGCCAAACATCTTCCGTCTGACCTCTGGTAATGCTCGTTCTACAAGCACTCTTTTACTTTCATTTCATAATGATTCTCATGACATGTTTTCATTTCTTGCCATATATTTATAAATTATTCCATTTTAAAATTAATGCTTGTATATTTTCACCTATCTACTCAATCCTTAGACAGTTTCACCCTCTTCTTTCCTTCTAACTCCGCACATATCCATCTTTAACACAGTGTGTCCCTCATTTCCTTTAAATTTTTCTATATCGAACGAACACTATTCCCATGGGCCTTTCAAACTCCCAATTTTCTTACAAAGTGCACATTGCCCTTCCTCCCTACTCATTGTCCGCATACAATATTATCAACCCTTTATCTGCCTCAAACTACCCACTTATTAATTGCATACTGCACCTTCGTGTCACTACCTTCCATCTCCCTGCCATCCATTTTAAACACAGAACACCCCCTCCCCTCCCCCTCTCACCACCATCACTGTCTCATAACCATCCCACTGCCTTTTCACCTCTACAGCCCCACCTTTCCAACACTCACATATTTTCCCCATCTTTCCAACCCCAAACCATTCTCAACACAATGTAGTTCCCTCCCTCAGTTCCTGCATAGCTATTCCTTAGTCGGTCCATCTATATAATCATTCCCTGTGCTCTTGCTCTGTACTTTACACTATTGCATTGCACCACAAATTAATCAATTCCTTCATATGTCACAGATATCATCACCTCACCCCATCCTCTGTATGATGCACCCCTTTTCCCCCTTCCATCTCACTGCTTAACTCCTTAAAGCACATGTCACCCCTCTCTCCTTCTCATCTCATATTTAATCTTCATTTTACTATGCCTTCTCTCTCCATGCCATCTCACTTCATTTGTTTTGTACCCTTCTGAATTCTCCTTTGCTTTCCAAATACTCAAATAATCCAACTTATTCTATCCAAAATATATGTATACTCATCATTGATAATAATAATAATAATGGTCGGTTTTTGTATAGCGCATAACACATAACGAATAACTCTATCATTATACTTGCTACATTTCCCTCCCTTAACCCATTCCATCTTCTCATCGTATCCCAGCTTTAACCTAAAATCTTCACTTCATTTCACTCGTCACCCCATCCCTTCAAGGCCTCACCCCCTTCCTCTTGCCTTTTTCCCATTCCATCTTTAACACAATCACACCCCAGCGATGTTTCACCATCACCCTCCTGCTATCCCATCTTGTCATCACCATCGTGACAAACACACACCCACCCCTCTGCTGTCGTCCTCTCATCCCAATCCAGCTTGAACACAATCGCATCCCTTTACGCTTTCACCCCACCCCTCTTCCTTATTTAACCCATCTCTTACCACACTACGGAGCCCCTCTGCCATCCACTCACCTCATCCACTCCTCTGCTGTCGTCCTCTCATCCCAATCCAGCTTGAACACAATCGCATCCCTTTACGCTTCCACCCCACCCCTCTTCCTTATTTAACCCATCTCTAACCACACTACGGAGCCCCTCTGCCATCCACTCACCACTCCTCTGCTGTCGTCCTCTCATCCCAATCCAGCTTGAACACAATCGCATCCCTTTACGCTTCCACCCCACCCCTCTTCCTTATTTAACCCATCTCTTACCACACTATGGAGCCCCTCTGCCATCCACTCACCACTCCTCTGCTGTCGTCCTCTCATCCCAATCCAGCTTAAACACAATCGCATCCCTTTACGCTTCCACCCCACCCCTCTTCCTTATTTAACCCATCTCTAACCACACTACGGAGCCCCTCTGCCATCCACTCACCACTCCTCTGCTGTCGTCCTCTCATCCCAATCCAGCTTGAACACAATCACATCCCTTTACGCTTCCACCCCACCCCTCTTCCTTATTTAACCCATCTCTAACACCCTCCCACCCCTCTGCCATCCACTCGCCTCATTCCATCTTCAACACAATAACACCCATCTGAGGTTTCACCCCACCCCTCCCTGTTTTACCCATCTCTAACACACTCCCACTCATAGCTCTGTCATTCTCCAATTCCGTCTTTAACACAATCACACCTCTCCAAGATTTCACCCCATCTCCCTGTTCAATACATCTCTAACCAACTCCGACCCCTCCTTCATCTTCTCATCCTATACTGTCTTGAAGGGAATCGCATTCTTCCAATACTATATTTACCCATCCTCCCTATTTAACCCATCTCTAACACAGCCCTACCCCTGTTTCATCCACTCATCCCATTCCATCTTTTGAGACAGATGCACTCATCCAAGGTTTCACCCCCACCGCACCTCCCTAATTAACCCATCTCCGACACACCCCCACTCATTCCATTCAATCTTTAGCACAATCTTACCCTTCCAATATTTCAGCCCATCCCTCCTCGTTTAATACATCTCTAACCCACTCCCACCAAGGTTTCACCCCATTCTTGTTTTATATCCACCTCATCATTACCCACCACCATCATCATCCTCATCCACATCATCATCATCACCACCAGCATCATCATCATCATCACCACCACCATCATTACCATCATCACCACCACCATCATCTTCATCATCATCGTCATCATGAAAAGCACACTTGCATTCCTTTGCCATCCCCTCATCCCATTTTATCTTCAGCACAGTCACACCTTTTAAGCCTTCAGCACCCCACCCATCTCCTTGTTTAACCCATTCCTAACACAATTCCACCTCAATTTTCATCCAACACCAATTCTATCTTAACACTATTGCACCCTTTTCACTTCTTCATCCACATCTCATTTCATTCATCTTTAGCAAAATCCCATCCCTTGATATTTCAGTTTTCAAAACCCTTCATTTTCTCACTCTCACATCTTATTCTTTTTTCCTCCCAATATCTCTCAATTCTTCTATTTTATTCCTTTACATTCTATTAATTTTCTTACATGCTAATAGGGCATTTACTGTCTCTGCTTCGTCAGCCTGCATTTCTGTTGCTCCTCAACTGTCCTCATTCAAACCTTCCTTATTTTCTACTACCTTTATTTTCTTTTCTATATTTCTTCTGTTTTCTTTTTATTGTCCCAAATTTACCCTAGTAAACATCTTACTATCCAAAGAAGTCTCCACCCCCCCCCCCATTTTGTTTGATGGTGAAATTATTTTACAAATTTTTTCACAGTTCACCCGCATTACACACACAATATTACATGCAACATTACAGTGCATGTATTGGATACCATCTTGCCAGATATCGTATTTACTAAATGTTTAATGTAAACATAAACCTTGTAATTATGCTTCATCATATATATATATATTTTTTAATTGAAGTTACATGTAATGAATTTTAAATGAATATTTCATTTGGAGGGTTGTTTTTTTGTCATGTACTAAAATATTAGTATACATTGTTGCATTGTGTATTGATGTCATCTGATAACTTATTTTTTTCTTGAATTTTAAAGCTAGTGTCACAATATCCAGCTCAGTCTTATTTAAAAAGTGTTTCCTTGTAAGGTGATGTTGTTATAGATCAAATGCTTTCCTTCTCTAAATGTTTGTTGTCATTGTGTCAAAGTCTTGTCCAACTGTCTGAAATGTATCGTTAAAAACAGATCATGTATTCTCTCATTTTAAACAATTTGGTATGTATTAGTACAGTATTTTAGTAATCTATCTCTTAAAGTGATTAACTATTTTTGATGTAGAATGTAGTCAACTGCAATGGGATGTAGGTCGAGAGTGGCCATGGTGAATTTGCCTGGTTGCTAAGAAAACATGAATGTATACTTGTAAAACAAGCAACCAGAGGACCGACAGCTTAACGTCTTCTCCAAGGGACACAGAGGAAGCATGTAAAGAACTCTCCTCTTATACGTGTGGATATTCATAACATATCTTTGATTGGAGTCCATCTGCAGAGTTTTAAAAATCATGGGCCTGTATGCTATGAACACAGATTAGCAGTCGATTATACAATTGAGATTTATGATTGATTGTGCATAATGATCAATGCAATCTATCGCGAAAGTATGCCTTGTATTCAATCACATCGACTTTCGTTACTGGCCCAAATAGGGATTAGGAAATAAGCTTAATCTCGATGTAAAACTTCTGATTTTGAATACCACCGAGGCTGCGTCCATACCCCTCCCATTCGGTCTTCATACTTCTCTAAGCATCATTCCATTATGAGTAAATTAATTGTTTATCTTGTTCAAGCCTTTTCAGCTATTCATCATTAACAATACCTCTTATTTCATCTGTGACTCTCCAGTGGTTTTGAAGAATGAATACAGAAATATAATTGCACATTTACTCTTTATTTTACGGTTGTGATAAGCTAGGGTATGTTTAAGTTATTCTAAATTAGCTTAAGATATTAGGATTTATTTGGGGTCTTTTTTCGTACTTTTTCTTTATTACAGTAGTAGCCATGATAGCAGTAGAGATTATTGTAAGGATATGGTAAGGTTAAGACATTATCTTCCTAAGAGGTATAACATTATCTTCCATCAGAATCATCGGGAAACTACCAGCATCTCTAAAAAATTGGCTGTGTTGCTTTTTACTCATTCAGAAGTCTTCTTGAAAATAGATTTTTCATGTTTATAAGAAATATCTTATAGAAACTATGACAGTATGTTGTCTGATTCATGGACGCTATAAAAGTGGCTGAAACAGCGTGTGTGTGAAGTTTAAAACGTACTTGGAATACATGGCAATATCATACATGTAAGTACTTCATCAGTGATACCCGAGGAGTAAAATGATGGAATAATTATGAATTTAACAACAAAATGACCACACTGAGTTTTGCTGAAAAACGGAGTGAACAATAAAGGTATTCTCTTTCAAACTGATGTAACTTTATATTGCATGAAGTTGATAATGAAAGTTTATTAGTAACTTCACCCAATCCAAGGATGCAGGTAGTTGAAAGGCACGTTCAGTCTTTTTTTGTGAATCGTATTCATAGCGGTATCAGTCCAGACCAAAGCGATGAATGCTGGAAGTGTGCATACTACCCTTTGCACTCGTGTATGTGAACAGCAGTAACAAGACCTGAGCGTTTCATCAACATTTTCATCTGACAAGTTGTCAGGTCTGACAACTTTCCTTGATTATGATTGGCTGAGAGGCACTGTTACCAGAGTAACTGTCGGATAAAATGTCTGACTAGACCTATCATGAAACGCAGCCCATAGCACCATTTCATGAAACAAGTTTTGCTCTGAGCCAATCTGATGCAAGAATTTCAGTGACTTATAAGAGATAGTGACTGTCACTATGTTTCATGAAATGCTTCCCTGAGCACCATTTCATGAAACTTGTCAGCACAAACAAGGTGTCGATTTCTGACAGTTACCATAGTAACAGTCAGAATCTGGTCAATCTCGGCCAATCAAATCCAAGGATTTCAATGAAATGACAAGTTAGTTAGTCTTAAAAAAATATTTGTGAAATGCTTTCCTGTTTGAAATGTGATCTATAATGCATGAATGATTCACATTGGAGGAAAACTAAAAAAAAAGAGAATTTAGAGAGTTTACAAAGGGCATCTCTCAAAATACTCTTCAGATTTTTAGACTTTTCCATTCTGCTGATGCCGTATGGATTAATTCACATGTATCATGTTGGTTATTTAATTCTGTAAGTAGCCAAATGGATAATAAGAGACAAAGCATGTCTTCAAGGTAGAAGTATATAATGCTGGTAGAGTATGTATTTAATTAAAAATGTACTATTTATGCAAAATACACCAAATATAGATGTTGATGACATCAAAGCTTTGCAGCTGGGGGATTTGAACTTGTTTTAAAAAACAGAAAGAAAATTGAAGTGCCAAACTCGATCCTCATCAGTATTTATAACGCAAAGTATACATCTAGGTTCGGTGTGTTTATCTTTATACTAAGTATTATTAATGTGAGTAAGTGTAGAGTTTATGGTAAGTTTTATGTAATGTGCTGTGAAGCAGTTAAGTCAGGGTAAGAGTAAGTTATTGCAATATTTGTATTATCAACCTTTATGCATTGGGGTTATGTGGTAAAAATTATCAAGAGGTTTGTGAAGTTTTATCGTATTTTCTATAATAGTTAGGATTTTACGTATAATGAAAACAGTTCAGTTCATATGCAGGTTTTATTATAAGGATAGTATTTTTTAAGGATTATATATTTTATTTACTTTAGTGCTGAGTGTAAGATCAGATATCCAAATTTATTGCCAAAACCTTGATGCTATACTAGTATATTGCATCTTGTTCAGATATTATTTTGCAGATTGAAATTAAAGTGCTATTACGGGTAAGACACCAGCAACGAGGTATCAGAGATATTTTGTTATATATACCATCTTGATATAAAGTTATAAAAAATAACTACAGCAATGTTTATGGCTCCACTTTGGAAATTATGGTTGAGTTCTTTTGAAATATATATGTCCAAACCCTTATGTGGAGTGGCTTAGGATTGGGGGAAAAATGAAACAACTCTATTATATTTTGATATGAAATATAGGATTTATCCTGATTATTACCTGTGAATGTGACAAGAAAATTATGATAACAAGTGAAGTCTTTGTGTATTTGTTGAAATTTGTCTCTTGATACGATACCACCGACAAAGATTGATAATACACAAAACGCTACCTCAAAATCTGATCACTTGTGATTATCGCGTTATCTTCCAAAATCATGTTAAAAAGTTTTTAAAACTGAATATCCAAGGAAATGCCATGTCAAGCTGCAGGTTGTTATGCATTTATGATTGCTTATGGAGTGTGAATTTTCCTTCCATTCATATTAATGGCAAAATGTAATGAAGAAAATGCAAATTCAAGTCTTGTCTACCAAGGTGATGAAATATCTGATCATCTCTGACTTGCGATATTTATATATCAAGGTAAGTGAACTAATTATTTTGATAGAGTGACTATCTTAGAGTACAAAACATGTTTTATCATTGTTGTTATGATAGCATGGACATTTTAGGGATTATGTTTTGGTGATTAAGTCGTACAGTCACCCAAGCCGAGGGACTTATCTTTGACCTTTATTTTAATCTGCAATACCACCAACTCAGCATTTAAGCAGTATTTTGTAAGGCAGTATTAATGCATCTATGTCAGTAAGTTATGTAACATTATTGTAAGATAGGATTATTATTGTACATTAAGGCCAAAGTATGTAAATATGTATTGATAAGGATGTAAGTATATATGATACGAGGGTACATAGTGTAAATGGAAATTAAGTTATGTAAGTTTGTATAGTGTAAAGTACAAGAGATAAGGCTGTATACAAGTACGTTGTAATATGCTGATTATTATTTTTGGTAAGGTGCAATTTTCTGTAAATTCTGATGTGGTTAACTCGACCAACCCAACCAGGAACCTGGAGAAATAAAAAATGAAGAAACATTAATTTTTTTTTTCTGGATTTCTTGTTATTTTCTTAAGTCACTCTTTATTTTCAGTAGTTACTTTGTGACTGATTGATTGGTGCCTCCCTTTTCAATATGTGTGCAATGAGAGATAGAGGGAGGGTGATATAAAGAGAAAGATAAAAAAGGAGAGAGAGAAAAAATTGTGGAAGGGAATAGATGTAAAAAGGGTGCTCGGTTGAAAGTCAAGAGAGAATGGGGAATATTTGTAGGGTGAACATGCAAAGAAAATAATATTTGCATGTTGCAAATGTCCAAAGTAAAATTAGAGGTGGCGCTGTTCAAACTTGGCAACAGCTCCCAGAGAGCTCATGATGTAGTAATCAGATGTACAGTATTGTGCCTTCTGGGTGACACGACATTATTTGCTTATCTGCTGGAATAATGGACGGTTTAAGTGAATGATGATCACTAACTAATCTTCTTCATCGGTTGAGCCTTGGGAATTTTAATTTGAGGCCGTTTATACACTAATTACAATTTGACATGAAATTGACTTTTCTCTCCAGTATTTGCCCTTTGCACTACTATACCAGGTCCATGATTATACCCCCCCCCCCTCTTTTAAAGACGTTTGAAACTATGATCAAGATTACTAAAGTGTCGATGTTACTTGTAGGTCCATACGATAAAAAATGGAATCTAAATACAGATTTAGTAATATTAAAAAATTAATTTTCTTTGTGAAACCTTTTTCCTACTTTCAACAATTATTATTATGATAGCATTTATGGTAAAGAAATTGAAAATACAACAAAAACTATTTATCAAGGGAATCTAATCAAAGTATATCGAACTCGTATTCAGATTTTATCAGAAGATGAAATAATCCCGCAAAGGACATATACTGTATAGTTCACGAATGTTGTGATTTTGCACATTCATACAATTAATTTTAATTGTTAAAGTACACTGTTACGTTACATGTTCAGAAAAAAAAACAAGCCCCCCCCCCCCCCCCCCCCGTAAACTCGCTTCTTTTAATTTTATAGTATGATTGCCTTCTTTTGCAATCACTGTTAAATGTTGGTTTTTTATTTTGTAAAATCGCTTTTTATGTCCATTTCAACCGGCCTTTAACCAGTTAGGTTCATGGACCTGGTTTTTACTTATATTTATTTTTTAATACTTTTTTTTCATTTGTACACTGCTTTTTTTAAATAAAGGAATGATTACGATCAATCCCTTCATAATTAATTTAGCGCGCATAATCAATCTCTTAAGTCCATGGCACGTCTTACGATTGGTCTGCGACCCGATTTTGGAATACAAAGTAGTAGAATTTAATGCGAATATTGAGACATAGAATATCTTACTGTATAATGTTCTAAATCATCGTAAGAATACCTATGTTCAAATCTGTGACTATGCTCTCATCCTTACTATAATAAAAGCGAATTTAATATCTAGTCGTATTGACGTCACAGCATTTGTAAAATTGGCTACGGCTTGAATCTAATTTGGCCTTTACTCCAAAATATAGTCTTGTAATCATACAGAGTTGTTAATTAGTATTCCTACAGTTAATTTGAACCTCAAATAAAAAAAATATACTTCTCATTCACATTTTCAGAAAATGGGCTAAATGCGATTTGTTCAAAGATCGGATCGTGGACCAGCCGTTAGGTGTGCAGTGGCCTTTCTTTACCTGTATAACCTCATTGGAGATCATCATGCACCTGTCTTTTTCTTCTCCTACTTCGGTATCATACCCCCTTCTTACCCTCTCCTCTGTCCCCTGTCATTCACGGTATAAAAGAACCTTGAACCCAGGTATGGTTGGTCCAATATGTTAAAGGAAAGATTCAATTTTGGGGGTTTATGCACAGAAGAAAATTACAGGGGGGTGGATTGATTAAAAATAGTTTGACCAAATTAAACATGTTCAATGTAGCTGCGAGCTATCAAAGATGCAATCAGAACGGATAGCCATAGAGCTGATGGATAAATTCACCTCTATGATCATAGCACAGCCGAGCATGGAGCAGAGAAAGGGGGGGGGGGGGGTAGGATGGGAGGGAGAGGAGAGAATAGTCTCTAGTTTGTCTTGTTTTTCTGGGGGATGCTTTGACTTTTTTCCCCTTATTTTTGAAACATACATGGCGGATACTCAGCTTCCGCATGTTCAAGGTGATTGCATCTTATAACTTAGATCATGCCATGTCATATAACTCCAAGAACGCTGAAAAAAATGCAGGACCCCCCTTCCCATTTTACGTTTACTAATCCTTGCTAATCATGACCTCTTTGCATGGAATTAAAATGAGAATTGGAATAACTAAAAATAAAATCCATCATCTATTTATTCAAATCAACATTTTGCTGGGAGAAGTTGACCTTTACCATCGCAATGACTTTTTATGATTATTATTAGGTCATTTTTAAAGAAAATATACATGGAAGTCCCGTCTCCAACATTTTTCCTTCCCTTTTTCCTTGTATCTGATTTAATGTTGACCTTCTAGACACACGTCAAACTTCTCAAATTTCTTGACGTTAAAAGCCTTGAATTGATTAGTGTTTGGTCAAATTATACTTCCTACTGATATAAATAAATGTATAGAAACTAAATTCAGGCATTCGATCTATATATATATATATATATAATTCAAGCTGGTTGGGGGGTCATAGAGGGAATGGTAAGAAAAATATTGGGTTTTCTTTCGATTTTCTTACCTTTCCATCACAAATCGATAATTGCAATATAGACTTTATAACAGTTCCTACATTCACAAAATAAAAAAAATTCAACGAATTAGACTTCTGAGAATATATTCCAGTGATCACGACGAAAAGAGCTGTCGCTATCATAACCAACAAACACTATGACATATGGGGGCTTGGGGGGGGGGGATGCCCCCTCAATAGGTTCCAAGACCAAGAAAGGGAAGAAAAAAAGTAAGAAAAGGAAAAGGGCAAGATATGATGTTATTTGTCATGTCAAAATCTATCACAAAATTAAATTTTCACTTTATAAAGGTCAAATTTTTCCTCACTCGATTCACTCACTCGGGACTTTTAAGAAATTTTGCCGCACTCGCCGTGCTGTGCGCCCCGCAAAAGTTTTGGTAGTGAACAAAGATACACCGAACCTCACCCCCCCCCCCCTCTCTCTCTCTCTCTCTTTATCACTTTCTCCCTTCCTTTTATCTCTCTCCCCGTCTCCATCCCTCCATTCCCGTCTCTCTCTCTCCCCTTTCTTTCTACTTTCCAACCTCCTTTCCTCGTCATCTCTGTCTTTCAGCCCCACTCTATATAAATAGAATTCGTGAGATACGTTACAGTGAGATGAAAAATTACATTAAATGAAAAATTCACTGGCCCGTATTCTGAAGTCAGGTTTAACTTAAACTCAGGTTTAAAGTTGTGGTTTAAGTATGGAGAGCCAATTGTTACATGAATCACTAACAGTAGAGATATCATACTTCAGCTCATTTGGCTCACAAATCATTCATAATTGTCTAAGAAGTATAAACAGATTATTGTCTTCACCATCGATGAATCAGGAAAGAGCACAGTAAACATATATAAGAAACGTACAACTTAATAAATAATTTTGATACTTTTGGCTTCCCATACTTAAACCACAACTTTAAACCAGAGGTTAAGTTAAACCCGACTTCAGAATACGGACCACTGATTACAGAATTTTAAAGTTATTATTCGTATCAAGTAAAATGCATGACTCAGTCTTACATCGAGACTATAATAGTGCTCTGTGATTTTTTATATTATACACTATTTTTTTTTACTATATCTGAAACCCAGTTTTTATTCTGCGTATTTATCTCCCAGACCGGTGGAGTGCACATGAAACAAAAAGTGATCGACTTTTACTGATATTTTTTTCTGAGCCAATCAGAAGCAAGGCAGGGGCTTCATTAGCCAGTTCTTGGTGAAAATCGCAATTTTTATAATGAAATTCTTCCCCAGACACGAACTTTTATACACGAACAAATCTATATCTATTTGTACCAAAATCAACTAATTTTTTAATAAATATGTCACAGAAGGAAACGATTTACTCTACAATATCATATTTTATTTCAATTGCACACTATATACAAGCATTTTCCTCATCATCATGTATATTCTTCACATATACGATTGCACCATTTTGTCAAAAAGAATTTCGGTTCAGTCAGAAAAGCGTGCAACATAATGACCACAAGACATTTAGTACTTCATCATTTAAATTAAATGTTTAAATATATTATTTCCTGTAAAATGCCCTCTCGATATTTCTACTATTAATACGCCTAATATAGCATCTGGATCCGGTGGTGTATTATCTCATAATCATTATAAACCATCGTATTTCATACTATCAGAGTATTTCAGCCTCGTCACCGTATTTCATTTAATTCCAGATCGATGCTTGCCAAGTGAAAAGTGTTGACCTAATTTTAGATGTGCCCTACTTCGTACTTCAACCCAGTCATTAAGATTATGATTTCATTTTCCGGTTGCGTAAAAAGATCGGGAACGCAACTGTCAGAAAAAAGGTAATATTATATTCCTAGCCGAGTGCAAGAGCGTGAAGTGGTAGATGGTACCGTTTATCCCTATAAGAATTCGTATCTCTACAAACTCTGGAAACACGAAAAATAAAGATGTACGGTATAATTAATATTAAATTTCATATAAATCTTTTTTATTGTTTGTCATGGACTCGGACATCTTCCCTTAATTTTTAAACTAATTTGCGTCTCAAGTTACACGGACCCCATTTTGATATCGTCTTTGAAACAAACCATTTTGATATAATGCATTATGATTTTTTCTTATTTTTACAATTTTATGATATACTCACTATCGTATTATACACAGTCGTATTCAAGTATTCATAAATTGGATAATCTGATCAATAATAAAGTTTTAAAAAATACAAACCTGAAACTGAAACTGGAAATGCGTGGAAGAAACACTCTCATTATGGCAAGAGAACCACACCCAAAAAAATGATACTTAAAAAGATACAGACAAAGAGAAGATGAAGAAACAGGAATCTGTCATTAAAATAATAAAAACATTTGCCCAGGGAGGGGAGAATAGCAAGGACCTCTGGGGATTGGTTGATTAAAATCAGCATAACCACATTTCCTTTTAGCCCCTAGATTCCTAAAAAATGTCGGAAGAATAATTGAACATAAGGAAAGAACATGTGTTTCACATTTTCATACCTAGCTTGGACCATCCTGTTCGAAACAGAAACACTAAACAAATTTTATTCAATTTCAATAAGAACAGACACAAAACTTTATATCAAGTGACAAATATCTTACTAAGTTTTAACCTGGACAAGATTAAATCCAACAAGAAGATGTCAGGTTAGAACAAAGACAGGAATAGAATACAACTGCTAATGACAGATCATTAGGAAACCATGGCAACAATGCCACAAAAATTACTCACTGTAACAGGCACAAGAGTTTTGACGAAGTTTCGTTGCTGTCAAAATCACTCTTTTACCTATAGTTAGTCGCAATACCCCTTCCCTTTTTATATAGCTCAGTACGAATTCGACGTCATTTGCTATAATGTGCATTCTATATTAGTGCATACATAGAATTTCAGTTTGAATTTTGGCACGTCTGTTGAAGAGTTTACAAATTAAAATTAAACAGACATAATCGCTAAATACACCTGTGCACTTTACAAAATACAATAGAATACGGGTAGAAACAAAATAATGTATAGGCATACAGACAGCTAATTAGCTATACGATGATTTAAAAAAAATAACAACATAATTTTCGACAGAGAGAGTAGTAAACTATCATATTTCCATGGAATCCAAGCACATTATTTCATGAGACAAACAAACTAAGGAATAACTAATATTTAATGTCAATGCTTCTTTACGTACAAGTCACTCCATGCGGAAAGGGTTTCAGAAAAACCTCTATCAATCATGTCAATAATGTCGTACTATGAACAGCTCTTAAACAATTTTCTGAGCAAGGTGGTAATTAACAGAAATTTTATCAATACCCAGCAGCTCCATATTATATTTCAGAGTATTTTATTCAGATCCACAGGATTAAAACAGGCTAATCTGACTTTATCACCTCTGTACATGCAAACTATAAACCACTTTTCAACACGGCGCAGCTATTTGTAGTCGTAATCCGTAACACAATTTCCTCTTTTCAATTGATTCGATTTATTTTCCTGAAGAGGAGAAGAGACGTTCGGTTCAACTCTTGTGTGAAGTTGATTTTACTCGAGAAAATTTTTGCCTGGCAACTCCATGACGTCATAGGCACCCCTAGATCGAACCCGTAGGGCCCAGAGATCGTCGACCTTGAAAGAACCTATATCACGTACGTTACAAACAACTTAGATAAAGTTATCATGAATTCTTCTACATTGTGTTAGATAGATTTGACATTTTTTATGTTCTTTTAAATATGACCTAAATGACATCATGAACTGAATGAATATCAATCAATGTAAAACAAATTCGAATGGCTTGACCAAACGGAACTTAACTGTAGAGTAATGTTTTCCTAGTTACATTTTTACCTTTGTTGTAAAAAAGAAATCTTGATGCGGACTTTCTGTCTCATTCTTAAACAGGGAGGGAGATATTGCCCTGATAAATTACTGCGGATAATACAACGTGGTGTAATCGTAATTATTGTTCTTTTTAACAAATCGAGGTTTAACATTAACCTAAATGCACGCAAAGAAATCCTGTATCACGTTTTTTGATGTCTTGAAAAATCAACGAGGTTTAAACTACACTTAAGACCAAAGGTGAATCATAAAATCAACTATCAATTCCAATCGTGTGCCAACGTTATGTTACTATGGTTACTTTGGAGGGCGTTCTTCACTTTATTTTCAAAGGTTCATTTCAGCATATTTAAATCAATTTCAAAACACTCTTATTGCGATTACATCGCGACAACTTCAAATAATTATAAAATATTGTTAAGTGATTCTTGTCATAATTATATACAATCAAACAAATTACAAAGAAGAGTGTTGCTCTTTATCTTTGAAATTCTCGATAGGTCAATGCCCAAACCACATATCGAAAGACTTTTTGTGATGTAAGTATTAATTGCATGCAAAATTATTGTCTATTATACAATTGAATAGTTATCAATAAGTAACCATCACCACAATATTCTTTAGATTGTACAAAATAAGAATATATAACTTTCGAAGAACAAAAAGCTGTGGACCTCCTTTTCTTGCCGGAAAATGCTCTGCTCACTTATTAAACAGATTCTGGTCGAAAACTCTTTGATGGTGCGAGATTAAAACTGACGTGTTGCCATAGAAACAGCATCAAGCGTGTCCAGTCAGTCGATTCTGGCCAACAGATAATCGAACATCCGTCTAAATGATTGTGTACTTTTCTTCCAGCCTACCTTGAATAAGATCACTGGTCGTTTCAAATTTGAATGTCTGCACACCACAATCCTATTTGTCTCAACGATATAAATTACCAAGATGTAGTCTTGATGACGAAAGTCCTTTCTAAAGTTCTTCTTGTCTATGTCGCTAAAAATGAGCCAACTTTCCTCCTCAGTGACAGGCGCTGTCCAGTTGGCGGGAAAATCCGTCCAAATCTGTCAAAGAACAATCACACGTTTCATTGACCAATCAAACAATAACCGAGGATGAAAATTATAAAACAATACTGAACAACAAGATGATTAAGAAATACTAGATGTTGAGCCAAGATTCTTTTGAAAGCAAGGTACTAAAAATAAATCTGTATATATTGAAATCAGCAAGGATGGTGAGTAATATGATATATATTTATATACGTTGGTGTTTTATTGTTATTTGGCAACCACGCCATTGTTGATTTTTTTTTAGACAGTGATTGTTTTATCCTACAAACCGAGTATGCTTAAATCAATAATGATCTTGTAAATTAAGTAAACAATGGAAATTATATTTCGTAGAGTGGTGACCCCTCCTGTTTCAACTCTCCACAAAATATTAATACATTGTTCATGAGAAAGTTCTGTGCTTTCCAATATTTTCAATGTTAAGACAATATCGGGGGGAATATGCAGGTATACATGGATTTGGAGGGGGAAAAACTGTGAAAGTGGCAAAAGGTAGATCGGCATAAAATTATTTTTTAAATGGGAATCAAATATGGTTGTCACGTTTGTAAACGACGAGAATCGAAAAAAAAAAATATCGATGAATATTAAAAACCTTACCTCTTGAAATCTTCGCCATTCCTTGACTTCCTGATCAGGATAAGTTGATCGATTTCATCCAGGCGTTTGTTGAGGGTGTCGGCTCTCTTTGCCAAACTTCTCATCCCTCCGCGTAGTTCACCCACCTCACGTTCGATCCCACAATTCTCTTTCTTAAGCTTGACGCTCACCGAGTGGCAGCTACTCACTCGGGACTTCAGCTGCGAGAAACCATCTCCCGTGGTGGTGAAACTCTTCTCCAAGGTCATCTGTTTGGTGTAGAGCTCCCAGGTTTTCTCCCGGAGAACAGCCACTTTTCCCGCCATGTGTTTCATCTCGACGAAGGTCGCGTACTCTGGCGGCGGGGGCTGCTGCATGGTGCGTTCGATGATCATGGCTCGGCGGTCGACTGTGAACTGTGGCGGTTTCTCTCTCCTGCGAACCGAGGTCGTTTCTGCGAGCATCGCCTTATAAACGTGAACGCGTTTTGCTTGTTTTGGGTGAACGCGTTGCTCTCCTAAAAATCAGGTATAGGTGCCGAGCGGAATGAATCTGACAGCCGTCAATGACAGGTCAGAGATTGAACGCCGAATATGACGTTCGTCCGGGTCTTGATATATATGGAGTCGAAATGGTCGAAATAGAGATGTCCGGTTGGAATTAATCTCGCTCACCCATGTAACTGCGGAGGTGATGTCTAAACATCGCGAAAGAACATTCGATGATAAAAATAAACTCTCTGACGGTCCTCAATCAACAGAGTGTTCTTAGAAAATGATTCGCGAGATATGTGCAATAAATAACAGCCAATTTCCACGCAGATAGATCAATGGAGGTAAACTTTGTATTAGGATTCAACCCAACATGAAATACATCTCGAAGTTTGATGTAGGCCTTTGTCGAGTTGAGTATCTTTCAATAAAAACGATCAGTCGCATAATTTGATGAAATCAAAGTAATTTGATTACTAAGACTGAGGCTAATATTTCTTCTCTTCTTTAAATCATTTAAACGAATACGATATCCCAGCGAGAAGCAAGTTCTGCAAGGCACTGCAGTAAAACTAATTTCAACTCGGGTATCCCAGTCTTTCTGAATCAACAATCCGCTCTGATCTGGTCAGAAATCATTTTTTCATGGTGTTTATAGAGACTTCCTAAATCTCTGTAGTCGGCCAATAAGCATATAGCAGGGCGTGATTGAAAAAACTTTCTACCCACTAATCAGATAGTTTATATTGCTTGTACAAGGTCTAATCACGGAGCTATGGTATCCTCCATGGGTCTAATGCGTTCTGAGCCCCTTCTGGCTGGCTGTTTGCCCAGTGATTCAGTTTGTATTAACCCATACGTTCTCAACAGTTAGCTTTAGATAACAAAGGAATCGTAAATATAATCATATTAACACTGTTCCCCTGTTAATTTGACTTCCGCTCATAGTCACTTATGACATCGACAAAGAGCTATGAACACGTGACACATAGGTATCGTAGTGAAGGGGTTAAGTCTTTTGGGATTTTAATGAATCATTCTAAAAAGTTAATAAAAATATATAAAAAAGTAGTATGATGTTGGTTATCATTTTCTTATTCAAATGGAGATTGAAATTAAAGCAAATAATAATAATGATAATGATAATAATAATGATAATAATGATAATAATAATGTTTGACCTCATGGTCAGATCGTGGGATCCAATAGCACTGACCATGATGACAACAGTCCCCACCCCTTGAAATCGATGTCTTCATAACTAAAAGAAAATTACTTATGTTGCATGGGATAATTATCCTGTCATATACTTGGCTCGTCAAGATATGACATTTTCTGAACTTAACTGCAGTGACATTTTCCGGAACATATTAGGACTACTTTTGAATTGCCATTCTATTTTTAGCATCGGTGACATCGCCACATCCTGCATTACATTGATACTTTGTTTTATTGAGAACAGTAAGTTACTTTGGTTTTTTCACTTCTGGCGTCAGGCAGCCGAACAATTGCTCCTTTTTGTGAACAGAGGCAGAACCATGGGTGGATCCATAATTTACCAGAGTGAGAGAGGGGGAAAAAAATAACAAGCAAATACAAACAAACAAACAAAAACAAAGCAACCCCCACAAAAAATACAAGCACATAACTAAACAAGACACGTTTCACCACCCACAGGGACATTGTAACTTAAACTAACTTTGATGAGGACCCCCCCCCCCAAAAAAAAAACAAAAAAAACAAGACGATTATGATAATAATGATGATAATAATAATAACAATAATAATAATTTAAAGAACATAAATTAGCCCCCCCCCCCCCTCTATCCACGCATGGGCAGTTACCGGAATGAAATAAATTATGAATTATAACTGCACAAAATATCTGACCTGACAACATCAGGGCTGATATAAACTTTTGATACTTTGTAGGGAATATATACTTATATCAAAGTGTTAGAAGTTTACATACAGTATGAGGATAAGAGAAAATGGTAGACAACTTGAGACTGACGAGACAATAACGGTTGAGTGATAATTTTCGCACATTATCATGATCATTATAGAGTTCTCTGTCGGCACCTAGGTGTCTAAAATAATTTTCAGTCATCATGGTCATACACATGCTGCTCAAGTCTTTCTTTCGACATATTCATGTTAGATGATGATGATGATGATGGTAATGATGATGATGACGACGACGATGATGATGATGATGATGGTGATGATGATGATGATAATAATCATTCATGAACTTATCATTACCGATATCATTACAGAAATATTATCAAATATATATCTGCTTGAAGCCATTCACTGAATTCCTTATTTGATGGATGGGAGTGGGCGGGGTCATCTTTTTTCTGAGTTTCTCTCAATTTCTTCCGTCGTCTGACCATGATACAATTGGAGATATACTATCATTAACTTGTGAATCTAAATTGTGTGAATCTATTCTCCTTACCGTACCAACGAATACTCCACTGGCGTAGAAGGGAGGGGGCTGATGAACTAGAGTACCACTCCCTTCACAAAAAAAATCCCACCACCAAGAAAAAATAAGGAGAAAATAAATAAGTGTGAAATATGATATTATTTTCTGACTATTTTTATGAAATTATAGTTTCAATTAAACCGTCAACTTTTTTGCTCGTTCGCTACTTTTTAGACCTTTTCCCTATACCTCGTTTTGTGCCCCCTATTTTTTACGCCAATTTCATTACGTAAATGTCAACGTATATAATGTGAAGTTATTGAAATTGAATTATCATTGTTTAAATCCAATACATTATGATTTTTAAGGACATGATATCACTGCTCCATGACAACGATTGCTATGATAAATAGTACCTCATTATAGTACGATGAGAACCTTGTTTTAATCATTGGGGAATAGTTCTCATGTACTTTATTAATCCCCTTCTTGCTCCTATACCTTTTCGATCCTCCTCACAGAGAAGCCGTTTGTCATTTACAAGGTAACAGACTCACATCACAGGTATGACAGGCGAGGGGTATCTGTGGGTAATAATACACTTTTGTAAAATTCAGAATCTTTCTTTGTCCTATATTATTTTGAAACCTTTAAGGTACTTCAAACATGGACATAAAATTATGAGGAAATTGATTGCTATAAACTTTTCAGAAAAAATAAACACCCTTTTGAAATCTAATTGCAATTTTGTTCTACTGCGAATATTGATTGAAAAGCTTGGGAAAGGAGTTTATCTTATGTAAGCACAACTTCTTGGAATGAGCTACCTATCATAATCAGAAAGAAACCATCAAGGTCAAGTTTTCGTAAAGCTGTTGTTGAACATCTGTTGGAAAAATAATTTTGTGTTATCATCTATACGGTATTTTTGTTATCATTTATATATCTTCCATATTTAAATACTGTTATTTTTTGTTTAATTGTTATGTAGGCATTGTTTATAAATATATTACAGAGTATATTTAGTAAACTCACGATTGTTTATTCTTAACTAACAAGTTAAAAAACATATTTCTATCTGCCTAAACTAGAAGGGGCCAGACTTGACTAGCATTCATGCTATTTTCTGGTTCCTATTATCCTTGCTTTTCTATGTATTCATAACTAATTGGCTGTAAACTTGTAAATTGTTATTATCATTGCATTGGTTAATAAATAAATTCATTCATTCATTCATTCACTTAATATCATAAGTTTTTCTTTCCAGAAAAGTTTAATTTCCCTTCGATTCTCTGAATTCTTGATGATGAAAAATACATTTTTGTTTTAAATTGCTTTTCGTTTGATATTCTCCCTATTTTTTTCCCTTTGAATTTTCATGTATTTTTTTCTTTATGATAATAATTATAACTGTTTTACACCATTTTATATTTTGGGGAAGTTGGGCGGGGGGTCATTTGATGCTGAGCGAAGCAGACTGATGTCTAACTGTTGTCGTCATTCATTACACCATTAGCACCCAATAGATCCGTAATCAATGATCGGATTGTTAATAACCAGTAAGTGAGAGGGGATTAGAGGAAATGGATTAATTCGATTATCCACTACCCCCAAAATAGTATTTCAAATTATAAACTCATGTTCAGCAGCCTGTAATCAGACTTATATAAGCCAAGTTATTTCTGCATTTTCGTGAAATGTTTCTCACATACCCATATTTTAAATGATATTAATTACTTTTTATTTCTATGTTCTAAGAAAAGAAAAACATATGCATATACAGTTTTAAACGAGGAGTCATATAACGCTTTCGAAAATTAAACCCGGATAGATAAAACATGTTTGTATAGTAAGGAGTGGGAGGAGGAGGAAGAGGAGGAGGAGGAGAATGAGAATGAGAAGAAGAAGAGGGGAAAAAAGAAAAAGAAGAATAAGAAGAAGAAAGAAGGAGAAGGAAAAAAAAATCCATGTATGAAGTAAACGCATACTATTTTCCTCCATGCATGTGCAATTTTGTAAATAATCCTTATAATAAAATGCGTAAACGAAGTATCATAAGGGAATTACATATTTCTAACTCTTTATATCCTATGATTGTATGTGACATTTTCCTTGATTTCCAATGGTTGGGAAGCCTTGTTACTATGGAAACTATCGAATTAAGCAAACTTAGTCGGATGAAACGTCTACTAGTCCGTTAATGATACGGCCCCCCTGAATGACCTTCCCCTTTCACGCGCACACACACCATGTATCCCACCTCTGGACAATTTTTTTTTTTTTTCTAATTACCCTTCTCCTCCTCCTCATATAGCCATAGCCTTTAAAAAAGGAAGGAGAGAAGTTATTTTTAGTCCACTTCATGACTGACCCATTACAACACATACCCTACGAAAATAATAATTGTTAGAAAAACATGTCTTCGACGTTTTGTTCAGACAGGCCGGGCGGCAACACAGAAGAGGCGGGCAGGGGGTGTTCCCCTAATTTTGATAATAATTGTTAGAAAAACATGTCTTCGACATTTTGTACAGACAGGCCGGGCGGCACCATAAAAGGGGCGGGGCAGGGGGTGTTCCCCTAATTTTTTTTTTCAAGTAGTGAAAATTGGGGGAGAGTAAAAATAGAAATAGAAGGGAAATGAAGAGAATGAAAAGTAATTGCTATGTTTCTTTTGATTCAATTGAGAAAAAAAGCCATCTTCATAATGTCGTCTCACACCCCAACCTCCCATCAAAATTAACCGGGCGCCGCCCCTGTGTACAGAGCCCCACCCCGCTCTGTACCGTGATGGACTACCTTCGGTTTCGATACCGATTGCTCCATCTCCGTATAATCAACAGTGAATGGAAATCTTCTGAATATTTATTCAGTTAGTTTCATTTCAATATCAATTCTTGTTTCATTTTTCTAAGACATCAAGCGATTCATGTTTATTATTATTATATTTTTGTGTATATATTTTACAAGTTGCAACGAACTATTTTGTCTTTCATTATATTTAGTTTGCTTTGAAACGGAAATTCAGATGATGATCATCGTTCTCGATCGGCTGATTTGATCTTTAGCAATGAAATATGATACTTACGTTTAATAGTTTGCTGGGTAAACCATTTCTTTTGAAGAAAGTGGCCTGAATTTTCATACCATTGTAAAAGCCCCTTTCTTGGTTTGATTTACATGTATGAAGCTAACTTTCAACAAGTTGATGAGTAAATATGATGGTAAAAGTTTCGATCAGGATATTTTGGCTGCAGACTACATACAAATTACCCTGACCGACTCGAACTGGAAATGGAATGATCACAAATCAAATCAATATTTTTTTTCCTAAAGCCGTGATTTTTTTTTTAATTCTGCAGAACTTCTTCCGTTTGAACGAGCAAGTTTGATATCACTGCAATGGTTTATGGGTAGAACCCGGTTGCTTCAAAATTAATTTGCTATCCAATGGTAATCCCCACATGTTCAATGATCAACCTAGCTTTTAATCAAATGTTGAGCAATACTAGCATAGTAGTTACCATTGGATGAATAATTATGTTACCCGAATAGTAAGTTTTACATGTATGCAACTAGGGACCTTGTATTGTCCAATCTGCTATATCAATCATAATTGTAATATCGAGCAGCTTTATGAGAATTCTAAAGTAAAATAGTATTCAATAGAATATTTACAATACTCACCTTCCACTGCATTTTAAAAGATATCAAATCAATTTCCCTGCGAAATTCTACTGTTTAGTCAAAATTCATATTTGTAATTTGTAGTACAGGTGTTTGGTTTTTTTTGTGGAAAAAGTTCATAATTATCAGAAACGTACATCATTGCTAATTGCTTTGTTAAACTTTCAATTTTCATACTTTTTAAAATTCAATTTTTCTTTGGATAATGCACGTAGAGATGATTCAGAGCAGAAAAAAATTCATTCATGTGTTTTGTAATATAGGGGAGAACCCAAAGGGAGAACCAAACACAGAATAGACCGTTTGTCTTTTTTGGTAATCATGTTCAAAATTTCTTCAGACTTTTAATTATTTTTCGAATATTCGTTTTATAACTTGTTGTGAATAAGATGTTGAATTAAAGTGAGAAGTGATACCCTCTTTTTACACTTTAAAGAATTAATTATAATTTTACATATTGTTTGTTCGTTCATTTTGCCATTTAGTGTTACTACTGCATGTTTGATGCAAGATGAAAAGAAGCATATAATTTTCATGATTTCAAGGAATTCTGAAAACATGACTTATCTGAATATAATATTTATTAGAGTAATCAAACAACATAATTTTGTGAATATGCATCTGTGTCTTGAATAAAATGTGAAATTTAAATAAGCATACTTTATACAGCTTTAATCCAAATGTCTTATAACTTGATGTGTTTTTAAAATGTATTTTGAAATATGTGAACTTGGGAAATGATTTGATATCTCTTGAAATGCAGTGAGTGCCTACATTACCCTCTCGATCTCGTCGACGACCTCTTCGATGGTGGGTCGGCAGAGGTGGGTATTAAGCCGACAGATGTTCCCGATGGCGGTGAGATCGGCGGTGTTCGTACGATCTCCCATCAGGGTCAACAGACGGCCGAGCTGGAACACGTCGCTCGAGACAGAGATCGGATGGTCATCGAGGGCGCATTCTGGGGCAATGTGGGTATAGATCTCCTGTAAATATGAAATAAAAAAAGTGTAAATCATATCATGATAATTGTTTTATTAAAACCATTCGATTATCATTTGACTTACTGACATCCAAATTAGAGAGAAAACATTGAATAAATGAAAAGATTATCAATAAAGCACCATAAATATTTGTATCGACAAGTTTTTAATTTGACCAACATGTTAAACATACCTTTCTTCGGTACTTCTCTTTATCATCAGTAGAAAAGCAGAAGGAAAAGGGTTCGGTTCGGGAACAAGCCAGCCCAAAGTCCACGATAACCGCTTGCCATCGTCCAGATGTAGCCTTTCGAAGCAAGCAGTTGTCTTCCTTGAGGTCGTTCATCAAGAAGCCTTTCTCGTGAATCACCCCAAGTGACTTGGCAATGTCGAGAGCCAGACTGAACCTAAAAGAAAAGAAAAGACCGGAGGAAAAGAAGACAGGTGATGGAACGTGAAAAAATCCAAATAAAGATTTATACATGTTCAAGCCTTATGATGAAGAGTTAGAATAAATCATCAACTTACCACTCTTGTTGACTCAGTACTAACTCTCTCATGCCACGGCTGAGTGTCCAGGTCTCTCCCGTAGTCGTGTCCCCGATGAAATCCATCGCAAGGCCAATCGTTCCTGTGCTTATCTCCAAGCATCCAAGGAAAGTCGGGAAGCACTCCTCTCTACCAAGAACGTCGAGGATGAGAGCTTCGGACTGGATGACCTTGACCTATCGAAATGCAAATCAATGCAAATAAAAACAAGTTCTTTGAGTATTTTAAGATTTCATTGTCTCGCCTTATACTGTCTAATGCGAAGCTCTAACCGTTTTAGCGTTTATTAATAAGAGAGAACCAACCTTCGTAGTCATCTCCTCAAGATCGTTGGGGAGCTCGAATGTCTTCAGTGCGATGGGATGGTTGGTCACACGATGACGGAAGAGATGAACTGTTCCGTTTACTCCGCTGCCCAGGAAGACGTCCCCACCTCCTGGAAGGAAGGACTTCAGATCGCCCATTGCCTGGACGAAAGAAGATGCCGGGACGAGGGCAGGGGCAGTTGAACCGCTAGAAGGAGATGTGGCAACACCAACAGCTGAGCTCACTGGTGTAGGTCTACAAAAATGGTATAATAATGATGATCATAATAGTTTTACTTTTTTAATTAAAGTATTTTTTATCTGTCGAAGCGGAGGTGTGGATAAATCACATCCATTTCTCTGCAGTCTCAAAGTCCTAAATTATTCACAAAACTATTGGGGCACTGGTTGTTTTTTTTTCTTCATTTTTTTAATAAGTTTTTTTTAGTGCACCTGTATTTAACCAGAAATCAAGTAAGCAGCAGTACAGTGATCGGATAGATATAGTTGGCTGCTGAATATTGTCCTGTCACTCGTAAGGTTTTTGTCTACTTACCGTGAGGCTGTGATTGGTGTTTGATGGTGAACCACTGGGGCTTGAGCAGAGAGTGGTACTGTTGGAGGGGTACCAACTGCTGCTTCAGCACCACTGGCCTGGGGGCTAGGTGTTGGTTGTCTGTAATTGACAAATTGTGAACCCATCCATGTTACATGTTGTTTTTTGTTCACAATAAATAAAATAATAGTAATAATAAAGATTTTCAAGTTGCCGCGTCAGAAGTGAAACATGGCATTTTTCGCGAGTGTTTTTTTTTAATTGTTTGTTTGTTTTTCACCCTTTTAATGTTTTTTATTGCAGATCTATCATTTATTATAATTATGATACATGATTTATGTTGTTGTTTGGTTTGATTTTTACAAAAATTTCGATTTATAGCATTGTTAACTTAATGCTTACGCAAGGGGTAATGGCATGGTGTCAATGGGGACTGTATCTGGTGTAGGTGGGTTGTAAGGTGCTGTGTCTGGTGTCGATGGGTTGTAGGGTGCTGTATCTGGTGTAGGTGGGTTGTATGGTGCTGTGTCTGGTGTCGAAGGGTTGTAAGGTGCTGTGTCTGGTGTTGACGGGTTGTAAGGTGCTGTGTCTGGAGTTGACTGGTTGTATGGTGCTGTGTCTGGTGTAGATGGGTTGTATGGTGCTGTGTCTGGTGTAGATGGGTTGTATGGTGCTGTGTCTGGTGTAGATGGGTTGTATGGTGTTGTGACTGGTGTAGAGGTGGGTGCTACTCCACGGTCTAATGGTGCTGAAGACAGTAGCTGGGGGTTGTCTCCAGAATACCTATATAGGTGACAATAGATTTTGACATTAATTGTTTAAGTAACCTTTATTAATCGAACAAATTGGTATACGTCTGCCAGCTATCAAAATAATACAATTATCATTTATGTTATATCTGTAATTTACCCTTTTTTGCCCTGCATATAATTTATTAGTTTGTGACCTGGGCTTATTTCCTTTTTTATGTATACACATATTTTCCTTTGTTTGATTATGAATTTTGATAATTTGTATTTCTTTCAATTTATTCGACATTTACCAAGAGCCTCTGGTAGCTGCTCCATCGGCAGGAGAAGAGCTCTCAACTGGCTCCCAAGTCATATCCTTGGAAAACAGAAATAGAAAAAAAAATCTATCAAAATTTCACACTGGATAGATTCTAACTTTTACATTGTTTGATGAAATAGAAAATTTGGGGTATTGTTCAGCACAACAAAATATGAAAGAAATTATTTCCAAAAAGCATGAGTCCAGTAAAAGTTTGCATCCCTTCTGGTTAAATCATTGGGGAAAAAATAATAAAGTATTTACTTGAAGATTCTTTAAAGCAGCATCTCTCTGCTTTCTGGCCTCTGCCAGTTCCATCTTCAAGATCTGGACTTCGCTCTTTGAGTCCAGGAACTGATCTTGGAAAGCCTTGGCCTTCTTCTCTGCCTGTTGCCTCCTTCCCTCTGATTCTGTCACCAGAGAGTTGATCTTAGCGAGGAGGTCTGCGCTGTCTCCATCAGGTCCAACACCAAGCTGGGAAGCCAGGCTCTGTGATTTGAACAAAGAAATAAATGTTATGTTTCACATGTCAAGAATAAAACAAGAATTCTATCACTAACAATATATTTCTTTCACTTTTTATTTCATTTCATAGAGGTCTATATCTGAAAAACCAAGCAATGCTGAATTCTCCACTATTATTTGTAAAATATACCAGTAGACCTTTTTTGTTAAAAATATGTTATCATTATTTCTTTTGAAGGATTTTCCCCTAAAATTGAAAAGTACTTGTAAGTAAAATCTACATGGTAGATTGTAAATAGACGTACAGCAATCTTTTCCTGAAGTTGCTGTTTCTCCAGGGATTGTTGCAAGCACTGCAAAAGCAGTTTGCCCGACATGTTGCCAGCTGATGTGTTGGGAGAGATGGTGGATGGGGAAAAAGTTGGATCCTGGTGAGACCGACACAGCTCCTATTTAAAATTGATCATTATTTTTTAAAGATAATACACTGATGACATTTAAAAGCCTAACTGAAAGCATTCGTGAATTCAATATGTGAATTATCTAATTATTAACCTACCATTTTAGGCCTATGTATAATATTTTCAATATTTCAAATTTAGCGGCCTCTGAGGTGTTTTTTTTTCTTTTATCCATTTGTAAAAAACAAATTTAGTGACTGTATGCCAAAAATGCATAAGAAGCCGTGTCCTAAATTTACACCACATTGCACGCTTGAGAAGTAGTTACATTATTTTCATTGTCTATTCATTTCTTTTTAGTCATTTATAATCTTATTTTTTTAATTGTTCATTTACTTTGTTTATTTTTCATTTATTTATGTATTTATCATTTTTTATTCAATCATGTATCTATTTGTCTATTTTCCCTCCATGTATTCATTTGATTATTCATTCATTTATGTAATTTTTTTTCTATTTATTTATTCGTTCGTCAATAAATCATTCATTCATTTATTCTGTTGTTATTTGTTTATTTATTTATTTTCATTCATTCATTTACTTTTTATTGATTGATTGATTTATTCATTAACTGTTATTTACTTATCTATTCCTTTAATTATTTATTCAATTATCTATCACTTTGCTGTTTGCAAATGTTCTATTATTAATCTTGATTTACAGTCAATTCATAATTATGGTGTCGTTTATAAAAGTTTATATCATTATTGTTCAATCATAATGTAATGTCATCCTCTAAGATAAGACAACATAGAGATAAGTCTGGTACTTATTTCTTCATTTTATTTTTATTTCATTCTTATTTTATTTCATTTACATATCAATTGCATATAATTTGCTTACATCCATGGAATTAACCATCGGTGATCTGATGGCCGGAGAAGCTGACCCAGTACGGGGAACTGGTCTCAGGACCCAGGGGGTAGGGGGACGGACAAGTCGATTGCAATACATCGTCAAAATATGTTTCCCGTGATCAAACTAAAAGAAACTTTGTTCTAATATGATAGAAATTGGAAAGAGAGTAGAATTGAAAAGGAAAAAGAGAAATAGAAATTCAAACGTGTGTTTCAGTCACGTGACCGGTAGAATGCATGGCGGGCGTAGATCTAGATGTCCCAAACTTTAGACAATTAATTCTTTTTATAGATTTGTCAAAATAAATCTAGTCTAGATCTACAAAGATAAGTGAAATTCAATTTGTGAGACACTACTTAACAATATTATGAAATTTATCGCTTTCGTATTCTTGAATTTAGCATGCCGATCTGAATTTTATATAAGATCTAGCCTAACTGTTAGCAAAGATTTGCGATACAATTTATCTAGGCCTAGATCTAGTCTATCGGCCTAAGTTAGATTAAAAATCAAATGAAACTCAAATTTCTCAATTTGAATTTGATTTGAATACACATCGCTTTTTATGCTATATTCCTAGGCCCTATTGTAGTCTACAGACCTCTCAAACTGATGCACGACGGTCATCGAAAACATAAAATTTGACAGTCATGTCACATTTTTGTTCACTAAGTTTTAAATATTCATCATTTTTTCTCCAAACTTTGCTCGAATTATCAAGAAATATCCAACGATATGATACTGACCTGACAATTAGCAAAAATGACTTGAAAAGTGAAAGCAAAATTAGTGAAAACTGTCAAGAATTTGGCAGTGGGTTCTCAAGAGAGCAATTTTGCACAGAGAATGGGGTTTGTTTACAAACACTTGTTACCAGGGCGCGTGAGGGATGAGGCTGTTACCAGGGCGTGGTCACATGGCGCTGCGCCGTTTTTGAGCGCTGGCATGCTATTGGCGCATTTTCATAAGCGTTCTTTACGCAGTCGCCCGGCTTTGTACTTTTCAAGATTTATATTATTACGTCATCTTTCAAGGATGGGCGTAATAACAATGACCTTTAGCACGTTTAGCATGCAACTTTGATTCAACTTCACTTTCAATCATACTTCATGACTATAAGGGGACTGTCTAACTACATGAAATGATCTATGACACAATCTAAAAGTGTGATAGGCCTATGCATTTGAAATTGACTAAAAAGCAGGGCACTTGGAACGTTATTTTTTTTAATCGGGGGTGTTTATTTGGAAGAAAAAAATTGACAGACAAAAGAGGTTTCACTACAAAATGAAGGTGATTTTTTTTGTTCAATTTCTACTTTTTAGCATACCTTCCCGATTTCCAGGGGGTGCACACGCAACATCCACACACAAATCCTGGGGGGGGGGGGGGTGCTTCACCACCCCACAACCCCCGCTTCCCATGTCCATGATACACGGAGTTTTATGTCTATAAAAAATAAACAGGGGAAAAAAGATGATACATCCCCAATCATAAACATAAAATCGATCATAACAATTAATAATCTTCAGGCTTCAATTCGTTTAGGTTTTATTAATGATTTATTTTTGTGTATTTGGAAAATCTCTTTTTTATTTGACACTGAAAAATCTTCTTATTCTCAATGCATATTATTATCATCCATGTTATTTATAATTATGTATTGGAAGATGTCTGACATTGTGTTTTATTGTAACATTCAAGAAAAAATGATGTTAAATTTATGAGTTGTCAAGGTATTTACCAATTTGTGAAGACATCAAACTTCTATTTGTTATATATATTTTATTTTGTATATGAATTGAAGTTGTCAATAAAAACTACTTAATACAAAAAAAATAATCGGACTTATAACAAATCAAGATTTGAACATGATGAAATGACAAGTAGCCTATCGCGTTACGTAGAATGCTCGGGGATAGGGGGAAATGAAAAGTGGAGAAAAAGGCCGTGTGCTGAAACGGTATTGTACTGGATAGTTTTCATTTCATCAATATTTATTTGTCTAACAAGTTGTCAGATGGGTGTTTCATAAAGTCGTTGATAAATTAAGAATTACGACTGGTGATATTTTCTTACGCGCTGAATCGTCACCAATTAACACTCGGTGTATACCATTTACCACAAGAAATGATCACCAGTCATTCGTAAAGTCGCTCCTCACTTACGAGCAGCTTTATGAAACACCCACCAGATCTAACAACTTTCCTCGATTTTGATTGGCTGATAACTACTGTTACCATGGTGACTGTCTGATAAAACGGGGCTTCCTTGGTGGGAGAAAGCACCTTCCCCTTTTTATTCAACCAAAGAAAATACCTTCCTTTGTCGTGATTGTAATGTAGTTTGAACTTGTTCTGCTCAAGTGCATTCTTTTAAAGGGCCTACTATAGACTGGCTTGTTTAACGCCTTCTCCTTGATTCTTGCATTTCCAGTAATAATTATACTGAATGTACCGTGTACACATCGGCCTACCAATAGCCCAAGCCTACTGTAGGTTTTGGTCCAACTTCTGACAGGTATTGTCTTACATTTATATTCATTTGATTTGTTCATTATACATTTTGGTTGAATCTGCTTTACTTTTGTCCCTCTTCATCATTTCGATCCTTTATAATTTGACATTATCTGGTTCGAATTTCATATTCAATTGCATCGGCATGATCTGTTATGTTATTATGTTTCTATCAGTTTTATTCAGTTGCCTATTATTATGTTATTATGTGCTTCATTTTGATTTACAAAGAAATTAAGATTGAATCTTAATCTACGCCATTTCATTTCACTGTATCATTTAACAACCCCCCCCAAAAAAAAAAAAAAAAAAAAAAATTCATGCTCATCCAAACTACTATACCAGTAAAATCTGATTTTATGTACAGACAAAATTACGTGTCATTAATCAGATACCACGTGATGATATTGCCTTGCCACTCGATCAAAATTGGTATCAAATATATATTTTCATTTAAATCTGTTTTTATAAGGGTTTGTTTAGTTCAATTTATTTAATCATCCATCTATTCCAATTCCAGTTATTGTCTCTACTTTTGCAATAACGTGGAGTTAAAATTGGACTCGCGTGAACTACTAATTGAGTCACATTACTCCTATAGGCCTATATCGCAGTCCGTATACGTTTTATGAAATCAGTTTGATGATAACATGACAATCACGTGACACTAATTCATCATGTATTTATGGTCTATGCAATTACTACACCACACAGAGCTAATATAGTCTGGATGATCCGTGCAAAAATTAGCAAGAATTGTTCAAAGTATGGTACAAGCATGAAATTTGGCTGACAGGTAGAGTAAATAGTGCTGAACATTTTTAGCAGGGGGTGCCAACCTGATCTGTCCTCGTATAGCAACAGTTGCTAGGTAACATATTTACCGTAGCAACCAGCATTTTGGGGTGTTATCTACATTCTAAAAACTTTATTTTGACTTCGAACTGCCAATTTTACAATCACAAGTCAAGCAACGTTCCAACCATATACAGGAACAGTTGCTAAGCAACACATTTTCCATAGCAACTATAGATAATATTACTATATACAACATCTGGTCATAATATTTGAATGGAAATGGTAAAATAATAGGTCAACGTATGAAACCTGGGAGTAAAAAATATTTCATTAACCTGAAAAATACATAGTAGTTCAAATAATATAATATCTGCATAATAATGGTATCTAGGTAACAAACCTAATTTTGATATGCATGGTTTGATTATTTTGATTTTTTCTTCATATTATTTATTCATACATGACACAGCTAACACACCAACAAAAATCATTACTGTGTCATTGAACGTGCTTACTATTTTATGATTACATTTCTATAGGATCTCGCCTGTTATGAAAATGAGACATGGTATGGTAGTAGATAAACTTTTAGGGCAAAGGGAAGCTGAAATTTGATTGGTATGAACTAATCGCTCCCTAATGACAAAGCATCATTGGGAAGCAATGGCGATTAATGCCCACACACTTGTCGGTAAGTTTGATATTGTTGACTAACTTGAAGAGCATGTAAAGTAGACCTTACGGCCTCAAGCATCATTGACTGTATGTTCACTGTATAGCATGTACAGTAGACCTGAAACAGCCCCAAGCATCATTGACTGTATGTTCACTGTATAGCATGTACAGTAGACCTGAAACAGCCTCAAGCATCATTGACTGTATGTTCACTGTATAGCATGTACAGTAGACCTGAAACAGCCTCAAGCATCATTGACTGTATGTTCACTGTATAGCATGTACAGTAGACCTGAAACAGCCCCAAGCAGCATTGACTGTATTTTCACTGTATAGCATGGACAGTAGACCTGAAACAGCCCCAAGCAGCATTGACTGTATGTTCAATGTATAGCATGGACAGTAGACCTGAAACAGCTTCAAGCATCGACTGCATATCCATGTACCACTTGTGAATACGTCACGAAGCAGTACATTTTTCGATTATACAGCAACATATTTCAATAGAAATGGTTATCTCTGTAATTGACACTTATTATTAACGTCGCATCCTATCATGAAGATGAAGCGGTAATATGCAAGATATTGTATGTTGTTCCAAGACATCAAAAAGTATGGCTGGAAAATGGAAAGCAATGAAAAAGTGTTGGTACAGAGCTTTCCAACCAGCTTGAGATGACTTCTTTTATCATTCTTGTCCATTATATTACAGCATCTTAAAAAAAAAAAAAAAAAAAACCACAATGATTCTAATCCCAAGTTTACTAGGAACAATTGCCACTGTATGTGTTTCTTTTATTTGATCATAATGCTGGACACTTGAGTCATAATTTACATGATATTTTGCAACAGTTTCTAGATAATGAAGGAAAATATATCAATTATATTTACAGTGTAAGTTTCCAATAGCTTAAAACTTTGGGTAGAATTCTAGCGAACTAATCGAACATACATTTTATGTGTAGCACATGCCTTCTCAGAGTAGGGGATATATTTAGTCCAAAATTTAAGTTAAGACTGTCTGGGTTAATCATAAGTGCGAGAAAGCAAGACCACTGTGAAACATGCAGTATGCTCGACAAAGAATATCAGATGCAACAGAGGAATATATCAAGAAAGTTACAGTCATCATCCTCTTCGGTGGGACAATTACTTGTTCATCAATCAAAGTGTAAGAAACATTTCTCTCCATAAGGAAATTATATTGCGAGACAAGGTGGTAGTGCCATCAGCAGAATCATTTCCATCTGAGTTGGACATGCCAAGAAGTATCGGATGTATATGGAAGGAAGAAGCATATCGGAACTTCATGCTAATGTTCTGTGGCCGAGTATGGATCGCGTCGAGCCAACCTGATATCATGAGTACTTTATATACGTAGATGGCAAAGTCAGATGTGCATAGTCCTGCAAGATCTACCAAGTCAAGATCGATCTTGAAGCGCAAGATCCCGGCCAAAATACCTGCAATTGAACCTAACAGGTCGAATTAACTTATGCACGTGCTTTCAAGTCATGGATCCTGGAGCTGTAGGATTGATCCAGGTCAAAACACCTGGATACAGAAAGGACAGGTCCAAATCAACTTCTGCAGGATCGAGCCATGATAGATCAATCATATAGCTGCAGAATCCAGGTCAACATTCCAAGAAACGGAACTGACATGTCAAAATCATCTCTAGCAAGATCTTTCATGTCATGATAGATCCCAGAGCTACATTATTAATCCAGGTCAAAACACGTGGAATAGGAACTGACAGGTCCAAATCGACCTCTACAGAAGTCACAATGGATCATGTAGCTGCAGGATCCAGACCAACACCCCTGGAAACGGAACTGATGGTCTAAGTCGAATCTAACAGATCTTTCAAGTGATGCTCAGTCCTGGAGCTGCAGGATCGATCCAGGTCTAAACACCTAGAAAAATAACGGACAGGTCCAAATCAGCTTCTGCACAAGCATTCAACTCACGATAGAGCCCTGAGTTGCAGGATCCAGGCCACCATGCCTGAAAACAGAATTGGCTTGTGGAAATCAACTTTTGCGAAATCTTTCACGTGATGACACGTCCTGGAGCTGCAGGATTGTTCCGGGTCAAAACACCTGGAAAAAGGACGGACAGGTCCAAATCAACTTCGTCAGGATCAAGTCATTTAGCTCCAGGATCCAGGCCAGCATGCCTATATAGAAACGGATCTGACGGGTCTAAATTATCTCTAGCAGGATCTTTCACGTCATGATAGATCATGGAGCTGCAGGATTGTTCCAGGTCAAAACACCTGTAATCGGAAGTAACAGGTACAAATCAACGTCTGCAGAACTCATGATAGATCATGTAGCTGCAGGATCCAGGCTAACAGGCCAGGAAACGGAACTGAATGGTCCCAATCAATTCTAACAGACCTTTCCCGCAGCTGCGAAGGATTGATCTAAGTCAAAACGCCTGGTCAAAATCAACTCCTACCCATGGCATTCGGTTTGGGAACGACATGGAGAACTAATATGATCTTCATTGCAGACTACGGAAGGGAGTGGGTAAACCAAGGCAAAGTGTGTTGGCTTTCAAGCGAACGACTACTGTTAGCAAGGGAAAAAGTGGTATCCAATCACTCATTTGAAAATTAAGTTCTGACAAGATTTATGTGTTTGAAATAATTCTAAACTAAGGTGACTCAGTCAATTCTTGGTGGTCATCTCTTCGTGGTTATCTCTCCAAGATCAGAGATATTTAGGTTGTAAGTACCCATGACCTCATGGGGAGTTCTCTTAAGCGTTCTTCTACAAGAGTGACCTCTTGCTAAATGTTGATATTGTGGAATTATTCCAAGGGTGGATATTTTACATATGTTTAGGTTAATCCATAATATGGTTTCCAAATGGATAAAGATTGGTGTTAAAAGGTGAAGTTCTTTTAACATGCAATAAGTATTATTATACCAATAATATGGAACCTATATACATCGTCTTTGGAACTATGAACCATATCATGAGGTAGTTTAATTTGTGCACGGTTTAACTTTTAAGCATCTATTATTTCCCTATATGATTAACACATCAATAATCTTACCATACGGCCTTTAACCATTGGTTGCCACAGAAAACATATTACTTAGCAACTGGTACTTCGCATGGGCTTGTATACATTGTTCTTTGGTTGTCGTGATTAATGTATTAATGCTTTAATAGAAATTATATATAATCATAAAAAGATACCCTATAATAATTGTTACCGTGGAAAATGTTACTTAGCAACGGTTGCTATGGTGCTCATTAAGTCTACCTATGGAAACATTCATCACATGATGAATCTATGGGCCAGATTTAATTTCTGAGCTATTCTGAGTAGATTATAATGATCTGAACTAAGATATAGAATTTGTTGCTACGGAAGAGGGTACCTTAGCAACCGTTGCTATGAATAAATGGATCAAAACTGTTGTGATACAAAAGAACATGCTTTAGATTAAAATTTGTAGGACATATCGCTTATGAAAATGTTACTCAAGCCCAATTAAGCTCAGTTACTAAGGTAAATATGTTACCTAGCAACTGTTGCTATGTTTGGTGAACTCACGTTGGCACCCCCTGCTAAAAATGTTTAGAATAACTTACTCTACCTTTGTGCCGATTTTCATGCTTGTACCATTTTCTGAACATTTTTTTCACCAATCACCTAGACTATACATTTCACCTAGACATTCGTTAGCTCAAATAACATTCAAACCATATTATGTTTGATGATTCAGTCGACATTAATATACCCAGCGACAGATTCTGGATTTACCAGCAAGGGAGGGGGGGGGGCGAAAAGGGCCTTATTCAAAATTTTCTAACCAGCAAGCAACATCGTGCACCAACAAGACAAAAACAAAAAGATCATCACTCCAAGCACCCCCCCCAAAAAAAATTATTTGCCCGGATATCAATAAGGGGCCGCTTAGCGGTTTAGAAGGGGGCGGGGTGGCTGGCCATGCAAAAACTCACAATCAATAGTCATTTTACGTTTTTGTACACGGTTTTGGAAACAAATGGGGGCAAATGCCTCCCCCAGTTCCGTGGCCCCTGTTAGTGTCGTAGTTACAGAAGCATATACGATCGAGTCTAACCACACTGAATTTATCTTTCATGACTAGTTATATTTGTCATCATGACTTTGTGATGGATACTAGTAATTAAAATTGTCACAAATCAAATAATCAAAATTCTTATAGCTTTTTTATTCTTTGATGGATTTTTCTTGAACCTTCGGCAATATTTTCATTATTTTTTGTTGTTGCTATTTTTACAATAAACCTATGTCAGCGTGAACTTCCACTTTGACGATTTTTAGAGGGAAACGAAGGTATATAGCCTACGGACTACTATTTTTATGTTAACATTGTTTACGTTCACCGTACGCTTTCATGTCCATGGCATAATTATGTGGGGCCAAAGACAAAGCCAACAGATACCGCACAGAGATCGTACAGATATCGTACGAAGGTATTAAGGAGATAGTGCTTTTTAGCTCAGATATCACCGTAACATTATCCTCGGAAATCGTATGTAGATCGTATGATACCCAATTCCCATTATGTAGTTTATTGATCGTAGGATGTGTTAAAAAATAAACCCCCTCACCTCAAGAAATAAAACAAAAATATTATTTAAAAAATGAACATGAGGAGAAAAAAAGAAGCAGAAGAGAGGGGCACTTAAGTGCACCATCTCAGTAAATGGGAAAATTTTCACCAATAGAGGTGGCGAGGCAGGCACGGACATCATGGATTTATGATAGTACAGGGGGCTGTGTACTTCCGAGGGTGTGTGTGTGTGGGGGGGATTGTGCGGGTGTTGGGGTGGTGTGCGGTGTGTGTACGGGTGTGTGTGTGTGTGGGGGGGTTGTGCGGGTGTTGGGGTGGTGTGCGGTGTGTGTACGGGTGTGAGTGTGTGGGGGGATTGTGCGGGAGTTGGGGTGGTGTGCGGTGTGTGTACGGGTGAGGATGTGTGTGTGTGTGTGTGAGGGTGTGTGTGTGGGGGGATTGTGCGGGTGTTGGGGTGGTGTGCGGTGTGCAAGGGTGTACGGGTGTGAGTGTGTGTGTGTGAGGGTGTGTGTGTGGGGGGGGGATTGTGCGGGTGTTGGGTTGGTGTGTGTGTCCGATCGTGTTTTTTTGTGCTGGTGCTTTAGATGAAGGGGGGAGGGGGTGTTTTGAAGACAGATTAAACGTCTCTCAGACCTTCAGTTGAATTATCTTGCATGTTCATTATGTTTAAACAATTATCAATTTATTTATTTCTTTTTATATGAAAAGTGAAAATGTTTTGTTGATTGTACTCTAATATATGTTTTTTTTTTTTTTTTTGGAGAGAAATAAAACATTACTTTAAAAAAAGACTACGATCTACGGAAATTCATATAAATCCACTCTTAACCAAATCGCAGAGGCTATACGGAGATCGTGAATCTGTACAATTATCGTACGATCTAGCAAAGATGCAGCAGGACTCAATGTTCTCTTGATCTTTATTTCAAACAACGCCATCTATGATTTTAGGACGCACTTATTTTGCCGTATTTTTTTCTGAGCCGAGTATTCTGCTTTTTAATTTCATCCAAAGACAGATGAATGTTGACATTCGTATTATCAGATAATACTGCCATCTACGTTAGGTTTCACACTCTTTTGTGAAGAGTTCACATTTTCTTTGGAGTTTCTGTGGGGGTAACTCCTTAGGAACTCAGCAAAACAGCTTTCCGTCGTATTAACGCCAAGCTGGCACGTAACAATTACACATAAAACATTTTACATCTAGATAAACAGTCATAGTGGCTGACCATTAGAGAAACGACAGAAAATACGCTCTGGCCTTTATTTCTTATTTTTGGGTTAAATTGGAGATAATGGCAGATTTAGATGCGATTTGAACTCACAACCTTTTAATCTTTTAATTGCTCTAACCACGAGTTGAAGAATACATAAAATAAAATAATCATATTGAGGAACGTTTGAGACCGATTAAGCGTTAGCACAACTTATTTATTTATTATTTATTTATTTATTTTGTTTTATTTATTTTATACTGCAGGGTAGGCCTGTTCAGTTCTTAAAACTGCTTTACAAAGGCGCCCTGCAGTTTAAAATACATGTCAAGATAACTATGAACAACAACAACAAACAACATCAAAAATACAAAATACAAAATATCTAACATCAGAAACAATTAACAGCAAAATATAGAGTGGGAAGTGACAATTTAAACATACATAGCATTGTAAATCAAAGGAATATCATTTCGTATCAATTCGTATGAAAGGCTTTGCATCATTTTTTAAAAACTAACAAGGAGGTACAAACTTGTAAATTTGAAGGAAGTGCATTAAATAATTTGGGTCCGACATATGCGAAAGATTTTCTTTTATGTTCAATTCTAGCTTTGGGAAGCTGAAGGGGGCATCGTAAAGAATACCGTGTCCTGTATTTCACGGGCCGTTTACATACTAAAGGTTTTAAATAATTTGGAACTAAATCATTCATTATTTTATATACAAGAACACAATACTGATATTTTATACGCTGATCTACTGATTGCCACTTCAGTGACTGCAACAAAGAAATTTGTGATGTATTATAAATTTTTTTCAAAAGCATTCTGGCATATTTATTTTGAAGTTTTTGTATCTTATCTAAATGTATTTTTGCACTGCTTCCCCAAGATGTAATACAGTAATCAATGTAAGGTAAAACCATAGAAAAGTACAGCTTCTTCATAATATCAAAGGACAGTAAGTGCTTAAACCGCCTTACACAACCTATTGCCCGAGATATTTTACAAACGATATTAGTAATATGTTCGCATCAATTAACTTTCAGACAATTAATGGTTATCAAGCAAATTATTGTCATCCAAATAAAAATATTACTTGCTAGGATTATAAATTATTCACTGAGCAAAATGCTGCAAATTTCATCAAAATCGGACAGCAAATAACGAAGTTATTGAATTTTGAAGTTTATCAATATTTTGTGAAAACAGTTATATGCACATTATCATGAATATTCATTAAGTGGGCTGATGATTTAATATCCCCACTTTCCTTTTTCTTAAGTTATACATGAAATCATAATTGATTCACTTTTTCATACATGGGTATAAATGATTTGTCTCCATTAAGTTGCGGCAATACATGATAACTAATGAACTTAATCAGTTGTCAATCCAATTGTTTTAGTTCTTGGTAGAAATATTTTGAATAAACCTAATTTCATATGATAAAATACAAAAGAACAAGTGGGGATATGACATCATCAGCCCACCTTTTCATTAAGACGTGCCTATAGAACTGCATGTTTCACATGAATAAGGCAAATCTTTAAAATTCAATAACTTTGCTATTCTTTATCCGATTTTGATCAAATTTTCAGCATTTTGTTCTATGAATTTTACTCTATTTATTAAGAAATATATAGCTCCAGCCTGGACCATCCCTTTACGGTTGAGGAAAAACTGCCCGCATTTCTCCAGTATAATCAAACTATTTTGGCCTATTTTAAAGCGGTTTATTTTTTTCCAGAGCTCTCTGTGCTGCACGGTGAAAAAAACCCCGTTATATTCAACCCAATTTTATGATAATCATGATAATAAAGTAAAACATGAAAAATGGCGGTATAGTTTTGAAGGAATTGGTACATGAATACAAATTTTCATTCACTCTTTATAAACTGATCGTTAATTCTTAAACAATTAATGATAAGTTTATAAAGAGGTCACCACTTTGCATATTTCATTTAATTTTTTTTTCTCTTATCATAAGAATCCAGTCCGTTCGGGATAGATATCAAGTATAACCGATTCCTGCTCCCAACAATAAATCAATATTAACCTGCGCTATTGTCTTGTTATCTTATTTTGGGAGTCATTTATTTTCTCTCAAAGGAAGTGGAAAAATAGTGGCATTTTGTAAATGCCGCTGAAAATGGCTATTCGGCATATTTTACATGATTTGTTAATTTCAGTCATATATGAGTATATATTTTTGTTCTTATTTGGAAGTATATACAAACAAACTAGCAATCTTATCAAAGCATTATAGGCATATATAACAATGCTATTTCTTTTAAAATGTTTGGCTTTTTATTCTCAATTGTGTCGTTGTTTTTTGTGATTGTTAATGCTGTTTTGTGTTGTGATTAACGTCGAGTTGTGTCGAAAAAAAGGCAAGTGTCTCACAAATCAATTGCTCATGCTAGAGGATGTAACCAGGTTTATCTATATTGAACAAGAAACACATAACACAGGGGCCGCGGAACGGTTTTGGAAGTGGGGGGCTGAGCCGAAAGTGGGGGGGGGGGGGGGGGGAGGGGATGACCATGCAAAAAAATCATATTCGGATGGTCATTTTTACGTTTTTGTACACGGTTTGGAGCCCCCGCAGCCCCCTCCCTTTCGTGACCCCTGTTAATACCCTTATTACCTTCTTGCAGGTATAAGGGATATTTTGTTAACCCTCCAAGAATAAGAGCTGGCGTCCTTTTATAATTCTGCACACTGATATCAACCGAACGAGACACCCTACAATCGAAGAGAACATTGTCTAGTCTGCATAAATAGCCTCTTTGAATACAAATATCTTCCATCTTTCTTTCCTGAAATTTCTAGATGTTAAAAATTGCATCAATATTTTATCTGAAAAACATACATTAATCATCACTTAAAAAAGAAAAGAAACTACCAGTATCCTAATTTTTTTTTCAAATTTGCGTAAATGTAATTAGTCTATGTTTGGTAAATTTCTCAGTGTGGCTTTATTTACCAGTTGGTGTCTAGATCGTAAGACTAGCTGTGTGTTAGGGATATAGTAAGAGGACACGAATGTTCCTCGGCAGTAATCATTCATGTTCGAAAATGTGACTCTGCTTTGACCCTTCTGTCTGACCTTTCGGGGTAGGGTCATCAGAACATGCGCCGTTCCTGGGTCACTGTAGGTTCGCCTTTTGTGTGAGAAAAGGCAAATTATGAACTGTTCTTACCCCCTCACTCCTCCAGAACATGATGCTGTCTCAAAAACCGTGCACGAATACATGAAACAAGTGTGGGTGCAGTCGGATGGCAACGAATGTTTCCCCGTAACACCTAGTCTGAGAGCGGAAGAATAATGCTGGTATATGCTTGTGCGAAGACTTGGAGGGGGAAGGGTCAGTGCTGGGCGGGGTGTAGACCTTCTCCCTTCTGATTTAGGACCTTTAGGTTTCCTGATGACAGAGAGGGGGGGGGGAGACGACCAAGGTGACGTCACTCTATTCTCATTTGAATCACCCAGACCTCTCCTTTTTATACTCCTCTTCCTTCCTACCCCCGGCCTACCCCCCCCCCCCCAATTTTTCTTCTTTTTCTCACTTCTTGAAAAATCATAGGGGGTTGTCGCCCCTGCCCACCCCCGTAGCCCCGCCCCTTCTGGTATACATCAATACCCCCTACCAGATTGAGTTTAACTCCAAACTCTAAACAGACCACCTAATCGTCTACCTTTATCCAGTAGATTTGTTTGTCTATAGTCGGTTCATCTGTGTGTAGTTTATGCCCGCAGTCACAACAGCGAATCCCAAGTCCGCACCGATCAAATCTGTTACGTTATTTCCAATGACATCACATCGGTCGGTTTGGAGTCGGTTGCTCTGGTGTGACTGTAGCTATACAGATGTGATATTTTCACATTGCATCCCCCTCATCGAAAAGGAGCATTTCGAGATATACATTCAAAAGGAAGAAGAATTGCTTAAAATATAAAATAAGCCGGGTGAAACGAACTTTCTGTTTTGACCTATGTATGGATTTTTTTTGTCTTTATAATCTTAGCTCACTACAATATTAGCAAAGCGGAAATGTCACTCGATTACTTTTAAAATTTCCATTGCTAATTTGATTCCGTTCTTTACTTTTTTTGAACTCCAGTAGATCACCATTTCACTCAGGAAATTCTTAAGTCATGCAACTTTTTTTTCTACAGCCATATTCTACCTCTGACTAGACTCCTAATTTCGGCGAAGCATTAATGTTTTTTTTTCTTCTTTTTTCATAATGTAAATTTGTATGAATCCGCTACACTCATTTTTTATTAATGTATTGCGAAGGGAACTGGAGGCGCGATCGATTTTTTTTTATTCATAGTTGCCGAAGAGCAAGCAAATAATTTCATTGAGCGAAAGTTTAACTCGCGTGTCTCATCATCTGAAATCAGAATGTGATTATTTGCTTTATAATCCATATCTGAAAATATCTAATAATGTATCTTTTACGAATTAGAGAGTCTTTAAAAACCAAATAACAACAACAGCAATGTAATCATAAAATTAGATAGATAGATAAATAAATAAATAAATATATAAATAAATAAATGTCATTTAAATTCCCTTTCATACTCTCAAAGTTCAACCAATTGACTTACCATTCTTTTTTTTTCTAACTTGATAAAAAATTAATGCATTACTTGCTGGTTTGATCTAATTTGCATTCTTCTTTGCTTGTCTTTAATTTTATTTGTTTTGCTCTTATATCACAATGAAGGTTCATTTCAAAGTTCGATTATGATTTTTATATTTATATATATTTTACTTTAGGGCAACAGCGGATATGGAGAACCTCTCGACAGAATTTTCAGTTCTTTTAGGTGATCCCCAGGCATTGGCTAGTGCTCATTTTCAAACTATTCTTGCAATGTTTGTACTATATTTATCATGTTTGTAATTATCTTGCCTGGAAATGAAATAAGTAAGAATAAGTAAATATACGAATAAATAAATAAATACATATTAGATAAAAAAATTAAAATAAGGAGAGAATATCTATATTTTTATTGACAAAAATTACATAAACTGAAATAATGTTCAATCTTTTCTTTGTGCCCGCCACGGTTTGCCCTAAGTTTAACGAACTTTTAACTCAGATAGTACACAGGGCAACGCACTTTTGCAAATAGTGGTAACGTTTCATAAGAGTTTTTTTTATCACAGCTGAGAACTTTGACAGATTAGCGTAAAGCAAATCGAACCTCACCTTTTTGGGCAAATCTAAGATTGATCACGTGACACATATTTAACCAATCGGACAACACCCTTCAAAGTTATGATGATAATAGCTAGGCCTATACTCACCTGTTTCCCGTTATGATAGTTTATTGTTTTTTAGTCATTATTTGGAAGTTTATGTAATAGCTTTACGTGTTTATTGTTTTTCTATAAAACCATTTTTGTGCCTATTGTATTCTGTTTGCATTATACTCAATAAAACACACATATGTTTTGAAAAGCTGATTAACAATATCACGCGCCGTTCTTATTATTCACTTTTGTTTTGTTGTTGATGTTGTAGTTTTTTTATTGTTTTCTTCTCTATCTTTTTTCCTTGGTATTCTTCAAATCCCCATTCTTTTGCCCCCCCCCCTCCTGTGCCATGTGCCATGGTGTGTGTCTGTATTTGTGTGCGGCGAGCGCGCAAGTGAACTTCCTCTCATTCCTCCACATTCGTTTGAAGTTATATTTTGAATGACAACTGTGAATTTATGAGCGATTAAGTTTTAATCCAGAGATTGATTATCTACTAATTAAGCATGTCTTTCACAAGCTCTATACTCAAACTTTAATTGGAAAGAGAAGTCAGTGACAAGCTGATCTGATGTAACTTTTTTTAAATAAAATAAATGAATTTATAAATTATGGGTAAATTAAAATGTTTATTTAATATACGCTTTTTCTTTCAGATTGTATTCACAAATGAAAATATGAAAGATCAGTAAATATTTGTGGAGTAGGGATTCATTTATAAGCTACCCACCCCCCCCCCCCCAAAAAAAAGGAGAAGAAGTAGAAGAAGAATAAGAATGAGGAGAAGAAAAAAGAGGAAGGAATATTATTTGACCCCAAAGAGATACAAGCAACAAAGAATTTATTTTTTAAAAAACACAGACCAAGGACAAAATACAGGACACAAGAAAGCTTCTAAAGAAAAAAAAAAGGTTATGAGAATGAATTTTATGTTTTATTTTCAATTAAGGAAAACAGGACAGATCATGACCCCAAAATAGAAGTTTTAGGTTGGATTGAAATGAATCTAATGACCGGGGTAATAATATGCTGTGACGCGCTTTGAGCCATTCTGGGAAAAGCGCTTTATAAAAAAATTGGCTATTGGCTATTGGCTATCAAGACTGAGACTAAATATGTTATTTGGAAAATATGTAATTTGGAACAAAATATGTTGAATTGAAAAAAAAAATTATTGTGAAGAGTTCTGAAAGTTGTAAGAAAAGTATTTCACACAGTACATAATATAAATAGTTTAACGCTGTTTAAAACAACACCACCACATTCGCTTATTCAATGAGAGGCATAAAGAACAATAGTTTCAGTAATTAAAACTACAGAAACATTTCTGAATTGATGTTAAAGACTGACTGTTTGAATAATAATAACGTTATCATTCAATAATGTTTTTTTGAAATTCACCTTGATCACGTTGATGATAATATCAACTGAAACACATTCATGTTCACAAGGGTGATGGATTACTTTTATTAAGGTTACTTTTTATGAGGCCGCCATCAATTCAAGCCTAACCGCTCACGATGGCGGTCTCCTGCGTTCATTTATTACATTATATACATGTGTTTACATTTATAAAAGATTAATTTATACTCACACCCTTATTTGTATTTATCATGTAATATGACTACATTGTTTATATTGTGCATTATTTTGTATATTGTAATTGTAAATATTTTTGTATTGTGTTTTTGAACGCAGAAATATATGCAAGCAAACAAACAAACAAGCAAACAAGGCCTTGTTATTGTATCCAAGTTTAATTGATTCATTTCCTATCTTTGATAATCAAACGTCTTGGACAAAAATGCCCGCTTTTCTCTGAAATCGGCGCATATTAAAGAGTCATTACCTTTCATTTGTTGAACACTTACGGGTATTATATACAATGATAAAATTAGATCGTTGTAAGAGATTGAAAAATATCATTCTGCGCGCTTTTTAGGGCTCCCTTTCGTATACATGGTCGCATGCAGATATTTTTTCCGGGTTGGGGCAAAACACCCCCCCCCAAAAAAAAAAAAATCGAAGAAACTAGACAGTAAGGGAGCAAAGTGATCGAGTTTGTTATGAGAGCGCTTTTGCATTTTGTAAAGTATAATTGAAAGACTTTGTGCACACTTATGGTGAATTTTTTGATTTTTTTTGGGGTAATTTTTTCGACATTTCTTGGGGCAATTTCCCACCTCAACTCCCCCTCACTGCGTAAAGCCATGTTCGTATACCGATCTTGGATCTTATTTGATATTTCTGTTTCAACACTAGCTAACTTGTTGCAAGCATTCCATTCTCCGTAAGTTGTTACCACACAAGGAATGGTGGTTTGTACCATGGACCTATTAATAGGTCCATGTTTGTACACCGGCGCGCCGATGGGGGAGGGGGCCTTGAACACCCAAAATTTTCATGACCAAGAAAAAAAAGAAAAATAAAGGAAAAGAAACAATAGTGAAATATGATTTTTTTTTTTAATATTATGTCAAAATCTACGCACGATCTGAGATGGTAATATAAAATAGGTCAATTATTACTCTCTCGCTTCGCTCGTTTTTGATAAAAAACTTTCCCCATCCACCGTGTCTCGCCCCTCAAAGTTGTTGGCTCAGTACGCCACTGGTTGTATATAGACATTGATAATGTGTCTCAATTTAGTAAATCGACTCAGACTGATGATTTATTATCTTACCATTGATGATTGGTTTAGGAGCAGATAAGCTGCTATTCATGACAGGCGTGAGATTAGCCCGTCTGAGTCTCAGTGTCAGAAATCTTACACTAATCCCCAGCTAATCGCGGATTAATATTTTCCTCCGAGTTCCTTCCTAACTCTTCTCAGACTCCCTCTTTCACTTCGAGATATCATGCCCCTGGGCAAAAAAACACATCTTCTTTGGGAAGTTCATGAGAGGCTCTATTAAAACTCCGTATCAAGTGTTTTCATTTGATAAGTCCAGATTATGACTACTTTTTGATTAATGGATGAATAGTAACTAACTTTACATGTTTGAAATTACTCATTCAAATCTCAATCACACAAGCTCTGCCTGGGAACATCAAATATCTAGATTTTAATTGATGTGTATATCTAAGAAAGATATTGCAAATATTGTTTAACATATATTTGTAATATTTCATATCATTCGTGATCATTACGATTTTCATTTAAATTGTTAAACCATGTCATTGCTCACCAATATATATTCATCGTTTGACTTTATATCATGGTTTTTTTTATATAAATATATAATATTACCTTATTGTGAATTTTGATATATGCATACCCTTTTTTTAATTTGTAAAACATTTTTATAATGTTCAGTTCATGTTACTTGAATAAATCACTTAATTATTTTTTAAAAGTAAATCAGGCTAAAAACTAATTCATATTGAAACAAAAAAAAACATCACATTAAATATTTTCTTAGTCAATTTCTGACCAACTCTTAACCAGCTTTGGATCGTGTGCAGTCCAAATTTTGGCATGTATTCCCCCACACTTTGTTGGTTAAATTATTAAGAAACCTTTTTACTCAACGTTAGGTGGTCCACAGAACGAACATGTATTAATTTCGAACACAGTCGCTGCACTAACCCCCCCCCCCGCAAAAAAAATCACAATTGTGTTCCAATTACCAAATACATACATGTTTAATTTGTAACGAATAAGAGACGATTGATGATCGATTCTCTGAATCCAACATTAAAGCGCTTTAAGCTTAGCTTAACAGCCTCGTTGGCACAGTCGGCAGCCATGTCTGGCAAGTGTGTGGCTAACTTCACGTTGTCAAGTACAACTTTTAGTTTTAAAGAATACTTGTACATTTTGTCCATTGCTGATTCGAGTACGCATCAGGGTTTACGTCCAATTCGTCTAATGCAAATTCGTCCAATTGCCAGTTCGTATACTATCATTCGGTCTACCATCTGTTCGTCCACTATCCACATGGTCTAATTGCCAATTCGTCCACTAACAATTTCGTCTAATAACCAGTTGGTCCAATAATTGGATTAAGTATTAATTGTGCAAAATGAATGAAAACAAAATGGATATTAGACCAACTGGTTATGAGACGAAGTGGTCATAGACGAAGTGATGATTGACCCAATGGTTATTGGACGAAATGGTTGTTAGACGACATGTAGATGGACGGAATGGCATGAGACTAAATGAAAGTAGACCATGTGGTGAGTGGACGAGTTGTCAGTAGACGAATTGGTAATTTACCCGCATCAGGGTTGAAAAAGGGGTGTGCTGGTTTGTTTAAAAAGTTTGACAAGCAAAACAATATTTTTTTTTTTCGAAATGAAGGTGATTTTGGTCCCAGGGCCATGTTACGGAATGAATAGAAAGAACCCCCCCCCCCTAAAAAAATATGTAAATTTTACGAATAGTCCTAGTGTTAAAACATTTGGGTAGGATATTGTACTTTGCAAGAAAGGAAGTTTCCTTTAGTATTTGATTATGACATGAAAGTCTTGATCGGAGTGTATAGCTTTGATAAGCTGTAAGAGTTAGTGTCGCTTTCCTTGTAAGACAATACCACGTGATTAATTTACCCAGCATGCAATGTGTGGATAAGGTTACGGTTAGCGGAAGTAAACCTCGCCTGTTGGAATGATGGGATCAATACGAAAAGCATGTGCTAATAATCTCTGATCATTCCTGTCTCCCCCATCACATTTTCTACACAATCCTCCCCTCCAGGAATTTCCTCACAGAGTTCAGTCTCAAGTTCAACTTGTCTTTATCAAATCGTTCACTTTAAAATGAAAAATATATATATTTTTTTTAATAAAAAAAAACAACCTTTAATTTATACAGTTCAATCAGTGGCGTAATGAGCCCAAAATTTGAGGTGCACAACATGGCGTCTGTGACAAAATTTCTTAAAAAGCGAGCGAAGCGAAAGAGCAAAAATTTTGACCTTAAAAATCTTATTCTGTGATAGGATTTAACATATTAAAAAAATATAATCACACCTTCTCATTTTCATTCCCTTTGTTAAACAAGAAAATATTTGTCGTGGACATTTTTTATTTTTATTTTTTTTTATTATTATTATTTTTTTTTTTTTTTGGGGGGGGGGGGCAAAGCCCCAACGCCCATATTTTATGTCAGTTCAATAGAATAAGATGACAGTTGTTTTCATGACAATTTGGTAAAGAATTAAGGTAATTCATTGCTCATAAAAAAGTGACAAATAAATTTGTTTCACCTTGTCAAATCGTCAAAACTATAATTTCTTTCAAAAAGTTTATCTTCATAATCATGAGTCTATAGTAAACTTATGTGATTTTGAGATACTGTGTAGTTCATCAAAAAGTGCTTGTTTTCATAGTCAAATTTATCAAACTGATTTCTTCTGCAAGCTTCCCCAATTGCGAGAATACGAAGAAATGAAGACTTTCTCAAGGCAGCAACAGTTGAAGTTCGATCCTGTTATCACTTCTGTTCGCTCTGAGGATACTTAGCACTGATTTTAATGAGACGATGAGTGTGAAACAACATGTTGTTTAGTGCAAAGTGTGTGGTTGTTCTAAAAAGCAAATCGTGACAAGAGAAGTGAACTTTTTTTTAAAAATCAATATCAGTGAACCCTATTAACATTTTCTCACCATGAATGCGAGGACACATGAAATCGTCCTTTGCGCTTCTAAAATAATCAAATACTTTGTATTATTTCCAAATTTAGGGGATCCTAATCAGGCCACAAGGTTTATACATTGCGTTGGGTGATCTGTCATGATAAAAACAAATTTTGTGCGGTATTGCCTTATGGGAAACAAACAAGCATGCAAAAACATATTCAAGTTAGTAATCCAACTACTTTGAATCAAGTTTTTGTTTAATTCAACAGTGAAGGTAAGGATATGCAAAACGCCAATAAGGAAAAGATGAGAAAAGAGAAAAAGCGCCCATATTTTCGCTTTGCGCATGATTCCAATACTGAGTCATTGACCGGATTTGTATACTAGTACATTATAGTTCTCAAGCACTTGTTTTTATATATTTTTTTCTAACTGATAGTAAAAAACAATCACCTGTAACAGGCGGGAAATTGATTATGTCTGTCGAACTCGCAGACAATCGCCAAAGATTGGTTCACTAACCTCGTTTTTTCTGCAATAAGAGTCGTAAAAATCCATACCCAACCACCCTAACTCCCCCCCATTTGTCATCATCGATGTGAAGGATCTGAATAAATAGATATGTGGAAATCACATTAAACCATCATTGCTCACATTTGCTCCATGCGTTTTGAAAAATTCGTTAAACAGCGACCGCGCCTTGTATCACACCTGGCTGACCATGCGCTAGCCGGGGAATGACCAACTGACCACGGGGAACTCTCGGCCGCTTGGTCCGTGACCTGACCGTCGAGAATTCACTCGCTAAATTTACCAATTCTAATTCAAGATTTCAACGAAATATCATCTATTCCGTCATTATCGATTTATTTTGTCATGGGAATTTTTCAGTTATTGGCATGCCAATCATTTGATAATGAAATTATTAAGGAAGAGAGTGTGGATTTGTGGTGTATATAGGCTTATGTTTTATGAAACTGCTATTAAAAATGAAATATTTCTTATTCAGTTTGGTTTATTAAAAAATAGTGCAAGATACAGTAATGAGATAAATTTTCTACACAATTTTTTAGTGTAGGCCTATAGCAATGGGGCTGGATATACAATTGAATTTCCTATAATCATTGTGTTTCAAGTGATGGTTATTTTGAAGAAGATTTAGATTCTTATAGTGTTTAACATCAAGAGCAAATTACTCGTATTTTAAAATAATATTTCAAATTAAAAAAAACACCTTGTACTAAAGGTTGTCTTGTTAATGTGGTAAATAGAAACTGCACATTAAAATTATTTTTCATCCATGAACCCATATAACTGGGATTAACTCGTGAATACATTTTATCTAAATCTAAAGATTTATGTAATAAATCATAATTCAATAATAACCTTTCACTGTACTCCTTCATTTCTTTATCTTTATCGTTTAAGAGATTCAACGATTATTTAAAAAATCATTCAGAAGGGCGGTTTTTCTTAATGCAGTCATAAAAATCATTGAAGCAATTTGCCATCAGTATAACTATGTTCAATCTCGGATTAAGTCCTTTAATAAGCATTAGTAATTTACACGAGATATTGATCCTATTAAATATTTGATTCACCGCGTCACGTAATGGGTGTACACAATCTCCTTTAATCCTCTCTATGGGCTTTTATGCCATTGAATAAAGCCACAATTATAAACTGGTTCCGGTAGTTTTAACGAAGCGCTTGATGATTTAAAACGATGAAGGATAATAACCTTGTTTATCTAGACTTGCCTGTTTTTACTTCTTACTTTTCCAAGTTTTTTTTTGTAAGGATTTTTTTTTTTAATATCAAAAATACTTTGAATGCTTCTTTGAAAGGGATATCCTTCGGAGGAAAAAGTTGTGTCATAATTACATTTGTATGACATCAAATTTTCTTTAAAGTTAAAGAAAAAAATGCGATTAAAAAAAAAAGAAACAAGGAAGATAAAAATAATGCGAACAATGAAATAATAATAAAAAAATTGATTATTATTAAAAAACATCGAAGATAGCTCAGCCTTTTTTCGGTGAGAGTGCTGTTGTCTAATAACACTGACTCTCGTTTTTTTTTTTTATCAGAGTGTCGTGGGTTCGAATATGTGTAGAATATGAAGAGTGTATGGTGCCACAACATCGTCAGTAAAATTATGTTGTCATCGGCAAATTTATGAAATGAGATGTATTTTCTTCCATTCCTTATCGAAATCATATATCGAATCGATCATAAGACTTTGAACGTCTATAGTTAGATAAACTTCTCAGCCCCCCCCCCGGCCCACTCCCACTCACAGTCTCTCTCTCTCTCTCTCTTTATTTCTATATATACACACTAAGGAAAATAGGTTCAACTTTGCACCTTTAAAGGTGCAGACCACCAGATGTCACACTGGGCAAACCTTTAAGGTGCAGCTTTGTACCTTTTTGGAAAGGTGCAACTTTGCACCTCTCTGAAAGGTGCAAATCATACAAGGTGCAGAATGTCACCCCATAGGTGCTTATTTGCATCAAGAAAGGTACAAAGTTAAACCTTAAACATGTTAAAGGTGCTCCCATTGTGGTCTGCACTTTTAAAGGTGCCAAGTTAAACCTAAGTTGCACCTTTCTTGCACCCCTATTTCTTAGTGTGTATTCTCCCTTTCAATCTCTCAAACTCCCCTTTCTTAAAACTTATCTCAAAACTGCCCCTCGGTACATCCCGACCGTCGAACTGTTTTTTTTTTTCTCTTTTTATCAATCAGCCCTTTCCCCTCCTCGCCACAAACAACTTATTGCCTTTGAATCTGAAGACAAATCTTGGACATGTATCTTTTCAAAGTTCCGCCTAAATTTTAAACAAGAATTAAGTTTTTGCACATATTCGGACTCAAATTTTTTTTTTAAATAAGGGAGTTGGGAGAACCCCCAACTCCCTGTATTAAGCACGTGAGCGGCAAAATCATTATACACTCTAAAAACTGGAGTGCTAATTTAGCTCTTAAGGAGCGTGTATAGTGACTGCACTTCGGAGTGCTGATTTTCTCGTTCAAATTTGAACTAAAAAATCAGCACTCCGAAGTGCAGTCACTATACACGCTCTTTAAGAGCTGAATTAGCACTTCGTTTTTTAGAGTGTACACTGAGTAAAATTCTACCCAATATTGAGTAAAAAGGGAACATGCATGTTTGCTGGGTATATTTTCACCCCATATTGGGCTATTTCAACACAACATTGCGTAAAATTTACCAAATATTGGGTATCTTTTAACCCAACCTGCATGCTGCATGTTCCCAATTAACCCAATATTGTGTAAACCTTTTTAGAGTGTAGACACTCACTGGATGACATAATTGGGCTTCTTAGTTTGCACTCGTTGTCCATGCTGTGCAAATTATGCAAAACGAAGCTAAACTTTAGAAATGCTTTAATTCAATGTTATTTTACATCATATTGCATTATTTGACATCAGGAGGCGCGAAAGCTCAGTCGCTAGAGCGGGGGTTTCGGATTCCGGTGACCCGGGTTTGATCCCTACTTAGTGAGCTATAGTGTCCTTTGGTAAGGCATTTAAATCATCATTACCAGGTCCCTCGGAGAGGACCTTAAGCTGTCGGTCATCTGATTGCTTGTTTACATACATTCATGCTTTCTTAGCAATAAGGTAAACAAAAAGTCACTATTAGGCCTAGTCAGATTTTGCTCTTTTTTTTTGGGGGGGGGGAATTTTTTTATGAACGATGAATGAACATTCGCTTGGGTGGACTTGGCTGCTTTGGACACTGACATGCAACACGCCTATAGCAAACTCATTCAACCAAATTGTCTTCTTCTCTTATATAAAACCCTACCACCATCCACCTCTCACACCCCTCTGTTCTTGCTTACACAAGTTACAACGTTTAAAACCGGGTTTTTATGACCCGTACCGATATCCTGATCTAACGTATTGAACTTGATCCTTTCCGTATTATGTTCTTCTGTCGTCATATCTATGTGTGCATAACATTGTTCTCGTTTTATCCCTTTATCCTTTTTTTTTTCAACCTTTGCTCGTCCAATGTTGCCTAGGTGTTCATGTTTAGCGTGATAAACCGCGATGTCAACATGCCATGTATATATAGTTCAGGTCTCTTTGACAAATACCGTGCACTACATACATAAAAGGGAAAAGGGGAAGATCTTTTTTTTTAAACATGCAAATGACACACACAAAAAAAGGTCGTAGACAGACACAAATGACAAGGATAGTGTACTTTGATGTGTTTGTGCATGCGTGCGCTGTATGTAACATTCATGTTACTCTTCCTTTTACTTTTTTTCTTCATTTTATGCACTTAAACTTTGATACCATGCTTGTTTTATCAACATGGATTCAAACAAATAAAACACAACAGATACACTGTAGAGATAGGGATGAAAATATAAACCCAGTTATAGTAAATTACAGATAAAGAGAGGGGAGGGGGTACATGCAGAGTCGGTGAATATTGATAGTAAACTGGAAGGGTAGAGAGAGAGAGAGAGAGTGTGTGTGTGTGTGTGTGGTGCATGTGTGTATGGTGGATGGGTGAATGGAGGTAAATAAACCGATGTATAGTCAACTGGAGTGGGAGTGTGTGTGTGTGTGTGTGTGTGTGTATGTGTGTGGTCGGTGGGTGACTGTGGATGAGTAAGCCCAGGTATAGGGAACTGCAGAGAAAGATAAAGTGTGTGTGTGTGTGGGTTTGTCTTTGCGTGTGAGAGAGTGAATGTGGATGACAAACCGGGTATCTACATAGAGTGGGTGAGTGTGTGTGTGTGAGGGGGGAGGTGGAAAGGTGACTATGAGTGAATAAACCCAAGAATAATCACCTACAGAGTGAGGGTGTACGTGTGTGTGTGTGTGTGAGAGAGAGAGAGAGAGAGTGAATGAATGCCGTGGGTGTGTAAACCCAGGCATAAACTACAGAGATTGTGTGGGTGTGAGTGTGTTGGCGGGTGAATGTAGTGAACATAAAATTGAGGGAGAGGGGGAGCAGAGAGGGAGAGTGAGTGTGTGGGGGTAGATGTGGGTGTGTGATTGTATCAGTGTGAGCTTAAGCGCGCGCACGGGTATGTGAGAGGGTGTGTGTGTGTGTGTGTGTGAGAGAGAGAACAAAATATAAAAGTATATGGATGAATATATTAATGTAATGTGAATTAGATAAATAGATAATTAAGTCAAATAGGTTGATAAAATTTAATGAATGTAATCATGTAACCAAAATAGGAGAAAGAAAAAGAATAAAGAAAAAAATTCAGAATCATTTATTTCCTTTGAAATGGATTATATCAATATTCAGATCCGCTAATGTGTTTATATTACCAGTATATTCTCGGATATTGGTATTAATAAAAAATCATGGAACTCAAAAAGGTGAAGGGAATTATGGTAATGAATAATAAACAAAATAATAAAAGATTCTCGATCTTAAACACAATTTAATGAGTCTATGAAACATTTTCAATGCAAACAATAATCACATAATATAGAAATTATTACAAAGTCTTATCTTTAATTTAGGGTTCGACCATTTAATTCTGTAGGGGTGAGGGGATGGGTAATGCGTGGTAAATAATAATAATAAGGGGGAAAAAGAGAATGCATTTGTCACTGAGGAGAGGAGGAAAGGTTTTTCGAATTGTACGAGTGGGATATATGGAGAAAGGGCGGGAGAGAGAAATAGAGAGAGGGAGAAAAGAGACGGGCGGAGAGAGAAGGAGAGAGAGGGAGAGCCTGAGAGGGGTGCCCCTAGATTCTTGGTTGCCACGGTTATTGGTTATCGAGCGTGCACCGATGATTTTTCTTCCCTTTTTGCCGGCTATCTTGTCAATGTTGGAAGGATGACATCGATGGACTTTCACAGAAGATAGCGTCCACTTCAATTGATTTCCGTGGTCAGTTTTATTGGGGTCGGCTTCCACCGAGCCAGTTAGTAATGTGTGGGACCACGGAGTCTACTATCCTACTGCCATGCATGCCGGCAATATTATTTTTTTAATTATTACTTTTTCGGTTAGGCCTACGTTCAAATAAAGTTTGGTGACGCGTATTGTTCCTTGAGTTACTGGGTGTATTAATGTAACACTTGTCGCCAAAATCACCTATTACCATTCTTATGATTCACTTACGCGATCATATTTCAACATCTTCAATACTACTTCAAATAATCCCTGGACAAGAATTGGAACTATGACTTTTTCCTTTCCGGGATTGAATTCTTAGGCTTACGTGTTCCCCCTTTTCTTCTACACTTGTGAACATTTGGACGCCGACGAATTGGTAGATATTTGCGTAATCCAACTGCCAAGGATAAAAAAAAGGGGAAAGGAGGATATATTTTGTGGTGTCTTGTGTTTGATTTGTGGTGTTAATTAGGAGTTATTCACCACGCAGGCCTATAGTGTCCCCGCGGCCCCTACCCACCATGGCGGGTGGGCCACTATGCCTTATGCCGAACACCACCAACTTGGGCCGGGCCTAGCGGACGTCTATGGCTCGGCGAACGGGGCTTGCCCGCCGCAGGGATACGACCAACGAGCGTGGGTCATGCAACAGCACTGGTACGTATCGCATTGTTAGAAAACATGTTATCGACTCATGAATGTTAGAATAATGTTGTACATCATTTTCCGAGCAGTGTAGCGGAATGGTGAAGTGCAAGGACGCCGACCGGGCGGCAGGCGGGCGGGCAGGGAGTGTGTCGAGCCCTGACGGCGTACGTCAAAATACGATTCATTATATCCCACCTCAAGAAAACCCCGAAGATAAAAGTAAAACGCTATTATTCTGATAGGGACAGACACATAATCCCATCTTTTTCATGACAATGACTTAACAGATCAAATGAAAAACTCCTGGTATCTAAAGAAGTTTACACAATTTGAAAATGTTTCGTATACCAGTAATCCAGTATATTTTTTCTACAACTGTAGTTTCAAAAAGTATGCTCGGGCAAAACTGTATAGTCTACTTGTAGGCTCCCAGATTGTTAGTAGGCCTATATATAACTTTTCGGGTTGTTATTTATTTGATTAAAGGAGATTTCAGTATCCCTGTATTGGAGAACGTTTTGCCTGTTAATAATATTGGAGATATTATCACATCAAATATTATGCATGACCAGCTACCATGCACGAAAAGGTATGATTACCATCTAGGCTCGTATGCTCTAAATCTTCATATAGTAAACTAATTTCAAAGAGCCTCGCCAGCCTATTTGATAAACATTATCATTAAATCAGATTGGAAGTTAGAATGAGGAACTGTCCCAAAGGCATCTTAAACACAAGCAATGGATTTCTGGTATTCCAATTCAAGCAGAAAGTGAGACCATTCTTGTGAAACCGAGTCATCGTGGTCACCACTATCTGATCAGTGGGCACCGGCCGGCGTACACTGCCTCTCACTCACCGCCTCACTCTCTGGCCAAACGTGACACTGACACGAATGCCATTTCCACGAGCTCCATTCCCTGGTCATAATTGCGATCTGCCTCGGTTTTTTTTTCCATTTCATTCACTTTAGCTCCCACGTGTCTCTCCTATATTCAATTCCAATTAACCGACTAAGAATACTTCAGAGAGCGAGGCAAAAATGACTTAAGAGTCGCATTATGGGCTGAGAAAATGGCGCGTGCATAATGTGCAAATTGCTTTGCATCCTAAAATTATCTTTGAAATGGGTGTAGCAATTATCATACGTGCTTAAGTTCAAGACATGCAATGAAATCGGACATAAAGCGACATCACAATCATCATCTCCCTTTATTGGATGGTATAAACAATTCATTTTATCATTTCAATCATCAAACTTATGGTGAGACTACCAAGTTTATTTTCTTTCATTACTATATGTCTTGTACATAATTATGAAGACCGAAGCGTCGTAACTATTGAGCTTGTGAGCTGGTGTCCGTCAAGATTATCCCTGTTTTTTAAGTCACTTTTATTCAACCGAGTTTCTATTTCTGTAGAAAGGAGAATGTTTTGCGCAAATAAATATATCTCAAAATATTCACTATGTTGTATATGTTTACTTTGCATGGTTGAGCAGTTTAGTTTTGGATTAGTTCATTATGAGGACTGATGAAATCCGGAGAAGACGAAAGTAGACATTAATTCAAATAGTATTAATATTAATACATTTTTAAGTCCGATAAACATCATAACGCCTTCCAGATCAGCTTTCAAATTGGTGGCTTAGTTGAGTCGTTTTTAATCATTTATTTAGGCCTATTCATATTTTTATTCATTTTTTTTTTCTTGGGATTGCTGCTTTTTAAAAACGGGACGCCGTCACAGAAATGAGAAGAGAAACTTATAGTACAAAAAATGTTCTTACTTATCGCATTTAGGGAGTGTTGGAGTGGAAAAATTGCAATCTATTGCAAAAAAAAGTTTCAATACTGCTTTAGTCACGTATAAACGCTGACAGTTTACATCGCTGCACACTCCAACACGAGTGGCTAGCACTTGAAATTGTGATTTGATATGCAAGATTTAATCTACCATTAGCATTTGTACAAACATATCGAATATTAAGCTACACAATGACCCAACGTGGCTTGCAAAGAAATTATTGAGACAAAAAACCATGGTAAAAAAAACACATCCAAAATTCCTTTAATCGTCCAAATCTAATCCAATAGAAACCTACAATTGGAACTTGAATAGGATCTAAAGTTTGTAATTTTCACCACTTACCCTCGCTTATTACAAATGTAGTTTGATGATTTACTGCTATATTATTAGCAAAAGTTTGCCTTTTAATGGAATGATAACGTTAATGTGTTTGAATTAATTTATTATCACAATACTTACAAAATCTACACAATTTTTGAAATCGTCCTGTCTTGATATCAACCTGTATGCATGTATTTATTTATATAATCCTGTTTTTCCTCGTTTATGACAATGTTCATATATCCATGCATCAATATACATAAATAGATGCAAAATTTCTCTGTTCAGAGGATATAGGTCTACGGAGTATGTGGTTGATTTCTAGAAACTCATGAATCCAATTAAAACAGGTTCATGTAAACTTTAAACAATTTTTTTTTACATTTAATTGGATATAATCACTTTCAACAGCATATTATAGGGTAAAATGTACTATATTGGTTCTATTCATTTTACAACCGTAAAAAAATATGTTTTGCTCCCTTCTTTTCCAATTTCGCGTGTATTGCTTGTTATATATGCTTATGATTTTTTTTTTCGATTTCAATGTAATGATTCTGTCTTTATCTATCTTTTCTGTCTATCTGTTTCTGATTATATGAGTGTTGTCATTTCCCTATTAATTCTGCTGACAATATTTCATGTAGTGCTTGCTATATCGTAGTTGGTAAAATACATGGTCTGTGAGTTGAAAAGGCCTTGAAAACAACGATAAGCTCATTATTACTAAAAATGTCTAACATATTTATAGAACACTGTTAAAAAAGGAGATTTTGAAGACAAAAATTATAACAGGACATTTTCTGCAATTTAACAGATCATGTTTTTTTTTCTTTTAAAGGGGAAAGTTTTTTATAGGAAATTTGTTAGGTTTCAAACACCAAATACCAGTTTTCTGCCACTTTACACATTACATGTAAGATTTCACAGTGCAGTAAGATTGCAGGTGTTCGCGAGCTCTGTGCATGCAGGAACTTTGGGGGATTATAAAGAAGAAATTTTTGACAAGTGATAAGGTTTAAATCATCACAATAACTCATGAAAATTATTATTTTTTACTGTTCAAACTATATGCCTATAAGGGAGAGAGGATAAAAACTTGTTAATCTATTCATAGGAAATAAAGAGTTGGCCTTGACGCAGAAAAAAAATGAGACACTCGAATAATCACCAAAAATGATAGAGCAAATAAAAATCCTGCACCAGATTGTCTCTCGGCAGTTTCAGTCACCCCGTGCATGATCTGTTTGGTCCGTGCGAGGATTATAAGAAGCGTATTGTCAGTATCGTAACCAACTTTCTTTCACCAAAGTTCGTTATAAAGCTGTAAAGAAGCATCGGGCTTCGTTGCCATTTTTCTTCGATACAGTGAATCGAGATTGTTTTGTATTTTTCATACGAATTGTGGTATACAACAAAAAGTTTTACACAGTTAGAAAAAAAACAATATTTAACAGGAAGAAATAAAAATAAAAAAAACAGAAGATTTCACAGAAAAAAAATAATAGAAACATTCTGTAAATTGTTACAACGGGAAATTTTCTGCAATTCAATACGACGGGTCTATTAAAAAAGGGGGGCAAACAAAAGTTTCTTTAACAGGAAATTTGTAAGGTTTCAATCACCAAACACCATTTTTGTAAGATTACTCAGTGCAGTGAGATTAAAGGACAAGTCCACCCCAACAGAAAGTTATTTGGATAAAAAGAGAAAAAGCCAACAAACATAACACTGAAAATTTCATCAAAATCGGATGTGAAATAAGAAAGTTATGACATTTTAAAGTTTCGCTTAATTTCACAAAACAGTTTTATGCACATCCCGGTCGGTATGCAAATGAGGAGACTGGTGACATCATCCACTCACTATTTCTTTTGTATTTTGTTATATGAAATATGAAATATTCTAATTTTCTCCCCATTTTCTAATGAAACAACAATAATTCCTCCCTGAACATTTGGAATTATAGCATTGTTTAATACTATATGGTTTAGTCAAGTTGGTCCATATTGTCAAATTTGTTAAAAAATTAAATATTATATAATTCAAGCAACAACAACAAAAAAAGAAATAGTGAGTGAGGGACATCATCGACTGTCTCATTTGCATGTCACTGAGTTGTGCATATCACTGGGTTTTTTTATGAAAAATAAGCGAAACTTTAAAATGCCATAACTTTCTTATTTTACATCCGATTTTGATGAAATTTTCAGCGTTATGCTAATTTGATTTTTCTCTATATTTATTCAAATCAACAATCATGTGGTGGACTTGACCTTTAAAGGTATCCTCGACACTGCCGCAATAACTTTTAAGGAGAATTTGTTTACACTGTAGAAACACAACCTAGTGATATTAATGTGTAGGACCTATACACAACAGAAATGTAGTGTTGATTGGTGTACTTCTAAGATGACTACACCAGTCCTTTACTCCGGTCGGTGTTTAATTTGAGGTGTTAGTTCAATGATACCTATGGGTGTTATTACAACACCTTTGGTTGATAATTTTACACTCTTTAATTCAGTGTTATATGTAAACTTCACGGTGTAGATTAAATGCTTCATGGTGTTGTTGCCAATGACACAAGTTGCGTGTTTTGTGTATCAACACTCCAGGTTTTACAGTATAACTTGAGAAACCCGAATATTGTCTTGTATCAGACTAATCACCAATGGTTAACATGTAGCCTAAAGAAGATCGATGTTTGAAAAGAAGTGACAAGTTGATTATTAAATTTGAATGTAATTTGTTGTGAAATTTCACTTAAAGCAGAATTAGTGCTGAGATGATGATCATGATAAGCGAGGTCATTAAGAGCATCGAATACACTCTGATTTTTGTTTCATTTATTCATCAATCCAATCATTTTGTTTTATATCTACAATAATCCTTTCGTCTTGAAAGTCGTGAAATTAACGTGCTTTGTGCTGGTGTGTGATAACTTCTTTCTAATCTATATTTATATGTTATTTTATCATAATCGATGGTGTATGGCTTCATTGATTTTAAGCTGAATGGGTGACAAAGAATAATTAATTTGTAAGTTTATCTCATTTCAGAGTTTGACTGACATCCTATTTATTCATCCAAAGCCTTTTACATCCGTATAAAAAAAAATCAATGCCACTCTAACGCAATAACTGTCAGTCCAAGAAAATCCTGTTTCGTGCTGATTTTTTACCTCAGCCATTAATTATTTGCCCACCACAATATTCCCTAACATTGTTTCACAAGATTTTGATTGATATTTTCGTTTCAAGACTCCCTCCGCGTATCCATTCAGTCTCAAATAAAATCCAACTTTATTTATGATTGCGTATGGATAGCTAATATAAACCATTGATCGAATGAAGGGGATCGTTATTTGTAGGTTTTAACGAAGGAAATGCGGAGAGGAAATCGATTTATATTTACATGTATATGAAATAATTTTTACGTGGTTTGGTACATTCTTCGATGGCTTATAAGAGGTACCGTAACGCTCCGAAGCGTGCGAGACATTATAACGAGTTGCACACAATTTTGATCAGTTGATTGTCATGTCGTAATCGTCATAATGAAAATTACACTTCATACACGGTTTTGGGGGTGGTTGAAATTGATTTTATTTAGCTCAAGAAAGAATTGGATCTACAATTATTAATGGATCTCCATAGAAATTCCCCTTCTTTTTATTATTCATATATCAATTAACATTATATTGTTAGTTTTAGCAGAATTGTATAAGCACTCGCAAAAGAAAATCACAATTAAGGTATCAAAACTGTGATATGAAATTCTTTATCTCTTACATCATAATGGTAAATGACAATTTAAATTCTAATTTATGCAAAACCACCAAAATCATTAGACTTGATGATGTCATAATCTTATCGTCAATGGGAAATAGATAGACATTTGTGATTAGTCTAATTTTGATTAATTGTATATTTCTGATAATATATCCAAAATCATAATTAGGATAATATTTAAAACCATAAAGTAATCAATTAACATCAAGAAATAATGACAAGTCTTATTTTCAAATTTTATGATTTATCTGTCAGTTTAATTAGTATGTTGCAATCATGTAATCATATGGTTCTATTAATCATTTTAATAACACATACATTGTCAAAAGCGCTAACGTTTTGAAATTAAGACAAATAGTAATACAGCATTTGAAACCCGAAATGTAATTTCCAACGAAAATGATGAAAGGGATGAAAATAGCTTTTATTAGTAGTAGTATTTGGAGTTAATAATAGTTACTACTATTACAGTAAAGTATTATCGTCATTATAATAGTCATTATCATTAATATTGTTATTACCAATATTAGAGTAGTTGATTACAATACCATACTTTACTTAAAAGAAAGTACAATTTCAATCACTTTATTACATGGAATTTTAACAATCAAAATAGATAGTTTGGACAATAAAAATAATAGCTGATTAGTTATTTCATCTGTAAATTCATTTGTTGCATGACAATAATTTGATTTATATTGTAAAAAATCAATAGAAACGTCTTTCTGTTGGAAATGAATAAGTGTGAAATTGAGAATGAATTTGACAGTGGTCATAACGAACGAAATTTGTATTCAAATCGAAAAAATGATCATGAAATAACAGTTACGAGTTCACCTCTCTCGAACAGAGTAGCTCACCACTTCACTACATTTTACAACTCTGCCCTCTGCGATGGCCAGCACTATACTACCAAGGCAATCCATTTTAAAACTGAGCACATGCAAAGTACTTGCTCTTTCTCTTTTTTTAAAGATTAATTTTCCATGACTTCAAGTCTGTGGTCGGGATTGACGTTTTTTTTTTCTTTTTGGCTTGTCAATTTTTTTTTCGAGATACCAAATGCCCCTCTTGTCTGAATGATGACTTTTTTTCATTTTGTTTTTGTTTTTTTGCTTGTGAATCTTTTTGGGATCCGTGGCTGTTTATTTTTCATAATTTTTTTTTAAATCTGGGAGGGGGTAATTGCTTTTCGAAATCCTGAAAAGTGGTTTGTATATACATTAATGGTTGTTTCCGTGCATAATAATATCAAATTCATGAAAATAATGGTCGATTCATTTCTTTGGAGATTACGCACATGATATTAAAATACCTATTATTTCACGTGTTATTATCATTATGTTATACCATAATATTGAGTAAAGGATATACCCTGTCCATAGAAAATATACAATCAATTACACAATTGATATCGATCGTAAGTCTTTGGCAAACCAGTTACTATAAAGCTACAATTAATTATTGTTAGATTAATTTATACTCTAAATATATGAGAGATAATGTCCCTAAGCACATTCCTCTTAGTAGGAGCCGAGTGATCAATCCTTCAATCCTTCAATTTTCAACAAAATTGCTAGTACACCCCATATCGATTACGAATCTTGCCCCTGATGTTTGATGAAAATGATGTATGTTAAAAAGTAAAAACATCTCATTTTCGTGAACTGAACTAGATCCTTGGAGATTGTTTACTTCCTAGGGTAAAACATAATTAGTTTAATGATCGGGTGACGAATGAGTCAATATTATATAGTTTTCGACGAGGAAGTTAAAACACAAAATTATAATATAAGAAGACTATGACACAATCAAATGTTTGAGCCTGTGGTTGTCTGTGAGTTCTGTCAACTGTAAACATGCCTGACTGTAAACATGCCTGACTGTAAACTATACTTTTCGTCACTTTTGGTCATTTTTTGAAAAAAAGTATCAGTAATTCAATGGTATTTAAAGCAAAGTAAACGAGTTACCGAACACTTCCGAATGATAAAAGTGATCTGATGTTGAGCCTGCATGGTCATATACATTATCACTGAATTAGTGCCCTTTGGTATAGCATCCGCCCTCAACGTTAAGTCCCTCGTAGAGGACTCAAAGTGGTATGTCTCTTGAATTTCCACTTACACGTGATGTGTACACTTTCTTATTTGAAATTTAATAGACGCACAAACAAACAGACATACGAACTGGAGATAAACGAAGTTGTCGGGGTTTTTCCTCTCCTATCAGATGGTCTAAACACTCTAAATTGAAGGATTTAAAACAAATCCAGGTGGGCTGTAGTTAGGGACCAATCGAATTATGGATTTAGTTTTAATCCTAAAGATTATTTTTTAAATCTCAAAGGATATGAATTTCAAATACATCGAGATTTAAAAACAAATATTAGAATTCAAACTAAATCCAAAATTCGGTTGGTCCCTAACTATACAGACCACCTGGATTTATTGAAAATCCTGCGATTTAGAGTGTTACTAATCAGAAAGAAAGAACCATAAACAAAAAATATCATATTTTCCTCTGACATGATACAGTATCAGCACTCTATTTAATGCCTTGATTTGGATGCTTTGTTCAATGATGCAATTACGATGAAAATAAACAAGTGAAATATTAATAAGGCAATGATACACTTTGTCAACTTAAGATGACAGATACAAGAAAATTGTGAATACTTATAAATTATCGTTAGTTTACCACAGCTTTGGTCTTAGTAAGATTTTATTTATATATTATGAGAGCTAATGTATATATCAACCACGCCTTGGTACGCTGACTGAGATCAATTTCTGATGAAGGGTTACCATTTGGTTTCTCTCAAGTTTCAGAAACCTCCTTTTATGACCAAGTCGAGACAAAGTTTTCACCCATGCATAACCCTATTCGGCTCACGTATACCAATTCTGGATGTCTAGTAAGTTAAACATTGGTTTTCAAATAACATTTGAATAAAAAAAACTTTATCATTAACTTGGTATCTTATTGAGTAAAGATGATGACACTGACAAAGAGCATATATGATGCATCATTTGCAAATTGTACTTATCATTGATGATAATGCATTTTAGTGACAAGAAATTGTTCAGAAAGACTCTCATCATTGTTGAAACAATTTTGTTATCGTCTGAAAATACTTTAGGTTTCGTATTTATTCTCCTACTCCCTCTCTCAGAACGGAATTCTTTTGTTTAGAGGATTAAGCATTCCTTTGAAATCATAAATATTTCATAATGAGCAATGCTTATTGGAGTATTTCTTTTTAATTGCGATTAAGAGATTTTACCAGTCGGATATTAATTCAAGTAATATATAATGGGAACTTCTTTTTTTTCTTTTAAAAATAATTTCATTGATAAATAATCACATGTAATAGTTACATAAAATGTAAACAATGCCATACAAAGCATAAAATATTTTCTTCAACAATACTGTATTAAAAAATACACAAATTTTTACTTTTACAACGATTCTCTATTTCTAAACGATTACAAATCAACCTTTCGAATAAACAAAGTATACCAAACTCATGAAATCTGCAACTCCGACTTTCTGTTCGAATAAAAATTGAATAAATAGCATACCTTGCATATATAATAAGATTCAAAATTCTATACTTTTGTTTTTTAACTCACATCCTTTTATCAAAGTAGCAACATTAAAATCAAAATTAAGACCTACAACTTTATACACAATGCTACTAATTTTTTTCCAGAATAATTGTGTTTTTTTACAAGTTACAAATAAATGTACGCTGTCTTGTATTTCATTGTCATGTGAAAATAAAGGATAATCTTTTAACTTCCATTTATACAAATTATATCTATGAGGTAAAAGATTATGTAATAACTTATAATTAAACTCTGTTATTCTATTTTCTTTGACAGTTTGTAAATTAAATAACCATACAGATTTTCAATCAATCTCTTCTTGTAAAATATTTATCCATCTTTCTTCAGCTTTAGACTTAATACTTATATTATTTGAAATAATGGTGTAAAATAACTTTGAACCTCTTTTCCTATTTACATTCATCAAAATATTATGTAGAATAAAATGGGAACTTCTAAGATTGACCATTCCAAGTTTAGATTAGGTTCACATATACCTGTGTGTTTACTTTCTAAAAGTAATCGAACCATTACAGTGACTATGCTCGATATTAATTTTTTTTTACATTCGCGAAAGAGTAGGCGACTAACTAGAGACATTTTACTACCATAATGCAATAACTTTCCACTTATTCCCTTTCTTTTCAATTTTATGTTTGTAACAACATGAATCATAATATTCAAAACTATTGGTTAATGTTCCTGCAATCTTTATACAATGTATAGTTTGCAATATCATGAATATCTGTATCAGTGGCGTAATGAGCCCCAATTTTTTTAGGGGGCTATATATGGCGTATCGCGTAAAAGTCATAGAAAGTTACTAGCGAGCGGGCAACATTTTGATAATTTTGTTGCAAAATTCAAATTTTGTGATAGATTTTTATATGATATTCAGAAAATAATGTCATATTTCACCCTTCTCTCTTTCCGTTTCTCTTTTTTTTTCTCTTGGTCGTGAAAATTTTTGGGGCAAGTGCCCCCCGCCCGCACATCTGTATGCCATTGATCTGCATCATATCAGAGACACTCTGTACTTCAATGTTTATCTTTGATACCAGACAATATAATATACAGACATTTATTCTAATGTTTTGTCTTGTGATTTGATACATTACTTACATTTCAATCAAAAGGGAGCCCAAAGAGTCAATCAGAATTTTAAATATAGAAAAACACATTCGATCAATGTTCAGTGAATCATTTAAAGACTTGGTTGAGGAGATAAAATTTATCGGTATCATACTTTGGCCGCTGCCATAACTGTATTATCATTATCACATGAATGTGGATATATATCGATTTTATTACGTTCCTATTTATTGACATTGCATGTAACATTGAACTGTTATCCTCTCATATATGTTTCCTCGACAAATAAAGCGATGGAATGATAAGCGCTTTTCTGCACGTATCATCTCCAACTTGTGTGCATTGAGTTATTTACAAATAAGATGATATATATCAATAGGCCTATATATTAGAAAAAAAAAGCAAAACGTTGATTAATAATTAAGACATCTAAAACGCATCATCCCACATGTCACAGAAAAAAGTTTATGTTTTTTTTTATTGAAGAACTCTGCAAGGTGTCAATCGTCATTCCTATTCGGCAAAAACATGTGTCTGAAAAAAGGAAATAAATTATTCCCTTTATATGAAATGCTACACTGTGAGAACATTTCTTCTTCAAAAGGTGTCCTGTAGCAAGATTTCGATCGAGAATACGTCTTACATTGTGTAAAAAGTACAGAATTTTTCATGGGGTTATACAACCTTACAAATTTCCTGTAATAAATTTTTTTTTTTAATCCGTTTTTTTTTTGGGGGGGGGGGTAGGAACTGTTCTGTTAAATTGCAGAAAATTTTCTGTTTTATAAGTATTGAGAACTAGTCGTTCTTTTTTCCCTGTAAAAACTTTTGCTTTTTTTCTTTAACAGTGTAATTTTTATGAGTGAATCAATTGTATTTTATTTATGAAACGTTACAGTAAGACATTATGTCTATACGAATATGTAGTTAATGATTTATTTTATTCGATGTAGAACACATTCACGTAAGTTACTTCGTTTTTCGACACATATTTCCCTTTACACAGAATGGCAGAATGCTAGAATTCTGTAATTCTTATGATTCCAACAGCTAGGCTGCTCTTAGCCCACTTGTTGCGGATTCGAGTCACGCCTCGCCACCGCACGGCCGAGCCCACTTGAGCCGAAGCTGTCGGCTTGTTGACCCGCGCAAACAAGACCAATGCTTCTTCCCTCCGCTCATCAAATGGGTTGCATATTGACTGGTTAAAGACCGTCAAACGCAGATAATAATGTTCTTTTATTCTCACATTGGCATGATTTGGGTTAACTGAAGAGAGAGAAAACTCCAAGTTTAAGGCAAGGTGAAATACTTGGATAAGTCTTGAGCTCTGATTAAAAAAAGTGGAGATGGATAGACAGCAATGGACGTTGTCAGTCGAAGCAGAAAGAACAGGAAGATGGAACAAGAAATACGAAGAGAGTGTAAATGCGGGGGTGGGGATGGGGGGGGGGGGGGTGCAGAGAGAGAGAGAGAGAGGGGGGGGTGAGAGAGAAGGGGGTTGGTGAAAGAGAGCCGGGGGAGTCTTTTTAGAAATTAATAATCAAAATACAATGCAGACTATATTGTTTCTGAACCAAGTGATTATTTTTTATAATTAAAAAGTTAACATTAAAGATTTTCAAAATTTTAAATAATGTTAGTAATTCACCCAAAACCCATGATTATTATGCAAACAATGATGTTTGTAATCATCATAAGTAGATAATTATATGCATCTATAGATCTAATCCATGTTGCTTAGAATTACGATATCAGTTTAGGTAAGTTTTTAAAAATATTGTTTTGCCTTTAAAATTATGGGTTTTGTCATTTTATATTCTGATAAATAAAATCGTTAAGTGGTTTTGCATCACCTGCAAAGCTTTATGAGATGTATCAACCTTCTTAATTTTACCATCATCATCGTCGTCGTCGTCATCATTGTCATCTTCGTTTTCATCGACATTATCATCACCATTATATCCACCATAACTATTACTATAGTCATCATCATCGTCATCATTTCTACCATCATCATCATCATCATCATCACCATCATCATCATCATCATCATCACCATCATCATCATCATCATTATTATTATTATTATCGTCATCATCATCATTATTGTCATTATCATCATCATCATCATCATCTTCTTCCTCAATATCATCATCCTCATCATCATCATCATCACCATCCGTTTTCTATAGACATATAGACCGACGTGAAATATGGATACAAATTCATACTATTTGCCTTTGCGGTGCATTTCATTTATTCATTCAATTTCCATTGTTTACTCACTATTGGCTAAAGATTACATAAAGTTGGATGCATTTTATATTGTTCAAACATAAGTGGCGGTTTTGTTAAAGTAATCATAAGAAAGAACACTATAAATACTTGCAAATGAATTATATTAACCATATTATCGTAGTCGCATTGTAATGACAAAAGTTTTGCAAAAGAAGGCATCAATCTTGCATGAATTTATGAAAACGCTGGGTTTTGATAAACCACTATAGACACGGGGTTCAGATCTGTACACGAATATGTTTTACTTGTAATTTTCTTGATTCTTAAAACCTTATTCCAGTAATATGATATTGAGTGAGATCGAACGCAATGAGCTTTCACTAATTTTTTTATGGGGGGGGACCTGGTGGCTATGTACGACCTCATTGCTTGTTGAAATGATTATTGATTCATTACAGAAAGGTTTCTTGTTGTAATCCAACTATTTTAAAAACTCAATTTTTAAAGAAAAGTACGATATTTTGGTTCATTAGCGCTCGGCAAGTATAAACCTATCGGCGATTAGGCACGGGTTCTCGCCTTACTTCTGGGTGGAATTTTAGCTACTCGGCTCAGGCGGAATAAGACATGATATTTCCGTTCAATCCGTATATCCGTTGATTCAAAATCAGTCAGACTACTCAGCATGATCGTCTTAAAGAATATACTTCAGGGTTTTGTGTTTATGATCGTCCTTCTGATAAAGTTCCACATCTGTAGAAGTCGAAATCATCATGAATCTTCTCTGAGTCACATTTCCCCTTTTTCAAATATCATGAATTCCATAATGAGAAGAAATACAGTAATTCAAAACAATCGTATTATCTGTTTTATATCTCGAGAACGCCCAACTTTATATTTTCAATATTATATTAAGGGAAATGATATACATCCTATGTAAACAAATTGAACCGCACTATTTTTCAACACCCTATAAGAATGACATAAATGATCCTATTTTTTATTTATTATATATATTAAGTCTTGCTACACAGAATTATTTTTATGAATTTGCGCTCTTTCTTCCAGGCAGTTTGAAATCCAGAAATGTATGTCATGTGACAGATTATTATTTTCGAGAGCACATCACGTTTCTTACAGGGGCGACGGCATGCCCCCTTTTTTGGATAGGGGAGGCAAGATTAACTATAAGGGTAACTTCATTTTCCTCACGTTAACGATTGGAACATAATATAGTTACATGACACAAACTTCTCTTTTTTTTCTTTCTTCATTCTCTTTATCTCCATTTATCTCCCTTTCTTCTATTTTTCTGCTATATACTTCAAAACTTATTTAGGCGGTCACCCCTGCTAAACCTGTGACGTAGTTCTTGTATTTTTTATGTTGATGTTATACAGTAAAGTAAATAATATTTTACTGACTCGTACTGTTCTAATTAACATCAGCAGAATTTTGGGATACCCCCTCCCCGAAATATAGTCCAGTATTGCCGAGAAGGCGAGAACGTATGACGACAATAATCACATGAACACAAAATTAATTTGATTGTATTTCTAAATGATAAAACTGAAAATAGTGATATGTAATTCTGGTCATTTATACTTTCTAAAATTATTGGGAAAAAAACCCCGAATGTTTCACACACATTTATTTATATTTTTAATGGAAGAAATTCACTCTCTCTCAATGAATTTTGTTTACTCTCTTCGTATAGTGAATTAATTTGATTTTTTTAGAATGTAGCTAGAATAATTATACTCGTCATTGATGTTAGCTATAGAACTATGCTGATAGCCGTAGAATACGATGATTTCGTCGAATTATCATGATTATAGACTTAATATGTTTGCGGTAATTTTTACTAGAATCGCATTGACACTCATCTGATCGGATAATATAGTTAAGATTGTTTTTCAGTACTATTTGAAAGAGGTTTTGATTTGAAAATATAAATGATTCTTGATTTATTGGGGCTGATCGGAGAACTAGTTCCACCCAAATGTTCAGAGTTATAAATCAGTAATCGAAAAGCAACTGGAAAAACACTAGACGACTTTAAACCCGCTCTAAATTTACGACCATAATTTCTCTCTCTCAAAAACACAGTAGCAGGTTTTAAAGTAGCAGTTCATAATAATGATGAAATCATTGACATTACATAATGTGATATATTTTGCGATAAAAATCACAATTAAGAAAATTATTTGCTATTATGTATTCATGGAAGTAAAATATTGGATTTTATCGTAAGCAGACTCGTTAACATTGTCATGAGTGCTTATATATGAATATAAAAGTTTGTTGTTTTTTCATTTGAGATCTGGTATTGTTGTTTGTTTACATTTTTACCACATTATAAGCATCTACAATTCAATTAATTGTAATAATGATGGCGAGCAATGTGATTAATATGCTGATACTTATGTTGATAGGGAGGATAATATAATAATTATGATGATAGTAGTCATAATAATTAGAGTAAAGATAAAACAATGGTAATGTAATCATAATTATGATGATTTTATAATCATGAATTATTGAAAAATTATGATTATGATAACAATGTTAATGATAATAGAATTATGATATTACAGAGATTATTGTGTTAATTGATTCATATATTTTTTGGCTCAAATTATGTTAAAACTTTTATTTTGCAAGTACATTATAAACTACGTCTTCATCTTGAAGGAACCGTCTTTTGACTATCTCAAAGTATGGAGGATTCAACACTATACGGATTTATCAAACATTTCTGTATTTTTAGACCTTAATTATTTGTCTCAATAAATTTAAAAATATAAAATATTCGGTGGAAATTTGTGTACGGCTTATATCCAATGACTTTTTTTTATTTTTCCTTTTTTATATGTTCTATATAAACTAATGGGCAAGAAAAATCAGAATGGGTTTGAAATACAAAAAAAAATAAATGGACCACATGCACACTTCCACACCAATATTTGTCTGAGTGCAGCCTTATTCACTTCTTCAAGAAAGTCGATTCTTCTTGTTATTTAACAGCCAGCTACAAAGAAAGAACTATAGACAGTTGGCCGACCGTACGCAGCGGGGGGGGGGGGGGGAGACTTCCCCCGTCCCCGAAATTGAGAAAACTTGCATTTTTTACCGAAAATGTTAAAAAAATTCACCATAATTGTGCACGAAATCCTTCAATTTTACTTTAGACAATATAAAAGTGCCTCCATGTCAAGCTTGGTCGCTTCGCTCTCTCGCTTTCGAGCATCTGCGAAAGTTTGTATGCGTCTTGCCCTCCCTGGAATAATGTCTGCCTACGGCCATGAAAGACAGACAGACAGACAGACAGATCATGTAGATAGATAGATAGATCATGTAGATAGATGGATAGATCATGTAGATAGATAGATAGATCATGTAGATAGATAGATAGATCATGTAGATAGATAGATAGATAGATTGATAGATAGATAGATAGACAGATATAAAGGTAGATAAATAGATATAAAGATAATTCAATACTATGATAGATAAAGAGATTAAAATACATAGCCAATTAAATGTTGTTTAACAATAAGCATGTCATTTTATATTCACATGAATGTTTCAACTAAAGCTGAAGATTTACGGGGGAGCAGGAGTTTCGAATCTTTGAGAATGTACAGACATCACACGATGCTGATAAAACATGGATATTTTGTGCGATATATCATAGACAGTGTTTAGTTGAAGTGACGTTGACTTCGACATCGACAACCCTGGTGATGAGTAATCATAAGCACCTGTCTATTATTATATACATGATTTCTCTCATGATTAAATTGTTCTATTATGTAAACATGATATTAGTTTGGTTTGGTTGTTTGGTTAATTTAATATGATTGTATGTTGAATTTTTATTGATTTGAATATTCAGGTTGCATTTATACTGAATTGAATATTCATGTGGCATTTATATTGAATTGAATATTCATCATGTGGCATTTACGTGTATATCGATTCGGATATTCATGTGGCACTTATATTGAACTGAATATTCATGTAGCATTTATATACTGAATTGAATATTCATGTCGCATTTACGTGTTTATTGAATTGAATATTCATGTGGCATTTATACTGAATTGAATATTCATGTGACATTTACGTGTATATTGAATTGAATATTCATTAAATTTCTATATGAGATCCATCTCATATAGATGCAATTCAAATAAGAAGTGGAAGGTTTTTCAGACCTGACGATGTGGGTTGTCTGAAAATTAATATTTATTCTAATTATTGTTAGTCTTGAAAAAAATAATCATAATCATACTTCTATTTTAAATCTAAAAAAAATCATTCTGAAGCAGTGACCTTTTAGACTTTTTACGAAGTTCACTACAATATTTTGATATGAAAATCATATGCCAATTTCTATTACCACATAATTTCATTTGGCACTTGTACACAAAAGTCAGACCCCCCCCCCGCTCCCTACCATCATCTGCTTATTGCGATCAAAATTTTGATGAATAAATTCTTTTTAAAAATGGCTTTGGGGTAAAGTACGGGATGGAGTATAATTGAATAGATTACACGTATATTTAAGGACTTAACTGTAATATAAACAAAATCCAATTATTAATGTAATAGCAATTTCTATTAATTATTGATTAGCAGAATATATGAGGCGAGAGTAAAAGTTATGATATATAAAATAAAAAGGAGATAGCCGCGTTGGGGTTCGATATAGGTCTCACTATGAAAAAATGGTATTAAGTTATTTTCGTTTTAGTTATATTGTACGGATTATGTTTTTGAGCAGAACATAATATTCTAGTGAGTCTCAGGAAAATGATAATTATGAAAAGGAAGAACATATTACATTCGCTTCCATGTAATGGAAGATGTTCAGACTTAAAGAAAACAAAATGATAGTGTCTGTCATGTAATTGTGTGTGACAGTATTACGTCACATTATGCTAAACATCGTTGATCATCTTGTCGCTATAGGAAAGCCTAACTTTCGTAAATGATTTATAATGTTGTACTTATTATGACAGGAGAAGTAGTAGCAGTAGTGGTATATAGTAGTAGATAACGCTTAGCGACTCGACTAATATCTTATCTTCTTTTTCTTTTACTATCATTACTAATACTACTACTACTACTACTACTACTACTACTACTACTACTACTACTACTACTACTACTACTACTACTACTACTACTACTACTATTACTACTACTATTATTACTACTGCTACTACTACTACTACTGTACTACTACTATTACTATTATTACTACTACTACTACTACTACTAGTACTACTATACTCTACTACTTCTACTACTACCACTACTACTACTACTACTACTACTACTACTACTACTACTACTACTACTACTACTACTACTACTACTACTACCACCACTACTATTACTACTACCACTACTACTACCACCACCACCACCACCACTATACTACTACCACTAATACTACTACTACTACTACTGTTACTATAACTATTACTACTGCTACTACTACTACTGCTACTACTACTAATACTGTACTACTACTATTACTATTACTACTCCTACTCCTACTACTACTACTACTACTATTACTACCACTTCTACTACTATTACTACTACTACTACTACTACTATTACTACTAATACTGCTACTACTACTACTACTACTACTACAACTACTACTGCTACTACTACTACTACAACTACTACTACTACTACTACTACTACTACTACTACTACTACTTCTGCTGCTGATCATGATGCTGCTGCTACTACTTCTACTACTACTACTATACTACCACCTCATATTTCTACTTCTACCACTAATACTACTATTAAGGTTTCGACAACGACGACGAATACTACTACTTCTATTTGGGACACCTTTTTCTTTCATTATTAAAAAAAATCTCATCTTTATGTTTCATGATTATATTTGTATATCTATATCCAAATGTATGACAATTGTATGTTTTTACATACGGTATTTATTATTGAAAGAAAATGAGTGTTGTCACTCTCCCTAAACTAAAAAAAAACTGCTATTACGGTAACGACAACGACGACGAATACTATTATTCTACTACTTCTACTACGTTTTTGTAATTGGGTCATCCCTCACAAGCAATTTGACCTCTATCATGGTCCAAACCATGATTTTGCATACGTGACTGTTTGCCATGATTTTAGATATACCTCTTTTATAGTTGAATTAACTTAAATTCAATTAGATTATGCTATATCATAATCGTAATATATATATATATATTTATATTATATATATATATATAAATGCTTCTTAAAGCAGTAGGGTCTTATGGCAAATTTAAACAGACCTCCCAATTTTCAAATCATATTCAAGTTCAATGCTGTAACAGTGTAACAGAGAGTGAGGGCGTGTGTAGTTTTCTCGAAATAAATGTCTCTCACATTCTTACGCTGTTTTGTTCAGTGACGGATCTACGGGGGGGGGGGGGTAACCCACTGAACTGGAATGGGGTAACCCCCTCCCCTTTGGGCTGCCAATTAAAGGGGAATCCAACCCAAATAAAAAAATTGTTTTTTATGAGGAAAAGAAAAATCAGACAAGTTGATAGGTGAAAGTTTGAACAATATTGGACAAACAACAAGAAAGTTATGAATTTTTAAAAGTTGTAAATATTGGTAATCACTATACCCATGGAGACTTCAAATTGGCCGCATATAGGATGTCATAGTGATGTATGGCAAGGACTAGTCTTCCATGTACTCCAATACATATTTTGGCTAAAATGTCATTTTTCAAATTGGCCGCATATGGGATGTCATAGTGATGTAAGGCAAGGACTACTCTTCCATGTACTCCAATACACACTATGGCTAATATGTCATTTTTCCCAAAAGTTTTATTTCAAATTATATTTTTCTTTCATGAGGACATAAAACAATATACTACCTGGGTTATATTTAGATTACTGCCCCAGGTGAATGGGTACTTAGGAGAAAACCACAAATCCCTCATAATAAAGTACATGGCCTATGGGAAAGTTGTCCTTGCCCCTTGTCATAATTTACTTACCCAGTTGCCAATTTGAAATCTACATAGTATTAGTGATCTCAATTTTAAAGCAGCTATAACTTTCTTATTGCTTGTCCGATTTCTTTCAAACTTTCACCATTCTGTTTAATTTATTTTTCTCCTTCCCAACACAACATTGTATAGCCAAGGCTGGATTCCCCTTTAAAACAAATTTTGGAACCTACCCCTATTTTGTGCTTTTCAAATTTCTCTATACCCAAAAGACCTGCTTTTGGTAGTGAAAACTTTTTTTTAAATTTGCTTGTTAAATTTCTCGTAAACCCCCCCCCCCCCTCTTGGATAAAAAGCTAGATCCGCACCTGTGGTTGTTAAAAATATAAACCAGACTGATTTTCTTGTTGAAGCTGGTGTTTGTTTAATGTTCTCCCTGTATATGTTCAGACTTGTACATGCCTGTTTATATTAAATCCCCCCCCCCCAAAAAAAAAAAAAACTATGCAAAGCCTTTCATTTTGACAGTGCTATTCATGTATCTACTTTTTAGATTACCAATTTATCCACTCTCGATGTATTGTTAATAATAGTTTATGATTAGTGTGTTTAACTGCGGGGCGCCTTTGTAAAGCAGTTTTTCAAAACTGAACAGGACAACCCTGCAGTATAAAATTAGAAAAAAAAAATAAACATAAGTTAATGTTTTGGAAGCCAATCAAAAAAAAGAAGAAGAAAGATGTCATGTTTTTTTTATAAAAAAATCATTATAATGCTCATAATACATATACGTCTTGGCTACTGAAATTCGAGTGTGGTTAAGGAGACAAAGATGACACTTAATCCTTTTGCTTAATAAATCAATACAAACTCTACACAGTTTATGTACTTACATCATACTTTAGGCCAATGCTTGAATGCAGAAATAGACAAGGGCCCTGTCTTACAAAGAGTTGCGATTGATCCGATCAATCACAACTATGGAAAGCCAGCAATGTCAACATCTAAAAGGCCTTTTTGTTCAAAATGTTTTCTAGATATGATGTGTATTCATACGTCCATTATTTTTTTGTTGTTGAAAATTCAGTGTGCTTCTCACTGTTTACAAAGGACATTGGGCAAATTTCTTGTAGAAAAATTTATGACACTGATGGATTTTCATAGAGTTGAGGTTGATCGGATCAATCGTAACTCTATATAAGACGGACCTCAGAATGCAAACTTATTATACGCACAGACATAGCTGTGACAAAATCAACTCTTGTGAGATAAAAAAAGTCTTGTGACTTTGAGTTTGCAATCGATAAACTGTATTTAAAAAAAAAGGAAATTTTAAATGATTGTGCATGTAAGATTGTAGATCTTTGACAGTTACGATTCTACGTACTACATCGACTCATGTAGGCATATGACATGCACCTTGGAATTGTGGAATTGACAGCGGAGCAATTGTCGCCGGAGCAATTGTCATGGAACTGCATGTTTTCCACAAACCTGTATACATTCGAAAGAGCAGGGTCCAGGGCGCCACGATTTTTTCCCTCAGGGGTTGCGCCACCGACACAAGAGGTCGTATTTAATCTGGGGCAAAAAAAATCCCAACATTTCCCATGCAATCTTTAGTTTTATCAATAGTTTATAATACCTCGAGATGTTTATATTTTTTTAACCTCCTTTTCTTTTCAGTTATACAATTTATGAAAAACATTGTTATTGGAAATAGTAGGGTGTTTTTTTTTTAATATTGACTTCTTTTGTTTGTTTTCTTACATTACGTACATGCTGTATATAAGTGTTAATAATGATAATTATATTATCATCATTATTATCATTATCATCATCATTATTATTATCATTATTTGTTATTATTACTATCATCATTATTATTGTTCTCTCTCTCTCTCTATATATATATATTTATAATTCATTTTAGATACCAGTGTTAAAAGCAAAATAAAAACACATCCCATATTTCCCATTCTTACAAATAATGTATGATGAAACACCATATGCTGGTAGTAGTATTCATATTTGTCGTATTCTATTGACTTTGACGTCATAGATTTTAACGTAACCATCTCGACTTCTCGGAGCAACTCAAGTGCATGTGCCATCAGCTAAGTACGTGATGTCACATCAGCGCTTGTTGCGCACACCGCAGCGCTTGCCATCTTCTAGCAGATGCACACGTATTTCCAATGGATTTTGTCGGTAGGTTGTCCTGTTTGACTGCGTGCACGGCGTCTTATGAGCAGTCACGATTTAGACTAAGTACACACCATCGCCACGGAGGAACAACTATTTCTCAAAATTCAACATCCTTTTCTTCGTAGTTCATTCCATTATCATGTGTGTAGCCTATTTATCTCTCAAGCTAGTCGTCTTTTTCATATTTCTGGACCCCCCTTCACCTAAACCGCTTTTATTTTAAGTTCCTTCCGCAACCCCGTTTCCATCTGATTCCAGTAGTGTCAAGAAAGCGTTGACATAAAAGCACTACTCTGACTTTTTAATGCAAAATACATTTCCCTTTAAGTGAGATATGTCAATGCACTTTACTTTCCTCGTCAGACAAGGAGCTAAATGCAAATACATAACAAATGATACCCATATTTATAAATTAGATATCAAAGTATCACAATACAGTCGAATTTGTTTTAGATAATGTAGGATATCTGTCAGATATTGTCACAAACTTGTCTACACTTTGAAGTCAATTGGTTAAAAATCCATCAACATCTTACACATCGCCAGTGAAAATAATTATTCAAAGGACGAATAAATATTTATTCATCTTTATATGCCTTATGAAATCTTCCTCCTCGCCTGAAGATTCAGGACAGTTAACAGTTGCGTATCCAGGAATATGGAATACGATTAGCGACAGTGGCGTGCGAGCGGAGCGACCGAGCGGAATCGTGTGCTGATAGCCATAATACAGGTAATAATTATGAAGATCAAATAGGGCAGTTAAACAGTGCTATTTTTTAAAAATAAATTACAAAAGGGGCATAATTTCTCCTTCCAGCGCATGTCGCAGAAATCCAATGGATTTATAGGGAAAATGGCTTGTATATGTCGTTTATGCACCTGATAAGGCTTTTGTAGATTTATAATGTTACTGTAAGCGCAGCGGGGGGATAATAGATATATTCTAGGGTTTAGAGAAGAATGAATGTATCTGTTCTCCCGCAGAAAATTGGAAAACAAAAATAATTGTTTATTGAGAGAAAAAAAATCATCTTGATGACGCAATGCCCCTTAATCAATAATGCTCAGGTTTCTCACTTTTTCATGATTTCTTTCAGTATGACTTGTTTTGTTCAGTAATTTGTATCACTTGAAAAAATATAGCCCCCGCGCCCTTGACATGCACTCCTGCCCCTATCCGCCAGGAAGCGTGTTAAATATCATACTGGTGTCTGTGTAGGCCTAACTCAATATAATTTTTTCGCCAAAACATTTCTTCTTTGAACTATATAGGCCCTGTTTAAAATATTCTGAGAGTTTCATGAAGCATATAAAAATAACTTCGTCCAAGTTCAAAAAGGCATATAGGCCCCTATATCATGCACATGACTTGACACGACATTGTATTGTATTGTATTTATTTTCCGTCAATTAAAAATAACAACAACGATAGATATATTTACAACTACAAAGAAATTATCATTAAAAGGACGGAGGGATTGCCCTACTCAGTTATCAACGCTGTTTTACAGAGGGGTCCCTTACATAGATATACATGTAAATATAATACAGGAAAAGGAAAAAAACTTATTAGACATACGATAAAGAAGTTGACAAAATGTGAAAAAGTAAGAAAAAAAAAACGTGTTTACAATATATATACAAGATAACAAAGTAAGAAAGTATAAGAATGAGGGATCTGAACTAAAAATTACAAGTAGTCTGGAAAAATGTTTTTAAGGCCTTTTTTTAATGCATCGATATTTTCCAATAAATTCATGTGATGATGAAGAGTATTATAATGAGATGTACCTCTGTATTGGATAGTGCGACGAGAATATTCTGTTTTGGGTTTATTAATCTACATGAATATGCCGAAGTTTGATTTTGATTTGATTTTATTCATATATATATATATATACATTATTTTCAACATTACATAATATTCATATTAGTATAATCATTCATATTATATATATACATGAGTGGAGCATCATAAGCTCTATGAGCTTATGATAAATAATAATAATAAAATAATAAATTAAGAGGATGACCTTTGACCTACGCAATGAAGAAGAACAAATAAACAGAAATATAAAAAGGAAACGGGTCGAAACATAATTATATCCGACCGTGTTCAATAAAACTTCATCACAGGCGCATCCAGAGTGGACACAAAATTTTCAGACGAGCAAACGAAGAAGGGCCCGTGTGGAATAGATGGGGGTGCAAGAGCTGAAAAATATCTTACAAGTCAAAGAAGAATGTACTTACTTGTACATGGGGTAGCACTGCTTGTAAGAGCGAGAACAGCGTCTTTTGGGGTGGGCTTGTGTGTGTGTGCGGGGGGGGGGGGGGGGGGTATCTGATCCTGTGTTTCTGCACCCAGAGCACTTCGGGGGACAGACATGCATGTGTATCGTATGGTCATCACTCATCATTAATTAATTGCATTCGGAATGAGTGTAAGATTAAAGTAACAAATATTAACAGGATAATTATGGATTAGGTCCTTACATCTGACAAATTAGTTAAAAATCCAAATTAGTAGCTAGAGATGAGCTATTCTCATTACACTTCTCTCGAGTGTGAAGGGAACATGGGGGGAGGGGTGGGGTGGTAAGAGAGAAATCCAACTGTAGGCCTACATAGGAAAAGTGAGGAGAGGGAGGGTGTGGGGGTATCTAAGAATTCCCAAATGGTGTAAGGGTGTGAGAGGGGGTCTATTAATTCCATTTCACTCCTAGTTTTATTCCCTGCCCTTTTACTATTTTTATTGTAATAGGGACTACACCATGCTGTACAAAAAATTGTCTATATATGAATATAATTATGATAATGATAATTTGTTAAGATCACCATCATTAAATAGATTTTAGTAGAATTAAACACCACTCTAAAAAGGGAGACGTGACTAGGAAAAATATTACCTTTGGTTAGACTCGTATAATTATAAAAATCTTTATTCGTCAAATGCAAGCACACTATCGTGTCTTATTCGGTCGCTTCGTCCCTCGTTTGCATGTGTGTTCGTTATTTTATTGAAATCATTTAATGATTTTTAATCATTTAGAAAAGTTGATGGTTTTATTTTATGTATATACTGTAATATCAATCTTGTGTTTTTTTAGTGTTGCAGGACCCCTTTGTAAATAAGTTTGTTAACTAAAAGGGCTACCCTGTGAAAACAAAACGTGAATAAATAAGTAAATAAAAGACAACTTATATACTGTCATTTTAGTTTAGGGCCTCATGTAATATTTGTAGTCTCGGAAATAATTATGCAGGTCTTATAATATATATTAAAGAATTAGTGAACAAGAGCTGAAGAGATGAACCAGAAGTGGCTATATACCGCGCAGTGGTCAACGCTCTCGAATCTTCAAGAGCAAACAGAAATTAGTCAACAAGACTACGTGCCAGTGCTTGTATGGTCATACAACAACCGTCCACATGCTGCTTCTCTACCAGACAAAATTAACAGAGATTGATCCGCGTATATACGCAAGCCCTAATTAATTTCATCTTTGCCCGATTGGCGAGAGAGCGAGAGCTGCCCATTTGAGGAGACCGAAGATCTCTTGGAATTAATGAATGAATCCATCTCAAAACCCCCCAAAATAAAAACAAAACGTCAAGTTCCCTCGTTTAGATGTAAATGCGCCTTCTCTCGTGCTTGTCAATTGAATTTCAAATCGGGAAATATTCAATTCAACCGGTTTTGTATTCGAAGAAACGGGCACATGGCCAATTTAGTGATTTTATCAATGGGCGATTTAAACTATTTTATTTTGATTAAAAAAATGAAAAATTGCTTAAATGTATGCTAATCAACCCGTCTTATCCGGGGAAACAAGTCGTAGCTCAATATCAACAGGAAAGATATACTATTTAAGGATCGGATAATGAAAACAGGATATTCGAACAATCTTCGTGATAATTTATTAAACGGTGAAAAGGCGGCAGGCCCAATATCATGTATATAGGCCTACACGTATTTCCCTTTTCTCATTTTTCTTGTAAATAATGGAGTGACGAATGACGATGATCGGAAACTTCAGAATGTTTGTGATGACGGAAAAATACATTATTACTCCTTCCTTGATACGCATAATTTTGAAGATTTGTTTGTTTAATATTTATTTTATCGAGTAACGGTAAGAATTGTATATAGGACTATAGTTATAGCGGACCATAACGACCTGAAACCTTATTTCTACAGTGGTCTAAATCGTAGAGTAATCGTGTCAGATCGTTTCGGATCTTGAAGGTCAGTCCTGACAATCGTGATTGTATAGAAAAGAAAACAAAATCGCGATCAGCTACGGAAATGTTACTCGTAACGGATCGTAACGGAACAAGGCATTAAGGTTGCATCATTTCTTATCAATTAAATAAGATCAAGAGTTATTATCTCCTATTTATGCACACATTATTTTACTGCTATACCACTTCCATGACAACATCAATTATCATTATATAACATCTCCTTCACCACCAACACTCGTACTCCTTACAGCCGCATATAACCTTCATCATCACCATGTATGTAGACCCACATCACTTCATCACCACCACCGACGTACAGATTGGGGGGAGGGCTTGGGGGCCATGAACCCCCAAAATTTTCATGACCAAGAAAAAAAAAGGGGAGGAAAGGAAAAAAAAAGGATGAAATGTGATATTGTTTTATAAATATTATGTCAGTATCTATCACAAAAGCAGATTTTTTTAATTTCAAAAATTCAACATTTTTGCTCTCTCGCTTAGCTATCTCTAAACGTTTAATAAACTTAGCCCAATACGCCATGTCTGGCCCCCTAAAAAAATTACGCCTCTGATGGCCACCACAATAATAAACATCTTCAGCACTTTAACCACCGTAAATGAGCTATATATTTTGAAGGCGTCAAACGTGGCGTATGGGGTAAATATTTCACAAACGTTGCGAGCGAGTGAAAATATTAAATAGTTCACAATTTTTCTGAGAGATTTTTTGAAATAATATACCGTATATTTAAAAAGGAAGTATTTCACCCTTTTTATTTTTCTTTCATTTCTTCTCTTTTGTTTTATTTTCTTGCTCATGGAGCTTTTGGGGAGTCCAGTGTCACCAGCCCCCCCCCCCCCCTATATACGCCAGTATGTCGTCGTCGTCGTCGTCATTTAATGATCACTTTTTTCTTGAACTATCAACGTCTCGACTCGTCCCCTTTCAACTCCCTCTTACCATCGCCATTCTTGTAATTGCTTGTTTACCATTGACAGTTTGATCTATCATTTATTACGTTCTGGACCCCTAGGCAGAACAGAGTAGTAATAATTACCACTCTATGTGGGCAATCCAGACATTCATATATATTCATTTTATATTTTATTTTGTAATTATATCTGATGTATTTTTTGTATTTTGCATGTTTTTTATGAATGGAAAATAAATACAATACATTACCATTACCACCACCCTCGTCACGACCACTAACACGCCACCACCACCATCCACCACTACCACACCACCACAACTATTATCACTGCCACTACCACCAGCACCACCAGCACTACCACTTCTACGATAATGAACGTGATCGTCATCTTGATGATAAGGAGAATGATGTGATGATGATGGCGGTGGTGATGGTGGTGGTGATAATGATGATGATCATGTTGATGGTGATAATGATGGTGATGATCTTGATGGTGGTGATGATGATGATGATGATGATGATGATGGTGATGATGATGATGATGATGATGATGACTATTATCACTGCCACTACCACCAGCACTAACACTTCTACGATAATGAACGTGATCGTCATCTTGATGATAAGGAGGATGATGTGATGATGGCGGTGGTGATGGTGGTGATGATGATGATGATTATGATGATGATGGTGGTGATGATGTTGATGGTGATGATGTTGATGGTGGTGGTGATGATGATGGTGATGATGATGATGACTATTATCACTGCCACTTCCACAATCACTAACACTTCTACGATAATGAACGTGATCGTCATCTTGATGATAAGGAGGATGATGTGATGATGATGGTGATGGTGGTGGTGATGGTGTTGATGATGATGTTGATGGTGATGATGATGGTGATGGTGGTGGTGAAAATGATGATGATGGTGATGTTGATCATGTTGATGGTGATGATGATGATGATGATGTTGATGGTGGTGGTGGTGATGATGATGATGGTGATGATGATGATGACTATTATCACTGCCACTACCACCAGCACCCACACTTCTACGATAATGAACGTGATCGTCATCTTGATGATAAGGAGGATGATGTGATGATGATGGTGATGGTGATTATGATATTGATGATGTTGGTGATGTTGATCATCTTGATGGTGATGGTGATGATGATAGTGATGATGATGGTAATGGTAATGGTGATGATGATGGTGATGATGACTATTATCACTGCCACTACCACCAGCACCCACACTTCTACGATAATGAACGTGATTGTCATCTTGATGATAAGGAGGATGATGTGATGATGATGGTGGTGGTGATAATGATGATGATGTTGATCATGTTGATGGTGATGATGATGGTGATCATGTTGATGGTGGTGGAGATGATGATGATGATGGTGATGATGATGATGACTATTATCACTGCCACTACAACCAGCACTAACACTTCTACGATAATGAACGTGATCGTCATCTTGATGATAAGGAGGATGATGTGATGATGATGGTGGTGGTGATGATGATGATGATGATGGTGATGATGATGATGAATGATGATGGTGTTGATGATGGATGGTGATGATAATGATGATGATGATTGTGATGCTGCTGCTGTTGGTGGTGCTACTGCTGCTGACAATGATGGTGATGGTTCTGGTGGTCATGATGGTGATGACAATCATTACCTCCATGATCAGGATTATAATTAAACTCTTAATACATGTAAACATAATCCTCCTAATTGGTATCACCACCATCACCACCATCGCCACCGCAATTGCCACCACCACCTTTACTATCAGCACCACCTTCACTAGCACCATCATCACCACCACCATCGCCTGGCCACCACCATTGCTACCACCACCACCTCCATCACCACTACTTCAACCATTGTCATCCTCAACAACATAATCATCATGAAAATTATCATTTCCATCCTTATGATATCACTGCAACCATAATCACCACCGCCATCATGGCCATGGCAACATGCAACAACACCACCATCGTCATCTGAATATGTTGTGCATGGATGTCAATCATTTTCATCTTGCTTCAGTTTCAAGATAACGTTACACTGGCAAAAGGCCAATTTGAAAATAATCAAATTGAACAGTGTGAAATCGCCACTGTTGTAACTTATTCAATCAAAAACTTCTTTAAAGATATTTGCAGATATAAAAATCCAGATTTTGTTTTTACACACGGGGGTTTACGTCAAATTGTGTGAGTGTCGGCCCAACCATGCTGGAAATAACACATTTTCACACAGTGTGATAATAGTGTGTCTACAGTGTGGACTGTGTGGAAATATTAGCTACACTGTTAAAATGCTCAAGTTTAACCGTGTGAGGATAATTTCACACTGTAGACACGTCAACAATGTGAGTGTCCACAGCACTGGCGGATCGGGGGGGGGGGGGCACAGCCGGCCCGTGCCCCCTTTTGAGAACCGTATCAAATTTGCAATGTAAATATACAGCTTTTATACCCAAGTGTGCCCCCCCTTTGAAAGTGAGGGCTTTTTTGTTCGGAAAAATGTGCCCCATCCCTTGGAAAATCATAAAAAATGCTCACATAGTGGACTATATGAATATGTGACTCACACTGTTGAAATGCTCAAACAGTGTGAAGGTGATTCCATAGTGTTCCACACTGTGGAACGCAATGTGGAACACTGTGTTTTTTTTCCAGTGGGAACCTTTCATCATCGGTTCTGTCATTCGAATATCAACGACACCTATAGACAATATTTAATTTGTTTAAATACTAACTTTCTTATCTTACATCCGATTTTCAGAGGATTTTCAGTCCCTTTTTTATAATCTCAATATTCAAATCGAGTTGCTGTTGGGACGGACTTGCGGTTTAGAATGACCACATGGGACCTGATTGGACGGATCAGCATAACGCTATGATGTCCGTTAGCATAGACATCTTTCTAGATTTGCCACTCTGAACCCATGGTATGGATTGATCCATTTAATTACTGGCGTGTATCCAACCAACATTGGGCATTTTTATTTATCAAGTGTGATGAAAATTTTGCCCATTCTAAAGTAATTGCTGCTTTTTTTTTAACCTTACTTGACAATATGCGTTATTGGGTAAAATACTGCTCCAAATTGGTTGGAAAAATAGTTAACCTCGTGCTGGTAAAAATTTTACTCAATATATTTTACAGTGTATAAAGACTGTTTACAGTAGATGTTTAACAGTTTTAAATAATTATTGTTTAACATCTCAAACAACAAAGTTTGATTTTTAATATTTAATCTTCAATAAATTTAGCCCGGTTGTTACACAGTAAAGCGATGTTTAAAAAGGCTGTTCACTTGTTTAACACCTTTTTGGTGTTTCAAATTAAAAAACAAAATATAATTTTTATATAATCTTTAATAAATTAAGCATGGTTGTTTTAACTGTTCAACAACTATAGTAAATTTCAGCTATATAAGTATATCAGGAATGCGTAAATAACCTAGTGGAAAGGTGTACCTTTTGGTAGGCCTCTATGTCTTATAAACGTTATAACAATAATGATAATATAGGCCTATTTTTTTAATATTAAACATCTTGTTGTTAGGATGACGGACTTAAACAACGTGCTTAAAATGACAGTGTACCTTTTTATTTCACCCAATTTTTCGGTGAGATATGATAGGAGTATTGTGAGTCATTTGATTTAATTTGTTAAATGTTAATATGAACGTGATACAATGATGATATTGATTAGAGAGAACAGAGATTCATTAAAACCAAAAATATATAAAGATTGGCCTGTATCATGAGCAGCAATGAAGATGACAGGAGAAATTCAAAACTATACTTTTCAGAATATGGATCGAAATTGCTATATGAAATGAATATGAAAGGTGTAATAGGTTGTAAGTTGACGTAAATGAAAAATTTGCTGACTGCTGTAAGTTGACACTGTCACTCTTTTCAAGAGTCTTCGGTTGGGTATAAATGATTTTCTTTGTTAATCAGTGGTTTATGTAACCAGGGAATTAACTCAAAGTATTTCCCTCATTTAGGTGATTAAAAGGCGAATCTTAAAAGCAAATGCAAACATCCAAAATAAATTTAATTTCGATTCATTTTTTCTTCCTCTTGTCTTTGATGATAACCAATATTCCCCAACATCACGCAAACATCAAATCAGCCCGACTTACCTCGAACATGAATATAATGTTGCTGTAACACCGCTGTCACAACCACCACACCATCATCATCTTCATCATCATCATCATCATCGTCATCAAAGTAATCATCACCATCAGATCTCTTCATCAACGCCGCCAAGCACTAATGATGATGAAAACAATGCTATGATGCCCAACTTCAACCTACAGAAATATTCTAATTTTATTTTCAAGGGCATTCATGTAATAGAACATGAAAAGGGAGGAAGAGAAGTGGAGAGAGAGAGGATTAGGGGAGGGAGAGAGACATCCCAAAGTCTCTGCGTCGGGTCAAAGTGAAGGTCAAACTCAAGCATGGTTGCAACGTGACGTCACGTTCGAATCTAATGCTTCATCACATGAATGCTGTGCTACCATGTTATCCCAAGTACCCCCGACCAACGTAGCGCAATATATTGATAACAATACACATGTGCCGTATATACATACGCGGAAGATCGGCTTAAATTCAACGGGCTGTGAACTTGTCTGCTACGCTAACGGGCTCGCAAGTGATATACCAGGAGTTTTGCGGGCCCTGGATCGTAAATATATTTGTTTACATCAATTAAGACCGTCCAGTATCTCAACACAATACAGCATGTCCAGGGCGCCAATATCGACGATTTCAACCTGCACTGAGAAAGGAGAGAATTTTTATTGGGAGACGAAAGGCGAGTGAGAGTTGAAATGGCCACGACGCATCCTGTGCTGAACTTCGCCCGTTTGCACCCCATGGCGCCGGCGAGGTACTGTTGCCAACATCTCTCTTCTCACACTCAATTTGAAAGGAGAGGGAGAAAACATACAATATATCTTTAAATCAATCCCAACATTCGTGCACGTAGTAATGCTGTCTACCAGCGATCCACCACGTGCAAGCAGTGTCATATCCTCATATGCATGTCCACGATGCACCTATCCCCCAATACCATTTCATTCATACTTTTTTTTTTCTTGAGTTTCCCCTCTCCCGATCTCGGTCATATTTCGTACGTGATCGAACGTACATGTTTAGACGAAGGAGGCACGCTCGCTAGCTTAGCTGAAGCAGACGGCAGGTTATGGCTCACGCTAACGCTTTGGCGTGGGGCGGCGTGCTTGCATGTACTCGATGACCGATAATCACCCGGTGGCTGGCATGTCGAGCTTTTTAAGATTCTTACACGTACCCCCGCCAGAAAATCACAATGTCTCCTTCAATGTTTTTGTACGTGCCTGTAAATATTAAGTCATGCGATTCTTTGTCAGAGTCTATCACCTCGTATTTTGCTTCAGTAGTATTCCATCTCTCAATCTAACCAGCATTACTATTCTCTCTCTACTTTCATTGTAGCATCCCACAAGCCGATCCTGGGTACGACATCGAATCGTGGAGCGAGAAAAATGCAAGGTGCGTGCCATTATTTTTACCATAATTCATCTCATTTCCTTGAAATATTTTGTTTATGATGATTGGAAATAAAACATTACATTAGAGAGTTTTGATACTAGTGAGAAAGGGAATGGAATTTGTATTCGGGAGAGGGGGATATGTATGTTTCAAATGATATTTCAATTTGATTTTGAGTGTTTGAAATGATGCATGAATAGCTAGCAACTGTGAAAGAGTATTAATCTGTATGTGTGATGCAGTTGAATGCATCACTGCACTGGTGCAACAGGTATACCATTTTATATCACATAAGAGATTAATCTTATGGTTTGGCTAAATGTCTTCAGTCAGCTGTGCACACACATGTTGAAAATCCTAAATAACGATGATAACATTACACGTTGGCTTATACTTCAGTTTTCTTCTGATATGATGAATGTATAACATCTTCATAAGATAACAGTATGTTGACCTTGATAAAAGTCTTAACACTATTAGTCATGTGTTTTCTTGAAGAAGATATCAGTTCTTTTCTTCATTCCATTTAAAGGCAGTTCACTTTTATACTAAACCTACACAGTAAAGACACTGGTTGAAATTTACACAATGCTGTTAACTATGTGAACCTTACAGTAGTTGTTTAAACAGTTTAAACAATAATTGTATAATATCTAAAAAAAAATCAAAGTTTAATTTTAATACTTTATTCTCAATAAATTAAGCATGGTTGTTTTAGCTGTTAAACAAATACTGTAATGTTCATCTGGTAAACAACATTATATACAATTTTAAACAAAGTTTTACTATGTATAAATATTAAAAGGAATAAATCTAGTCATATTATCCACGTTATGATTTGAATAAGTATATTGTATATAGAAAAATCAAGTGAATGTGCTGAATCAACTTGCAAGTAGCCAGTGGTGCAAAGAAGACTTCTCACCACCTGCAGTGAGCAACAGTCCTAATATGTTTTTAAGACCACTTTTATTACCATGATAGGTCAAATAGTCATCTCAAACAGTTTGCATGGTTACCCTTATCATTTTTTTCTCTCCATAAAATATTGATTTTTTTTTTCACTCAATAAAAAATTGACATGTTTTAGCAGGAGAATGTCTCCATGTTACCTCATGAGCCCCCTTCTGATTTTAGCACTAATTGTAAATCTATAGAAGATATAAAAACACTATTTTCATAATTGTATTTTAAAGGATAATTTATATTTTCGTGAAGGATATATATTGACCTATAATTTTTTTTTTTCATTTTCAAGATTTTTTATATTTCTCAACTCATTCCATACATGAGTATCACATGCACAGATACATTGTAAATGAAAAAATAGCATACATTTTAAACAAATTCAAATAAATGGTTCATTTTGTATACAAAATATTCAATTGTTTTTTGATGCACGGTCACCAAAATTACGTTTAAAAGCAATGATTCTCTTGGTTGTTTCTATATTTTCCAAACCAAGCATAAAATGAGCAAAAGTGGGTTTGATATTCTTGTATTTACATGAATAAATGAAATATTTTGCAAACAACACAATAATATTGGTAAGATGGAAGTAATTGAGTGTTATAACTCCAAAACAAATTTCATTGTCACTGAATTGTGTACTTGTAATATGCTTGGCCTTCAAGCTTTAATCTTGCATTGTGCATACAGAATAATATATGTTTAGATTCTTCTTTATCTACTCCATGATGAAAGTTGATAATGTAAGAACTTGATATAAAATCAACCATATCCTTTAATAAAAACATTCTTTTTTCATACTGAAATAACTTGAAATCCTGAAAAATGTACTTACAGAGTAGCAATTTAAAAATAAAAAACATAAACCAATATTTTTTTCAGCGTCACTTCCAACAATGTTAGTTTGTCTGTTTAGAGGGTATTTGTCTTTTGAGAAAATTAATATTTTTATGCAGAAAGAACAAGTTCCTCATTATTTTCTTTTGACTGTTGACAATGGTGATACATTTGGAAAATATCAACTGAAATGCAATTCAGACTTATTATTCATACTCAATGATGAAACAAATCTTACTCTAAAATGAACTGCATCTTCATTTTGAAACAAATATAGATATTCTTGAAAATATATTTTTTTGTCATACTTGTTTCAATAAATGTAAAAATGCAAAAGATGTTTAACATACAAAAATTTTTATTTAGAACTCTCAGTCTAACTGTTTTCTAACTCTCAAGCTTGCATGATTTATAATTTATTGAAAATGCACTCTTGAAAGAAAGTTGAAAAAAAAACGGAAAAAACGAAAAAAACGAAAAAAGAAAATCATGAAGACATAAATGCTGTGCTTTGAGTTTAAATGAACTGCATTGCTTTGCAAAAATGATGTATTTTCAAGATTTGCAAGTTTATAGCCTTTTATTATGATTGGGTTTCAAAATGACTCCTTCTGGAATAGTTACTTGTCTTGATTTTAAAATATTGTCAGTTGAATTGATCTGTCTGGGCAGTCCAGGTGTCAGAGGGCCTATATTAGAGATAGTGCAATTGTTCACTGTCTAGATAAATTCAACCGCTGAGGTTTTATTGAAATGCATTGGGTTTTAATCCATTAATTTGCCCGTGGAAACAGTATGAATAGAAAAAAATATCATAGATATAAAAACATACCTGAAGTTGGTGACAATATGTTTTGAAAATGCATCTTGATTTGTTATTGGAAATAATATGAATAATTTTAAAAAAGATATTTCACATCCCTGAAGTTGGTGAAAATATTCTTGAAAATACATCATGATTTGTTATTGGAAATTATATGAATGGATAGAAAAAAAATCAGAGATATTTCACATCCTGGCTATTGTGATGGGAGGCATTACTTTCTGAAATGCATTTGTGCAAATCAATACAGAACATCTTAGAGCCTGTCAAAAGTTTGGACGAAGATTCATTAATAATGTGAATTATTATATTGAACTGTCATATTCTAACAGCCAATCTGAAAACAGTTTGTAGTGAACTTTATAATATGAGTTCTGATTAATGATTATATGATAATTTTAATAAGATTTACACCCCCTCTATCTCTCTCCTGCTCTTGGTAATTGTTATGATTTGATCATGCAAACACCTATAGGTTTATCTATTATATAAGATTTACTCTTATGCAGTTAGATTTCAATTAAGAAATCTATTCAGTTATTGTATCCTACAATAATTAAATAATTATTGCCTTCTTCTGTTAACTAATCTGTTATGTAATTTGTACTCTTTTATGACATTAATTTTCATAGTTTATATTGAAAAAAATGACATTTCGTGAAAATGGAAGAAAATAAATGTTTATTTGAATGAATGAACAAAAATCATCCCATTTCATGCTTAACAAGTAGTTTTAAAGTATTGTACAAAAAAGGAAAACCAATTAGTGCCCCAAAAGACAAATATTGATGAAAAGGAAGATTTATATTGATATTTGAACTAGACTATACAATATTTATGGTGAAATTCCACATTATCCTCCATTTCCTTATATATTGTACCATCATGGTTTTAAAAGAAATTAACTCAATCTCTTCCTCAAAATTTTTATCTGTTCACTGAAATCCTTAAAAAAGTTTTGGATATGAATTTTTCAATTTGTAATTTTTCTTGGAACCTTTACCCATAAACTTTATGAAAAAAGTCAGATATTCAGTTGCATCTTTCACACATGTCTCAAGTGTTGTATGTGCTCTTTCATGTTATCTGACAATGAATTCTTTGAAAATTAATGATCAGATTTAAATTTATTATTTTTAATATACTAAGTTCAACTAAAGTAAATAACCTTGGTTAAAGGTTCCAATTTCTCAAACTGCAGCCAATGCAGTGCTTATTGATGTTATTTTTTTAAATTATGTCATCTAAGCAGTGCAGAGTTTTACAACTGAATTTTATAATCGGTAGAGTAAGTTTATATCATGGCAGAAAGAAAGAGGAAAAAAAGGAAAGAGAGAAAAAAAGAGAAAGAGAGAAAGGAAGAGAGATTGGGAGAAGGGATCATAGGAGGGTTTTTTACTTCAAAAGCATGGGTTAAGGTTTATAGCGATATTATTTGGTTTAGAATTTATGTTGATTCTTAAGACGTTTTTAGCCTAGTCATTGATTGACAATCATGTTGACTGTCATAGAGAAATCATGGATCAGTTTATGTCTAAAAAAATCCTTCCAAAATCTTATTCCCGGCATTCGTGTAAGTTCGCTTTCTCCGTACATCACAGACGAAACCTCTGCCCCTCGCACGAGTTTTTGAAAATGTCTTCCCTTCCGGGTTACTTTGGTTGTTGTCTATAATGCCTCCTATACCAAGATATCCAACTTTGAAGCATGAGGTCATTGCTTACTGACCTATGTACTCCAGACAGACTGAACATGACTGTCACAATGTCTGCTCTCTTGCCCTTGCGACGCTCTACAACATTACTCCAATGCATACATGGTAACATTCTCAGCCTAATCTAGTTGTTGCCCTCCCGACAACATGCATTCTAAGTACAACGTAACTCCCGTACAGGGCTATATTCTGAGCCAATCTAGTTTTCTGTATAGCGGAACTTCCTTAAAACGAGTTGTTTACTGTAGGCTAGGTAGAGGGGAGTGTAGACGAAAAAACTTCTAAAAGCGATGTTCGGGTGTTGAAAAGAAATTTTCTTGAGTTTTACTGGCAAATGATAATGTAGGAACATTGGGTGAAGAAGTACCTACTACCTAGTGTTATTTTGTATAAGGATTATCTTTAAAACTTATCCTGGACTGAAGAAAAAAGAAATATTAGTTGTAGGCCCTGTTTTATTTGGGAATATCGGGAGATCTTTGAAACTGGAAAGGAAAGTTTTAATCATATGAATGAAGAAATATAAAGACAAATTCGGTTATGCTGTGTTTTTATGGTAAATTCTAACTGGGGGTTTCAAGATCTTAGACTGCATTGAAGGCTGTGTTTTTATTGGTGAATTTACTAAAAGGTTCTTAAAAATTGGAAATGAATAGAACAATCATATGAAGAAATATAGACCAATTCAGTTAAGTTGCTGTTTTTATGGTAATTTATAACTTCAAGTATGCCTAAAATACTATATTCACTGATATAAAAACTTTGGATCCTCTCAGTTATTGCCGGAAGTGTTGAAAAGATCTTTTCAGATAAAGGCAGATGGTAATTATATGAATTAAGGGTAAACAAGTGCTTGGTATTATATTATTGTATAAATGGATTATATTTGAATCTGTAAAACTTGACAGAGATCTTGGACTGGAGGAAAAGAAATCTGCATTGAAGACCCTGTTTTATTGGTAAAGTTAGGTATCTTAAAAACTGGAAAGGAAAATTACAATCATAATTCATATGAAAAAATATAGACTGATTCAGTTAAGGTGCTGTTTTTATAGTAAATTCTATCTGGGGATTCAAGTATGCCTAAAAAAAGGATTACACATGCACTGACATAACAACTTTTGAGTTGATTCAGTTATTCCTGCCTTTATAATTTACATTGCTATGAAGTCAAAACATAAATACTTGTTTCACATTATGTTGCCCAATCACTGACATTTCAGTATTTGAATTAATATAATAATTGATGGTATCATGAATGTAAAAAAAAAAAAAATTAGATGGCTGGTGTAGTTCAATGTTTGTTTCCTTTGCACATGTTTATGCAATGTACAACAAGAAGCAGGGCATCCGTGTTGACCCTGTATAGATGTCACTTAGTTGTTTTGATTTTTGTCTTTCTGATGTGAATAAGATCATCAAAGTGATTATTTGACCCGGGAAGCCCCGAATACTGGATGCTCTGTGGTCTTCCTGTATGTTTTCCTGTCATCACTTACGATTGTTTGCCAATGTATTTGTATTTGTTTCACAGGCTTGAAATGTTCAATCTAGTTCATTTTAGTTCAATGAAGTCATTCTAATTTGTTCATGAACCGTACCATCCCCACCAAATTATTGAATAGTATAGTTATTTACATCTGAAATATGTATAGAACTTAGAAATATATAACTAAAACAACATGAGAAAAAGAACTAAAAGAAAACTAAAAAGGAGAAGCAAAGTGCGAACTATATAGACATAAAAACAAACAAACAAACTTCCAAACATACAACGTTGATATGAAATTACAAATGTTTTGTAAGATATGGGGAACAATAATGGATAAATTATATTTTGCACTTAAGTCAAATTGAAATTCTTTGAAATGTCCCTGAAGTGTGGAATTGATATTTACCTAAAATTTTAGTGTCTGTTTGTTTGTCAAAACCAGGGAGCAGCTGTGATTTCTTACATTTTTTAGACCAAATCTAGATTTTTATTACTGTATTAGAATTATTCAATGATATGGATGGAAATTGTCAAAGTCATTTTTTCAGGATGATAATTTAAGATATACCCATAGAGTAAAAAATAGATAATTAGTCTACCCCTTGAAAATATTTAAATTGGAAGTATTGCAACTAATTGAATTGATTCAGTTTGTTTGAGAGTGTATTCAATTTTTCAAAATAGTTTTAATATCAGTTTTATAAATTGGTCAACCATTCATTTGTGTATTGATTATTTATTAAATATATAGAATACAGGGGCTTGGTTGTCTACCAGCATTCTAGTATTGCCTAGATGGTTAATGTGAGATAACTTTTCAAAACTTATTCTGCAGTTGTGACTCTCGAATATCTTCTGTATCAAATATAATAACAGCATCCCTTCCATCTATTGTCTAAATGAACTCTGCAAATTCTTCAAAGCTATTTTTGTAATTACAATTTTGTAATTAAAATTTCATTCAACTTTTTTAAGTTTGAAAGTAATATAAAATTTCCCTAGTCACTCATGATAAATTGTATATATTCAAAAGCTTGATTACCACATCATGCACATGGAATACTACAATCTGTATAACATTTTCATTTTTACTCCCCCAAAATGATTAATTTCCAAGAAATTGAATATGTTAAATTTAATGATTTAATTGTGATAAACATGGAGTAAAAAAAAATCATTGAATTATAAGGTTCAAAGTATAGAATAAACATATTAAAAAAAGGTCAAGTAAGTAATCACTGAAAAAGGTTATACTTGCTTTATGAACATATTTGTGTGGTTTGGTTTTCATATCAGATTGTTATATTGATGTCAAACTGTAAACATTTAGATTAGAGCCCCACATAGAGTTTGTCTTTTATTTTTCATGCTTAATCAGAAAGTACAAAATATTCAATAGGGTGGGGTGCTAACATGATCTGATTAAAAAACCACCCTTCTCCAGAAAACCCCACAAAAACTCACATGCAATGCATGTTAGAAAGCAAGAAATGACAAGACTGCAAGTTTGAGAAGATTTTTTTTTTTAATTGAAAGAGTTCACCAGGGCCCTATTGCATAAATTTACCAATATGTGATAACTGATTCCAATATCATGTCGTATGGAAACTTTTCAAGAAATCTTTGATTTGCATTTGAGCATTATTAACATATTAACCGTTGGATAGCAATTATGGTGACTTTTTTACAACAGGGCCCCGATGTTTTATCATTTATTCAGTCAAGTTGTTTTTTTGTGGGAGGCACACATATTTGTAGTTAGTCTGAATATTGCAATGTTGGTCTTTATTTTGTGTTTTGCCCTGCCTGGATCAGACACGAAGTACAACATCACTTCGTTCCGTCGGTAGCATGAATGTGCTCAGACAGTTGTGCGAATGTTTTTGGGTGCATCTTTTGTTTGGTAGTCAACAACCTAGATGTATGAAATGATATTCAAAACAACAATAGAAACCGGAGTCAGCTGTAGACATGGATGAAACTTAGCACACTGCTATTCATATTTCAAGAACGGCTTTGCAAATAGAGGGGTAGAGTAGAACAGGTTGACTTTGTAAAGGTTTTATTGTACACACCCACACAAAGACCCAGACAGATTTTTTTTTCATGTGAGACTACAGTGACATTTTATGTACACATGAAATTCTTCTGTTTATAACCTACTTGGTGTGTTGGGTTATGTTTTATGGTAACTTCTGAGGGATATTTGAATGCTGAATTAATTCTTGGGAGATATATCAATAATAATTGCTTGTGTGATATTTTCCTTGAATTCAGATTTCCATATTGCACCATTGATCGTGAACAGTAATGTACAGATGCTGCCTAGGTATTATCTATTAATTAGATTCCCCAGTATGGATGTACATGAGGAAGCTAGTTATTTTTGAATTGTTGAATTTACTTGGACAAAATTAATGTTCAAAAGTGCAACATTAGCATGTTTTCTAAGTTATACAGTGACATAGCAATGCACCCGACTAATAGTCAAATCTATTGAAATAAATTGCAATCCTTATTTGGAACACCCCCCCCCCTATGTGATAACCACTTTGAAGCTGAATTCATCAAATGATTTTGCGTTTATCCACCAGATCATTTCTTTTATTTTTAGGTTTTAGATTATACAGTACTATTTGTTCAATGACTGAATGAGTGAATCAATGAGATATATCTTTATTAAATATATTGTCTCGTTTGTGTTGGATTTGAATTATTTCATGTTTTACAGCTACATGTACTGTGTTTTTGCTTATAAAACCCTTGAAATCCCTGACTTCGTAAGTGGTTGGCTTAATACTGCATTGCATAATGTTTTACAACCCAATTTTATTTCATATCCTCTCCACATTATACTTGCTTTAGGGCATACCCATTCGTGTTATTGGAATAATAATTGACACATTTGGGGGAATTCTATGCCAAAGCTAAAGTCAGGCTGTAATGACATTGTGAAAAAAAATACAGAGACTGATGAAATCTTAGATTTTTTTAAAGAAATGCCACGATAAGTATATCCCACAATTTTTAAGTGGAAATGGAAGACAAGATGGATTAGGCTATGTCTGTAGCAATCTCCATTCATTGAATTTGCAAAATGTCTGTAATTTGAATTACGATAAAAATGCATTGTGAGAATATGACACTTATCCTAAATGTGCAAGTGTCTGCCACTTGAATTGCGATTTAAAAAATAACTAATTTGTAAGGATATTGAACCTTGCCTAAATATTTCATTGATATTGAAGTATATTCAGATGGTAGTATTGATTCAAATGCAATGTGATTATATCACGTTGTTAACCATTAAAAAGCTGTGCTCTTGACGATTGTGCCACTCTGGACATACAGGACACAGTTTCACGCGTAGAAGCACGGTATATTGCACATGGACGGATAGTGGTGAACGTTGTGTGTACATGACATCATGATGGAAACTCAACCCTCGGCTCAGCCCCGTATCAGCCAGCCGTAGGGGTGCAGAGGGCTGGATTAGTGAACCTTATATCCCATCAGTCTGACATTCCAATCGGCAGGATAAAGTAGTTATTCTAGTGTTTCGGCCCGGCCGGCCGAGAGAGTAATTTGCTCGATGGCAACAACTCTCCGCTATTGACCCTCTCTCCAAAGAGTATTAGGGAAAGGCTGATGGAGAGTTGAGTTTCCTGCCTGTGTAATCAGTAAGAGAATTTAATTGACGGTTCAAAATGTCAGCTTCTTGTTCTTGCAAAGTGCCGCGAGATCCGCTGTCCTAAGATGCATAGCACCTCCTTGAAATGCAATCTATTTATTATACTGTGGACTCTCTTTATTTGGAAAATCACTTTCAATTGATCAGATTCTTTTCACTCCATGTTCTGTTGAATACACCCCTGAATCCACAACCCAAATGAACTGCAACATTACAAGCAAATCAGATTTAATTAACCCAACTAACATACCTAGAATATCAGTGTCTCAATGTTAGGAATTAAACAACTCTACCTTATTTCAAACTAAACTTAAAAACGTATTTATTCCAGTAGTAAGCACATCATCTACATGTAGGGAGCTCTCACAGTGAAATAGAATGCATAGAAATATTTTTTGCACGATAAATAAATACATATTTTATTACTTACTTTTCTTTTAAATTGCATGTTCGAACATAAATGAATAAAAAGGGAACATTATTAATTTGTTTATATTGTTGTAATCAAATTGCAGTCATAGATTGCCTGAAAGTGTTAAACTTTTAAATATTTTTAAATATATTAAACTGTTAAATATTACCCCAAACAAACAATCTGGTGCTTCCTATGTTTTGTTAACTTATTTTGCAGTCTGGTGATTGATTCTATCTTTTGAAATTTTTTTAATTACTGAAATTTTGTTTTAATATCAAATTCAATCAACATTTGGTATATGAAATCGTTTTTTTAACATTTAAATCAAATTGAAAAAGAGGGTCTATTCTTAGCTATTTTTTCTAATTCATACAGAAATCCTTTCGTGGATGAAGCTTGTTAAAATTGTAATTTATCCATATATATATATATTTTATTAAACTGTTAAATATTACCCCAAACAAACAATCTGGTGCTTCCTATGAAATTGAAAAATAGGGTCTATTCTTAGCTATTTTTTCTAATTCATACAGAAATCCTTTCGTGGATGAAGCTTGTTAAAATTGTAATTTATCCATATATATATATATTTTATTAAACTGTTAAATATTACCCCAAACAAACAATCTGGTGCTTCCTATGTTTTGTTAACTTATTTATATATATATATATATTTTCATTCGTTTTTGTAATGAATTTCTAAGCAAACAAACATAAATAAATTATTTTACTGCTCAGTAGCTGTATCAATTAATCGCTCTATAGATTTTTTTTAGGGGGGGGGGGGGGCGGGGTAGGTCAGGTGTGTGAGTATTTCATATATCATTTCTTCAGGTGCTAGTCCACAATTTCCAAACATTTTTGGGGGTCAAACAGGGGCTTGGGTGAATCTGCATCCCCCCCCAAAAAAAAGAATGCCCACAAAGCCCTGGAAAGTTGACATGGAGCCTGTGAAATTCTCATAGGGTCCTATCCAAATTGTATTATAGTGTAGCAAAGTTTGGCTTGTGAGCTTAGAAAGAAGCTCCACAAAAATATAAGTGATAGACATACTATTCAAGCCATTCTCTTAAAGGGATGGTCTGGGCTGAAAATATTTATATCCAAATAAATAGAGTAAAATTCAAAGAGCAAAATGCTGAAAATTTCATCAAGATTGGATAACAAATAACAAAGTTATTGAATTTAAAAGTTTATCAATTTTTTTGTGAAAATAGTTATATGCACATCATCATGAATATTCATGAGGTGGGCTGATGATGTCACATTCCCACTTTCCTTTTTCTTATTTTATTACATGAAATCCTAAATGTTTCATTTTTCCATACATGTGTAAATGATGTGTCTCCATTATGATGAAATAAGTCGTGGCAATAAATAACTAATGTACTTAATCAGTTGTCAATCGAATTGTTTTAGTTCTTGGTAGAAAATTTTTGAATAAACCTAATTTCATATAATAAAATACAAAAGAACAAGTGGGGATATGACATCACCAACCCCCTAATGAATATTCATGAAGACATGCCTAGAACTGTTTCACCGTAATAATGCAAATCTCTAAAATTCAATAACTTTGTTATTTGTTATCCGATTTTGATCAAATTTTCAGCATTTTGCTGTGTGAATTTTACTGTATTTATTGAGATATAAATGTCTCCAGTCTGGACCATCCCTTTAAGCAGTGATGATCTTCTCATCAGCATTATATAGTCATAATCATACTTATGATTCCTGGATAGGCCTACTCATGAGTCTTTAAGATTCCCGATGGCTCATATCCATGTGCTTCTGAGTTGGATGGCATGAGAAGAGTTCTTGAGGTTCCAAGTGATTTCAGGAGGGAAGGTAATGTCTGTTGAAAGGAATTATCATGTTAATGCTACATTAGCTGGAATGTCTCCTGATACTGCGTCTTTATATCACAAAATCACATGTGACTCATCCCAACATCGTTAAAGGAAGAGATGCATGATTTGCTTCAGGTTTTGTCTAAGGATCATCGGTCTACAGACTGGGAGGGTGGGGGGGGAGGGACATGGACCCCTCCCTGTAACTATTCATGACCAAGAAAAATGAAAGAAAAAGAGGTAAAATATACCATTTTCTGAATATTATGTAAAAATTTGTCACTAAATTTGATTTTGTATTAAAAAGGTCAAAATTTCTGCTTGCTTGCTTGCAATCTATTAGAAATTTTGCCCCATAGCCCATGCTGCCCCCTCAAAATGCATAAAACTTTTATTAGTTTTGTATATAAAAATGGAACTGTTGAAAATGATTAATAAAATAAGAGATGATTTAGGTTAGGTCTTTAAATGAAGAAAAAAGTAAGTATCTGATATTCATACTCTTTTTTCAAGATAAAAAAATAAACGGTTCAACATAAAAGAATCTTTACTTGATGAATTGACCCTTTTTTAAAACTAAATGACTTGTTGATGCAAATTCTCAAGTCCTCTTCTACAGTTTCTTTTAATTATCCAAAATATTCCAAAGCATTACAATCAATACATTGATAGAATTCATACAAAGCATTGAATGAATATTCTTTATGCAATGCAAAGATAGTTTTATTCTTAAAATATATATTGCTATATTGCATTCTACTATTACCACTAGCAATATCAAAGTTAAAATGTAGGAAAACTTAATTGTATCAATAGTGGTAATAGAATGCAATATATATTTTAAAAATAAAACTCAATTACATTAAGTAATTTCAATATTTGAAAAGATATATTGTCATTGTGAAGCTTTGATTGAATATTTTTAAACTTTGTTTAATATTTCTCACCATGAATTAAATACTTCACTTACTATTAAGCTTCCTTTCTATAAAGCTAATTCTTGGGAACCTATTTATTGAATTGAGCATTGTCTGTTGGGATGCCGCAAGAAACTTAATCTAAAACAAAATCAAGTGCAAATCATTTGTAGTTAATTTTTTGCTTTCAGTTGCATCTAAACTTTCTTTCAATTCACCAATATGCTTAATTTGGGGACTTGCGCTCGATTGGCAATTGAGCGTAAGTTTATTGCAACGCCCCATTAGAGACACAGCATGGTAATTGTACAGTATTTTCATTATCTACTGCTCTATATTAGTTTTGGTTTGCGGTGAATATTTTAATATTTCAAATATTCCTCTTGCTAATGGGATATATATTGAACATCAAATTTAATGTGATATTTATATCATAATTGGATTTCAGATTCTTTTTGAGAAGTGATATGTTAAAAAAAAGGGGGGGGGGTAAAATGAAGTGGCATGTGAATTGATGAACCTGAAAACAAAGCACCCAAATCCACGATTTAAGAGAGATGTGTCAGTTTGTGATTTGAAGTCCATTCATTAATAAACAAGCAGGAGGAGTTTTCATATTCTTTGATGGAATGCTCCTTTGGTAGTATCAAATGTCATGAAAAAAGAGCAGGCTTGGGAGAGATGATAAAAGGGTGGAGGGACCGATTGTTGGGCTTGAGGCGGGGCGTGAAAAGTCAGCGTGGGTCTCTATTCAACAAGGGTAAGCTTAGATTTCACCGTGGAGAAAAACAGTCTACCGTTATTTGCCCACTTTAGGGCTGGATATGTAACTCAATTTTCATTTCCCCCCTCTGTCCTCTGCATTCGTTTGTTGCTTATAATATCCAATGATAATGTTTATGTTGTAATGATTTTGAATGATAATCTATATCTAAATCAATATATGATGGAAGATTATCCTTTAAAGTCCTGATGGATATTCATGCACAGTTCTATGGTTTGAAAATGGAGAGAATAATCTCATTTAAATTATGAACATTTTGGTGTTAGCAATTGTAACTACACACAGCATTTTCCTTCCGTGTAATTCAATGATATCTTTTAATGTCTTTTTTTTAAAACCACCAGGAATACAAACTACTTCATTTCCCCCACAGTTTCAGAGTATGAAGAGTGTCCTGTAGCTATTGACACAGAAATATTGATACCTGCAAAAATCATTGTATGATAATGACTTTCATTTGATAGTATTAAAGAGACTTTAAGCTTTAAAATTGCAGGTCGTTATTTTTCGAAAAATGATGACGTTTTCTTGTTCAATTTGAATATAAGAATGGGATGTCTTTATATTCAAGCTGAAAAACCCAATTTAGATTTGTGAAGCTTTGTGGATATACTTAAAAATAAAGAGACAGATATTGTAAACTTCCATATCAAGTTTCAATACATTGTCTTCACACATTATATTTATGTTTTGGGGGCATTTAGTATTATAATGAAAGTGTGATGATTGATATTGAAGTATAGCGGGTAGGGTGCTGTCCAGAGCAGAAACCTAACATGAATCAGAGTATAAGGGACTGTGATCATGAGGTTGGTGGTTTCTATTGGTTAGCTTAGTGGTAAGAAGTTTGCTTTTCTCCGTTACTAAGTTGATCTGTGGCATTCTTAGTGGTTTTCATATTTCCATTCATGTGAGTGCCTTTTATCTAAAAAAAATATATGCTTGCCTGGCACATCATATTTCTTCAATATGAAATGCATTGAATAGAAATTGTACATTATCAAATTGCAGAAAAAACACCATTCATGTACAAAGTAAAAGGTTGGAGGTGTAGTCAATATTGTTTGCTTTGTTTCTGAAAATAAACAAAATGAGAATTGATTATTTTGATCAGTATTACCTCTTTTTGGAGAAAATTTTTGAAGAAAAACTTCTATAATGATGATTATGTATAATGTTTTGTCTGAGATAAATGTGTCAGTTTCTGCCACATTCTTGGAATGGGGGGGGGGGGGGGGGATGGGTTGAAATAGAGAAAATATATTTACCCCCTCTTGATGCTTACTAACTTGTGCATATCTACATGAAATATGATAAAGGTGGATAATGGTTTTCTTCAATTGTGCATTACAAAGTGTAAGTTTCTTGCTCACTCTCCATTATCTATATTGTTATAATATAAAAAATCTTGCAGTTTTATTTCTTGCAAAATCAGTCACAACTGGTTTTCCTATAGTTCCTGAAACCTCATTTCTACATGCAAATTCAATTCAATTCAATTCAAATTCAATTCAAAAGTTTATTGATATAAAATCCTGACATTTAAGGATCATCATAAAAAACAAAGAAACATAAGAAAAAAAAATAATACAACATAAACATAACATAGTAACAACGAGGTATCCAAATAAAAAAAAAAAAAATACAAAGAAAAAGAAAAAAAAAACAGAAGAAAAATACCAATCTTGGATGAAATGTTAGATACGAGATACATAAATGCATACAATATACATACACATACATAATATACCTAAACATTAATGCACCCATATACAAGTACATAAGTATAATATCATATTTTTCTTTCAAGCATCCTAAGTCTCTCCTCGTACATATAACTTATTCCTATAACACATGCATGCCACTAACTTTTGAGCTTGCCTGCATAATTTGCTCTTATGATATTGCTTCCTGTGTTTTCCCTATATATGCTCATCTGTGTGCTAATCTCTTCATTAATCTCTCATTAATGTGATTAATCCCTTGTAGATTTATCAAAGTAAAGCTATTGCTACTGTCTTTAATCAATCAACTTTAGAATATGGTGACACAAGACTCTACACTAAGTAAACATTCATTGAGTGGAATTTTGTCTTCTCAGTTACCTTATCTTACACCTCTAATACTCTAATCCTAATCCTTCATATCCAGTTACTATTCTGATAACATTTTAATCCCTTGGTATAACTGTTTTTAATCCTATTACAGGTGGATTGATATGTTACAGTTAGGGCCATTCCAGATGGGCTTGCTTAAAAAGAATATAGCAAATGATTTTTGGATACAATAGCACAGAATACTGTTGTATTGAAGTTTCTTTTCAAACATCAGGGGAAAATATCAATCTATTTGAGTTAAAAAAAGAAGCTCTTTTAACTTGTATTTGATCATGGTCATTCCTTGTTTTTATTCCACAATTACATGCAGAAAAACAGCAAATTGGGCTTTTATATGAAGGATAAAAATAATGCTTTATTAAGAAAACAAATAGTCATCCATGTATTTTTTGAAATCTCTGAGAGTCTGAGACCTTCATAAATTTTTGAGTTTTTTTGAGCTGTGAGAATAATTAGTTCATAAGTGGAAGCTGATAGAAAACCCTCAAATATTATTTCTAACCAAAAAATCATGTTAGGAAATTTTCTAGAAGATTTGCGTTTTAAAGGTATCATTGTTTTTGGGGTACTAATATAAGTGGCGAATCGGGGGGGGGGGGGGGGGGGGTGGCACATCCGGCCCTTGCCCCCCTTTTGAGATGCACAAAAAGTATTTTTAGTGGAATATGCATAGGCCAGTGTTGACCCCTTTTTTTGGTCAAATTGTTCATGGAACAAAATGACATTGATTTGGTAGTGAAGAAATTATTTTTCCGTTTTTTTTTGCTTGTCAAATAGTTCCTGGAACAAATGATCTCGATTTGGCATTGAAGAACTTTTTTTGGGGGGGGGGTTGTCAAAATTTTCCTGTACAAAAAGCCCCATCCTCCGGAAAATCCTGGATCTGCCCAGGTATATATATAAAAATGGTGATCCGATAATTCACAAAGAAATGAAGACCTACGTTAATACACAGTTGATTGAACTTTTCAAAGTATGAAGCAGATTCATTAATGTGCATAAGCATGGAAGAGTGCACACAGTTGTAAAGGGTGATAACGAGAGATTGTAAACAGATAACAAGGTGAAGTCTGTGACCCTGTAATCTTCACAGGGACTTTGAATCCAACTCTTCTGCACATCAAAGCAAATTTAATTAAAAGACTTTGTAATTTAGAGATAAGAATAAAAATGATAATTCAAACCTGGACCAAACTCTTACATTAATCTCCATTGCTCTTAGATTTGTTGACACATTCGATGTAAGTGTGGGAGCCAGACACCAAGGGCCTCGTTTCATAAAACTTGTTTTAATAACACATTTGCAATAACAGTTTAAAGCTACTGAAATCATTCAATTTAATTGGCTGATGCTAAATTTGTATTAGAAATTGTGTATTTGTTATGATAACAAGTCTTTATCAAACGGATCCCAGATTGATCATTCCTTAAAGATCTGTGTCAATGGTAATCATGATAATGAATAATAATTATGACATATTTGACACCAATCATCCTTTTTATCTCTGCAATTAAACTCTAACATAGCCAGATACCATTTCAAACCTGGGTACAGAGTGGCTAAATACAAGTACAGATTAATGTCTCCCCAAGTGGCAGTTTGTGCCCTGGCTAGCCATGCTCAGGCAATGGAAAGTCAAGAAACATTGCCTTCTCTGTAAATGTCCTTTTTAAAAGAAAGTTATTTCTCTGCACATTAATTTTTAAAGAAGTAAATAGCATGGATTTTTTAATCTTTAGATCATATTTAATGCTATTTCATGATTGATAAACCACATAATGATAGCACTTTGCCAGGGGAGATAATGTGCTCTGTAAGAATAGAGTTTGATCATTTAATCACATGCATCCATTATTGACGAATGTTTACATTAATACATACATGAAATGATCATGGATCAAGGTCCACCGTGCAGTGCATTGTAATGCAAACTATTGAACATGACCTATATTACCCTGCAAAGACATTCATATGCTTTTCACATTGCATTTCCTTAACCCCATACTATCCTTAACCCCGGACTATCCTTAACCCCATACTATCTTTTTTTATATTCACACTGTCTTTCTTAACCCCATACTATCTGCTTAGCCGGGGTTAACGCCTTAACCCCGGACTATCCCACAGCTCATGAATATTGATGATTTTACCATACAGAGCGTGATTAGCGTGCAATTTCGACTTCTGTGATTGGCTATTGCTTAGCCCCACTTTTCCTTAGTCCGGTTTCGTTTCACACTGCATCTCTTAGCACCGCAATTGTGGTGCTAGCACCACAATAAGCCGGCTAACCCTGCTTTTTTGCAGGGCCAGATGGTACCGTACTATTTACCGTGCTAGCCCACTTTGCTAAAACGTAGTGTGAAAACGAAGTGGGCTAAGCTTAACCCCGGGAAATTGGTGGGGCTAAGGCCCCCCCTTAGCCCCACCAATTTCCCGGGTAAAGGAAAAAAAGTACAGTGTGAAAAGCATATATGTTGCTCCTGTCTACCATTGGTTTGAACACTGGCCTACTATCACAGTAGTATAATAGTTCCATGGTTTTGAATAATTCCAGACAATGAGATGTACCTGTATCTCAACAGATAAGCATGTGGGGTTTGAATTAAGAATTCAAAGGAGCAAGGCCAATTTTTCATAGGGCAAGTACTTAAAGGACAAGTCCACCCAAACATAGAGTTCATTTGAATAAAAAGAGAAAAATTCAATAATCACAACACTGAAAGTTTCATCAAAATTGGATGTGAAATAAGAAAGTAATGACATTTTAAAGTTTCATTTATTTTTCACAAAACAGTTATATGCACAATTTAGTGACATGCAAATGAGACAGTTGATGATGTCCCTCACTCACCATTCTTTTGTTTTTTTATTGTTTGAATTATACAATATTTCAATTTGTACAGATTTGACAATAAAGACCAACTTGACTGAACCACAAAGATGTGTTTAAACAATGGGATTTCCACATGTTTAGGGAGAAATAAAACTTTGTTTGACATGACAATGAGGAGAAAATTAGAGTATTCCATATTTCAGATAATAAAATACAAAAAGAAGTGAGTGAGTGATATCATCAGTCCCCTCATTTGCATACAGACCAGGATGTGCATATAACTGTTTTGTGAAAAATAAGTGAAATTTTAAAATGTCATAACTTTCTTATTTTACATCCGATTTTGATGAAATTTTCAGTGTTATGCTTGTTTGATTTTTCTCTTTTTATTCAAATCAACTTTTTGTTGGGGTGGACTTGCCCTTTGAGGGAAAGGGAAGGTGGTGCTGTCTTAAGGGGTATCCAAGGCCATTAAAATAGGATATCACTAGTAAAATGTACTTTTCGATGGGACACATGCACTGGATAACTGCAGGGCACCAAGGCCCCGGGCAAAAGGGCACTTATTTTTGTCCTTCAATCCACACATATTTAGAAGGGCATCAAGGCCATTCTTAGGGCATCGGAGGCCATGGCTTTAGGTGGCCTTGGGTTGATTTTAGCCCTCAGCATGCCTTATAGAAATATAAAGAGATTTTAATATAATTTGTTTTAATATTGACAGATAAAATATAAAAATTTGCTAAAAAAGCTAATAAAAACAGATGGAAACACTCCCGGGCCTGTAAATTGTAAAGTTTATCAACTGATGATCACTGTAATGGAATTTGAAAAAAAAAATCTTTAAAAAATATTCCTACAAATAAAATTTTAAAGCATTATGTTGGACCTGGAAACATTCAAGTCTGATATTGTATTATGTATATTTATCGTGATTATGTATTTTTATAGATGATATACATTTCATGCTAAATATGTTCTTATTGTACACCAGTGTTTGAAAATAGCAGACAATGTTTGATCAACGTCTGAATGTGATAAGCTTCCCATGACATAGGACACAATAGAAAGAGATAGTTCAAATATTGTTTTATCAGAATTCAATAAAAAGAAAAGAAATAAACAGATGCTAAGAAAGATAAGATTATTAAAGGGAAAGTCATGTTGTGGAATTACTGTTGGTTTTCTTCTTTTCATGTCATTTTGGAAGAATATGAAAACTGACTGTAATGATTGTTCTTGGTATATAAAAAGAAAGAAGGAATGCAGTAATTTCACTTTGATTTGGCTCCCTATCATAAATAATTTTCATGTAAAATAAAAAAATCTGTCTGATAAAAACAGATTTTTATTTTAGCAGTCGCACTTAGGTCATATACATTTTTTTATTCATATGAAAACATGTATATTCTTCTATCTTCACAGAATTTAATACAATGAATTGGTATTGTGATGTGTAAAGTACTTTGGGGGGAATTTACTGTAACTCCAGGCGTTGATTTAAATTGGATCATACTAGATGATAAGGAAAATTTGCATATTGTAATTGCATGAGTAGGCCTATAGGATATGTATTTGGTAGAAAACACCAAGAATGCATTTACTCAATAATGTCAATATCACAAGACATCATATTTTTTTAGTATTTATTGATCAGAAATCCTATAATAATATCAGTATCAGACAAATACACTTTGCCTTAGAAAGTTCATTCGTACGTCATGAAATTATGGCATACATTACGTTGTCATGGTATACAGGTAAACAGTTAGAATTGTCCACCAGTTAAGGTTAAGTACCCCTGTTTATAGAACCCTAATCACTCTCTCAACTTAGGCACTAGTCCATGCAACCACAACAGCCCAAAGGCCATTGTCACGTTGGATATTCCTGTATGTATATTGTGTCTAGACATATCACAGTTGGTAGCACAAAGTACAAAGTAGAAGCCTAGCAAGGGACTCTGTATGAGGAGGGGGGGGGGGGGGTGGAAGAAGGTGGGAATTATCCTGGGTGCTAAATTATGTATTTTTATATTATTTAAGTTGATGCTATGTCAGGTCTGGTGATAATCATACCAGGATCAGTGTTTCCATTGCTTTATTATCAGATGTGTTTGTAGACATGTGTTTGTTTCTTCCTTTCAGTTTCATTCTCTTTTTGGAGTAGAGAGGGGGGAGGGGCATTGGAGTCCCCAGCATGATTTCAATATTTATTCCAATATAGGTTGAACGGGTATAGACATGAACAAGTTTATAATCTGATAAACATGTACAGAAACTGATAAACATATATATGTCTACATCAAGTGATTCAATGAACGAGTCCAGAAGTCATATATCTACTTTTAAAATGCGAAAAAGGATATCTCAGATAAAAGATAATATGTAGATAATATTTGCCTGTTGAGGCCTATGGCGAAAGGGCTTCAGATGAAGAATGAAATACTAATGGTATGTATATTCTGTATGGAGGTAGGTTAGTAAACAAATAAACCCCTCTTCAGTTCTTGTTTTGCCATTGTAGATTTCAACTAGAATTCACTTAGATTCTTGTTTCTAGCTAGCACAGAAATTAAGAGACGTCAGAATGAATCCATATTCTATACCCTCACATATTTCTGAAAATTTCTACCCCATATATTTTTCCATATTATGTTCTGGGGCCCAATTCATAAAACTTGTATAATAACAAATTTGAAATAACAGTTAAAACCTACTGTAACTGAAATCATTCACCTTAATAGGCTGGTATCAAACTTCTTATAGAAATTAGGCATTTGTTATTATAACAAGTCTTTATGAAATGGGACCATGAACTAGATCAATTGAAGAACTTCTTCAAAGAATGATCTCTTCTAATCAGTTTAAATAACAGCAGTAGAAAGTAGTTCCAAACTTCTAAAGGAAGAAATGGGAATGATTCTTCCATTGTTCGCCGTGATGACGAGACTCGGGATCTTATCCGACATGGGTGAAACCCGTCTTGAAAGAGCTTTCCATGTATGTCGCTTGGGTTGCATCATTTATGTTAGCCAAGTTCAGGTTAAAAGTTCACCCCTTCAATCCCAATCCCATTGAACACCACGGCCGCCATGGCAAATAATCCAGCCTGATGAGGGGGTCAAAGGTCGGCAACATTAGTCACGTGACCCGTCCCATCCGGGGCCGGGCCTATTATGCTGTTATCTTGTTACCCATGCACTGACTCGGTTCAGGCTTTGTAGGCCCAGGGTTGGTTTGCTTGAAGATCTAATCAGGTCCGAGGCTGTTCAGTGATGAAAAACTATTGATCCGACAGAGGCAGGAGGGTATCATTAAAGACATTACACCCCGGGACTGACGACATTGATAAAAGTTCAGATTATCTTCCAGCTATATTTCCACAAGTATACAATATTCTCTGCCCTGTGACCTAGCAAATGCTGAGGGGTGAGGGAGAAGGCTGCATTTAAAATTGTTGAATGTAAAAAAAAATGAAAAGGAATTAAATTCATATATATATATGTATATTGATATTGTAATTTCCCTTTTCAATGCAAATAATTCATTCTCATTGAAATTATTATTTTGTTATTATTCATTTTTTATAGAGTATTCATTATCTTTCATGCAGCTGGCACAACCAACAAGAGTATCCCTAAACCTACCTACCATGTATTAATATTACATTCCTTTGTAAGTCTAGAGAATGCCACATATGAATGTAGGTCTTTCAGTCCGGATGAGCGTGGGACAGACACATTAATCTCGACGTAGATAGTTGGAACAGCCACAAATTAAATCTTAATTCTAATGATGAAGATCTGCTAGATATTACATCTGGGGTATGTGCAATCTTCAACGAGGCGACATTTAGAGGCTAGCTCTCGGTAGACTTGCTAAGGCCACATACATACCTCGGGGCATTCGAGGCTGGTTTCTTCTGAAATTTGTTTTCTTTCAATAAAACATCCTCATTATCAATCGGGCAATATTGAATGTGATGCAGCGTTTCATGGTAGGCTTACAGTAACCCACTGGGTTTTCAGATTGTAAGAGAAGACTCTGTTTTCCTCTGGGTTATGTTGTGCTTATATTCATGTGCATAGGCACTGAAGATCTTATTGAAGCCACAGATGAAGGCACACTGGTAAGAGAGAAAAGACTTGAAGAATTTCATGTATGATTTACACTATTTGATAATTAGATCCCCAGTTGTTAAAATGAATTATCAGTATTACTTTATACAGTATCATAAAATCCGTGGCCCCATCCCCAGGTTGTTGTTGTTGTTTTTTTGGCTGGTATGTATTGGTACATTTTGTTGTTGTTTTGAATGTAAACTGAAAAATATTGTTTTTGATCTTTGTGCATTCTGTTTATGTTAATAAAGAAACCATTGAATTGAATTGAATATTGCTAGTACTTTATTAATCAGAAGTTGGTTAAGGGTTAAGTGCCTTTGTAAATGGTGAAATATAAACATTCCCAATTCTGACTATAAATGCGATTTTGCCATCGACATTCAACTGATGTGTGATGCTGCTTTTGCAATAATTATGATTAAACACACTTAGCAAAAAGGTGCTGATTTGAACCTTTGTCCCATATTTGGAACCTATAAAGGTCTTCAAAGAAGCAGATAAGTGTTCTAAACAGTCCTTTAGAACCTGTTTTGGTTCTAGAAGGAACCCTTTAAGACTCTTTACACAACCAATGGGGCCATTGATGTTGTAAAGAACCTTATGTGTTGTACAGTGTATACAAAATTGGCAAGTTTCTTCACTTCATCAAGAACCCTGTATGTTATATACAAAAGTAGAAAAAAACGGTTCTAAAAGACAGTTCAGAACCCTTTCTGCTTGTTTGAAGAACCTTTCGAGGTTCCAATTATGGCATGGGGCAAACAAAAGTTCTAAAATTCTTAAGAGCAAACCAGTTTCTTCTTTAATCCTTAAATTTCTGTAGTCTTTCTTTATGTATATCATATTCCCAGTGGGTAGTGGGTTAAAAAGCCTCAAAATGATACTTTCACTACCTCTATTTTATTTAGCAAGAAGGAGTGTTAAAGGGAGTTAGTTTCTCCTTTTTAAAAAATTTCGCACAGAGTAAGAAAGGGAATTAAAAGATGTGTTTTAGGTTACATCAGTAAGTTAAAAAAGTCATATACATGTAGTGTCAAAATTCTGTCACAAGTTATCAATAATATATTGTAATAATTAAAAAGAATCATTTTAATCTGATTTATCTCAATAAGTGACAGTTTTTTTTCTTCAAGTCACTTTGATATCTATTTGTATGCAATTCTATACCATTTATCTTGATGTCAATATTTAACAACTGTCTGGTATTGAGTGAATTCATCAAAATTTATCAAAATATGACTTCTAATTATTTATTTCCTCAAAATGATATATGTTGCCATTTCAAGCAGTACTATTTTCCATTCTTCCATATTTCAAACCAAAATTATTTATACACATCATAATGATCATTGCAATGAAAATCTTGAGACTGTTTGAAAATATATTTAAGAAAAAGTAAATTCACAAAGGACCCTAGTTCCAAGGAATCAGCAACTGCAGAATAAAAACGATTGATGAAAATATCAATATCCTCTCATATCGTCATACCTTTCGACCCCACAATTATGTTTATCAAAAAGCCTTTGAATATCCAGTTCATTCTTCCCCATTCCTAGTAAGACATTGTTGAGGTATTCTCTTGTGTCTTTCATTTAGCTTTAAGATGTTTTCTTTTTCATCCCTGCACTGCCCCAAAGTCATGTGATCTCATGTATCTAGACTCTCCATCCTGCACCCTTCCTTCCATCCATCCATCCATCCTCTTCTCATCTTCCGAAGGTGAAGGTCACTGGCCCGGAGCGCCAAAGGCTAAGCCAGCAAGTGAATCCTTCTCCCTGACCAGGGGGAAACATTGGCAGAAGAGTCCATGACCGCACCGCCGCGGATCAATAATGCACTTGACGCGAGTCGCAGCTCGTTGCGAAAACGAAACGCAATAGTGTTCGGCGGAGACGCGGCATTGATCAGGGCACGAAACCAAATCTGAGGGAAATGTAGCATATTGTACTCTCCACTGGAGATGTGCAAACACGCAATATGCGTTACCTTCCAGCTCCACAGGGAAGACATGTAGGGAAGATGAAAGGGGAGATGGACCGAGAATGGAATTTTGAGACAAAAAGGGAAATATATATTGGCACATGTGCATTGATTGTAACATAGAGACACGAAGAACTGAATAAGTGTTGTGAGGACGGATAAGTGAACGAGATGGATATGCAGAAAAGGAATAGATTGAAAAAGAAATTTTGAGTATATAAAGGGATATGGGGGAGAAAAACATGTATCACAGTGTATGTATGGTGGAAGGGAACAAAAAATATTGGATAGTCTCGGGGAAATGGAGTGTGTCTATGTGTGTGGGGGTGGGGGGGGGGGTGTCAGAGTAGGATAGGGGATTCCATATTTTCTGGTCCATTTCAAGGATATATATGGAAATGGAAACATACTATATGGATAGTTAAAAATAAAGAAATATTGGATCATGTGTGTGTGTGTGCGGGGGGATGTCTGGTTTGGTATAAATGGAAAGGTATTTATTCATAGAGGATTCCCTTTTCTGGTCTATTCCATGGGCATTTTTAACACCCAAGTGATCTCCCTTGTGATTTTTCGAGTTATGATTTTTCAAGTAGTGAAGAAAAAAGGAGAGGAATAAGGAAGAAATAAGATATAACTCTATTAAAAGTAGAAGTCCAGGTAGTGTCATTTCATAGTGAACCTTTTATTTAAATTTGAAGAAAAAATGCTGCTGCTGTTAGGTTGTCTTGACCCCCCCCCCTGTGAAAATATCCTTGTGCTACCCCAAGGAGAAATTATAAATTATAATGAAAATTAGTGTAATTTAATTAAGATTTTTAATATAAGGCTGCAGCCACACGAACAGAACCAACTCCAAACCAACCAAAGCTATTTCAGTATTACCAATGATACACTAGCGGTCGGTTTCTAGCCGGTTTCGCCAGTATGACAGTATTGAAGGGGAGAAAATGGATCTTGGATATAGGTTGTCTACTAATAGAAGGCAACTCTGCATGAAATATGGATTTATAGTGATTGATTTTAATCTATTTCTATTTTTATTAATAAAACCCTTTCCACGCCATCACCTTTTGATTGTGGATGATGAGCCATTTTTGATGGGAGCAACCCTCCTTCGTTGCAGGGTTAATGATCCGTAGGTAGATAACAGGGATCACAAAGAGAATAGAAATAATAGGTGGTTTCAAACCGCCTCGATCACAAGAATCCCCGTTAAATTACGAGAACTTTTTTAGGCTGAAAAATACCCATTAATTATTCCTGCATTCACACCGCCCTGAAACACACCCTTCGGGATAAGTTCCTTAAGTTACGAGCATGCGCAGTATGGTCTGATAAGCAGCAAGGCGCGAAATTCAAAATCACTAGCCCAGCAGCAACCCATGCACGGCGCCGCACCCAACGACACGCTGGGCTAAAAGTTCCCGTAATTTGCTTTCAGACTGCCAAAATACCCACGACCTTGGAAAAATCCCCGCGAAAGTTCTCGTAATTTCGCCAAGTACCTACTATTTATCGGGTATTTTCTTTCGGGGATATTACGCGTAGTTTGCTTTCACACCGCCAAAATACCTGGTATTTTCTGATCGGGGTAAATTTCCCGATCAGAGAATACCTGGAACTGGCGAACTTCGAGGCGGTCTGAAACCACCTAACGAGATATAAACAAGCGGGGAATGGAGCATATATATATACATGGAACACAGGAATGTGTGTACAGCAGCTTGTAAAGTATAAATTGTGAAATTGATATTATTTTTGAATCTACGATTTGTATTATTTTTTATTATTTGAGTGGATTTTTTTTCTATCTACCCTATTACACTATTTGTTAAATTGTAAAAGCAAAGAAGGGGGGGGAGAGAGAGTCAAAGAAACAGAAGCAGAGACTGACAAAGACAGATAGTGTGAGAGATAGAGAGAGAGAGAGAAAGATAGATAGATAGATAAATTAAGGGGGTATATAACACACCTATAGAAAAGGGAAAATATTCATGAATAAGAAATGAATAAACTTATAAAGAAATGGAAGAAGAAAATGCAGAATGATGAAAACAATGAAAGACAGGGCAAAAAAAATGAACGCTTCTACAAATAGAAGAGAAAGGAGATGATTTCAGGTGAAAGAAAGACTATCAAATAGTAAAATGAAAATAGGCACTATCCATTTTGACTAAAGTTAGTATCATTAGTGTCATAGTCAGGATTATCATAGTTATTATCACAGTTTGAGAAAGAAAATGTTATTAAGAATCAGAAATACAAACAAAAAAACTTCTTCCTGATTAGATTAATTATCAGTTGATAGCCAGTGTGTTGAATTACACGTAGAGTCTTTTTATTCTAATTCCAGGAATAATTTCCATATCCATATCCATATGGCTGGGTGTTCAATTTGTTCATTGATAAGACTAAGCATAACATATATGTCACTTCTATGACTGACCTACTAACCTAATTAACAAGAAAAAAAAACTAGTACAGTACCAAATATGGGTAGAGGCTTACTGAAAAAAATATTTAATAAAACCTTCTAAAATATAGTGGCCTATATGCTTTAAATCTGTGTTCTGAAATCGCAGTTTATGCATTTTCATACATTAATTATGCTTAATTGAGCGTGAATATTGAGAAGAGTCTGATAATTAAAGGACAAGTCCACCCCAGAAAAATGTTGATTTGAATAAATAATGAAAAATCAAACTAGCATAACACTGAAAATTTCATCAAAATCAGATGTAAAATAAGAAAGTTATGGCATTTTTAAGTTTCGCTTATTTTTCACAAAACAGTGATATGCACAACTAAGTGACATGCAAATGAGTCAGTCGATGATGTTTATCCCTCACTATTTCTTTTGTATCTTATTGTTTGAATTATACAATATTTCATTTTTTTTTACAAATTTGACAATACGGACCAACTTGACTGAACCATATAATATTAAGCAATGCTAATTCCACATGTTCAGGGAGGAATAAATCGTTGTTTCACTTGACAATGAGGAGAAAATTCGAATATTTCATATAATAAAATACAAAAGAAATAGTGAGTGGATGACGTCATCAGTCTCCTCATTTGCATACCGACCAGGATGTGCATATAACTGTTTTGTGAAATTAAAGCAAAACTTTAAAATGTCATAACTTTCTTATTTTACATCCGATTTTGATGAAATTTTCAGTGTTATGCTTGTTGGATTTTTCTCTTTTTATTCAAATCAACTTTTTTTGGGGTGGACTTTTCCTTTAATGCAAGCTTTTATTGATTGGCACTCATCTTTTGCTTATTACTCAAATTACATTACTTTTTCCTCATTTTGGTTGCAGAATCATGCATATTTGGGGCATAAATTCTGCATAAACCATGGTTCCATAATACGTATTAAAATCCATCTTTGTGAATTTGGGTCAGTGACTTTAACTTACCAGTCATATAGAGGAAGTCCACAAAACTATAATCCTACGTGACAGCGAACTTCTTGTCAAGCGACGGCATATGAATAAAGGGTCATTAAAGACTGTTTAAAAGGATGAAGCGATCAAAATAATGCTATATTCTTATCAAATGTAATGATGATAAAGTATCTTCATGGTAATAAGGACCAGTATTCCTTCAGAGCATGGGTAATGAATGAAAACAGATGACGGCAGCCTGGAAGTATTGATGAAATGGTAGAAGTAGTAAATGAATAAAGGATCGGGGTTAGGCTCTCCCTTTCTCATGGTGGGGGTTGGCCTCCTACTTGTTTTAATTTCCATAATTACCTGATTACTGTAATGGTTAATTTGGTAGCGTATCAAGTAGTCACCTCCGGGTATTGGGCAATAATGAGGTGGTGTCGGGAATATGGTGCGGTTGGTGTCAACTCAATACATAGTGACATTACAGCCCTCGCCATTTGCCTCCCTCAGCAATGTTTGGTGCGACACCATCTCAAATCAATATGCATGTAGCATCACAGGAGCAGCGTCAAATCTGTATTAGAGGCATGTCTCTCAGGATTCGCCAAGTGACGCAGGACCAGTCAACGCCGGGCGGCCCCCTCTATACCGAAAAGGAGTCAGAGGCACCGGCCCTTCTTTCGCATCAAGTGGTGTTAGAATCGGTTACACCTCGGTTGTTACCGGTGTGATTAAGAAGAGCGGTGGTAATGATTTGCCATTAAAGCTTAAGGTAGATCCCTTCCCATCTACATTGCCTATTAATCTGATGATGTCCCGTTGTAAATGATTTTTCTGTGGAAGAGAAGACGGGGCTGGCTGCATATTAACTAGCTTCCTTGTATTTCTGCAAGGTATCATAAAGACTCCCGTTTTCCCCGGGGAGTGTTTTGTCCAAAATAAGATGTCAGGCATTGCCGAAAGAGGCATCTATCAAAAGCCGGGCTGGTTAGAGGGGGTTGGGACGCGGCTCTGTCCATGGTTTGCATTTTTAATGAGCCTGCAATTGCATTGTAATGGAGGAATATTCTGGGTGGGTTGGGCTTTACAAGTGGGTAAGCCAGGGGCGCAATAGGTTCATTTACCCTTACTGGCTTATAAAAATCATACCCCCCAACCCATCAAAATGAGAGATCATAGCTATAGAGCCGTCTGCATGTAACGGGTCTTATCTCTTATAGCTCGTACTAGTAGTTGAAGCACCAGTATGGATTGCCTATATTGTGATATTCCGCGAGCGCTTTTCTCCCCAGCACTCGATACCAGTGTGTAAGTTGATAAACTCTTTTCTTCATCGCATCTTTTTTAATTAACGATAAAAAATTGTCTCGTTTGAATTGATGATAAGGCTTTCTGATTTGTGTTCATTGTAAGTTTCTACTTCTTTCTTAAAAAGTTTAATGACTTAAATATAAACAGCACTGTCAGTTGCAGTGTTATTCAACATAATGGGCTCCATTCATTATTTTCTACTTAATGTAATGATGGCTTATTGTTGCCATGGTAATTGGCTCTTTATTTTTGTTCTAGAATGAACTTTGTCAGAAAATGCATATAATTTTATTTGCATTTATATATTATTGAAGAAGAAATACAAATGAACATTTTGCTCCATTATTGTGATCATATTTATCAACCTCCCAGTTCTGGCACAGATGGGGAAAAAACAGTTTTCATTGTTGTCTTTTAAACCATCTTTTTATCTCCTCTATAATTTTTATTTTGTGTGTGATAAACGTTGGTAAATAGGTAGATTTCAAATACTTAAAAGAGGTGAATGCACTTGATGGAAACATCTTTTGCTCCTGTTGTCTTTGAAAAATGTTGTTGAATATGCAACAGTTATATATATTAGTACATCATATGTAATATGTGAATATAACTCCAGTTAGAATGGGAAAAGAAAGGTAAAATACTTTAATTGTAGATTGTGCTTACTTTTGAAAAAAAAAGTGACACTTGTTTAGAAAAAAAAATGATGCATTTCCATTTAGTTGGTGATTTTTTTTACTTATAAAACTTTTTTATTTTGCAAATGAAATTTTCAGATCCAGATTGAATCAAACAAGTACTATATTGAAAGTATTATATTACATTTTGTAACTGAATTGTTATCAGAAACTTTTTCTAACATTTGTATAATTTATGTACATCAAACTGTGCATTATATTGTGAACATGGATATCTTTAAATGAAATTCATTCAAAATAGTTTTACCTCTATAATAATAATAAGTTTCATGTGTTGGAAAATTGCTAATTGTATTTCTTAAGTTTTGTCTTTTTGTATCTTAAACAAATAAAGAGAACGAGGCAGCCTCACTAAATAAAGTGTCACATAAATAACGCTTTGATATGATATTGCTAATTTCGGATAAAAAATTGCTGATAGTAGTTCTTAAGTTGTGCCTTGAAGCACTTCGTTTCTGTAAAAAGATATTAAGAGAAAGAGGCAGCCTCACAGAATAGAGAATTACTTTAAAATCATCATATTTTCAAGAAAGTCCATTTATAGGTAATAGAATTGATCAAGAGTTTTACAAAAACTTGGGGAAGACTGCTTTGCAATTTAGATATTGTTAGTGAGAATTGCTTTCAATAGGGCTTTGAAAGGTAATTGCATGCTTTTAAGCGTTTTAAGTGAAATATTGCTATCATCCTTCATTTCCTCACTAATAATCAGTGCAAATCAAAAGGATTGGGGTTTACTGTCAAGCTTAGATATTGATAGAACTTAGCAACAAGTCACTCCGCTCTACCTGAACCCTGCCACTGTGAGTCCAGCCGGAGATCCATTTTACCACTTCATTAATTTACTTGATTGATCAAAGCAACGCCAGCTTTACATGAACAAACATGGGGTCTGGGATACTCGGTAGTCGGGTCACAGACACATTACAATACTCATTGTGTAGCGACCACTCAGCATCAATGGCGCGAGAGAGATCACAATCAGTGGCGCATCGGAAAGCGATCGGTCTCAATTGAAAGTTACATCAGCGCGAAGAAGTTTATCCACTTTGTAGGAATCAGGGGGAATGAAGGAAGAGGTGAAATGGAACATGATGGAAGACGCTGTCAGGAGCGGTGGTCAGGTCAACCATCACTCTTTCACCCTGTAAAGATCTCTAAGTACCTTCGTCGTTGCAGGATAGAGGGATCGAGAGACAAGACCCCAAAGAAACCCTTGAAAAGCCTGTTGGATTGCAGGCGGACGGACGTAGCTGCCGTAGCGCATGCAGCCGGCTGGAAAGCGGTGGTTTGTTCAATTTATTCAGCGAGACCTCCATATCTTGTGGTCAGGTAGAAGAGGATTTGATTGATTGCGGTGTGGATGGGGAGCCAATTTGTAGAAATCACTCCATGATTGAATAAACAAAAGAGATAACACTTGTCAATCTGGTTTTGATTCACTATTTTCAAGTCAAGAGAAAACAAACCAAAAACCTAGATGATAAAGACAGTCATTACATTGCTGCCTAACTATTGATCACAGGCTATTTTGTATCAGTTACCTATGTCTACCATATATCTGTCTAATAAACATTCAATTCTTTTCAAATTCTTATTTTTGGAGTTTGGTACCGACTGAGCATGAAGTAAAAGCTATAATGTATCAGTTCTATTGAATTTGTATAGTTGATTCAATATTGTTTTACTGAATCTTCAATTATTGTCCAATGAATATCTTTCTGATATTTTGTCTTTCAGTTATTCTTAAACATAATTAAGCCATAATTAGGATGGCTACATTTGTTTTTGTACCTGAACTGCCAACTTCCAAGTACATGCTAGTATTCATTTTTCTTTATTTGATGGTAGCAATTAATATTCATAATATGCCTCTTATGATTATTGAGTACTTAAATTGCCATAAGGAAATTCCTGTCCATCAGAGTGTATTGTAGACAGGAAAGGCACTGAGGCGATGGGGGGGGGGGGGGGAGGGGGTGGTATGTTCTATTTTCTACCCTTGATTTTCTTCGTCTTTCTTCTCATTTTGTTTTATTTGTTCTCTCTTCAATATCTTTTATTCTTTGCTTTCCAGCTTCTTCCCCTTGATTATTTATTAAATTTTTCTTTGTTTTTCTATTTTCTTTTGTGTTTTTCTTTTTGAGGGAGGCTTTCTTTTCTTACTTTCCTTTTAAAAGTATTTATTCAAATATTACTTTCCATTTATGTTTAACTTTTTGTTGATATTTTGTTTTATACTTTCTTTATTCTCTTTATAGATTATGATAGGGAAACAGATGGAAATTGATTAACTATCTGTCTAATAGAATCAGAATCGATTTTGATCATACAAAATTCTTAATCATGCTTTAAATTTCTGTATGATCATGGTCAATTAATTTTCATACTAAGAAAAACCAGATGATATGTTTTATTTATTCATTTTTTTTTAGGGGATCCATCTTTTTGTCCTTTGTTATTCATTATTTTATTATCATTATTACTGTTTTAATTAATTCTTTGATTCCATTTGAAATATATCTTTCTGAAATGTTATGATATGGTATTATTGACTGGAATCCACACACACTACAACTAGTCCAGTCTCTGTTTAATCAAGTTATATCAGTCGAGGACATGGGGGGGGGGGAGGCATCACCAGGGTAATTTATTAGGGGAAGATGACCAAAAGATGACATAATTTAGTTTTGTTTTTAGTTGAATACCTTTGAGTTATTTGGCACAATCCAGTCCTCTGGTTTTGTTACCCTTCTCTCTTCATTATTTCCCTTCTTTTTCTTCTACTTTTTCCTTTTTTTCACTGATAAACTTTAGAAACCATATGGCCCCTTTCTGCCCCTGTATGTATATATACTGCCCTGTAGGGAACTAAATAGGATCGAGTATTATATGAGTCACCAAATTCATCTATCCAATTTGCATATTAATGTTGATATTTTTTTCTCAATGAACTCCCATTTGCATTTAGATTAATGTTTGTAATGGAACATAATACCCATTGGCAATAGAATTGTCTTGGCATGGAAATGCATTAGTTTGCCTGACAAAATGAAGATTAGGATATAGTAATCAGGAAACTCGTAAATGATTGTAACGAGTTTTATAGTGCTGTATACAAAAACATGATTTTTCAGGATTATACCAGATGAACATGTATAGTGCGTAATATCATACTTCAGTATAATATATGCATATGTATTTAAGAATAAAACACCTTTTCATTTGGCATAATGTCATTTACATATACTGCTCTCTACACAGGGTCATATTTCATAAGGATGAATAAAATTGATAATTCATGTTTAGATTAGATGATAAATACATTTTGTGAAAGAGGGCTCAGACCCAGATGTTAGGTACCTGTTTGAAAGAATTCAGAGTTCATTGGTGTCTGTTGGCCATGTGAGCTAAGGATAAGGGTCAGAAAATTATACATAGACTGTTTTTAGTGCTTTGAAACATCGAGACATTGTTTTATACGAAGGATGCTTTTATATGTAATTTCATTTCATCATTTGTTATGGTGTATTGCTAAGTATGGAAAGGTCTTTGCATTGAACAAATAACAATGAGAAAAGTACACCATATTCAATATTTGGGTATTTCAAATGTATGTTGTGATGTATCAAATTTAAATTTTAGCTAATATTGCACTTCAAGAAGATGTACTGATAATATCTGAAAACGTGATATGCGGCACTTCTCCACCTTGCTTCAAGATCAATCACCACTGCCTACCTTACCAAAGACAAATACTTTATTTTTATTTTAAAATATATATATTTCTGCCTGTCTCTTCTCCTGTCTTCCTCAACCTGTCATTCTATATCACATTCCTTTAACCGATATAAGTCGAAATGATATGTTCTAAACTGCCCTTCTTGCTGAAAGTATGTTACCGAGAGGATCCGCAATCTGCGGAGAGGAAATATGTTGTAAAATCATATTTGTGAGTCAGCAATCAAGGGTTTATCAGCTTCATCATGTCAAATCAAGGCATACCAGGTGGAGGAATGCTACTATATGATCACTATGAACGGAGTCGAGAGATGGAGGGAGAGGTGGGGGGGGGGGGCTAAGAAGGGATGGGGCAGGGAAAGGCAGAGGGGTGGTATAGATGATTGTTACTCTGTGATCTCGATGAGGGGTGGAGGTGGTGGGGGGTAGGGGAGGGGCGGTGCAATGTTACTCTATGAGAATGTAGTTGAGAGGTATAGTGATGGTTGGGGGGGGGGGTAGGGAGCAATGTAATACTGTGTGATCAAGAAGGATAGGATGGAAGGGGCAGGAGAGGGGTGGAGAAATGCTACTCTATGATCACAATGAACGGAGTCGAGAGATTGAGGGAGAGGTGGGGGGGGGGGGCTAAGAAGGGATGGGGCAGGTTAAGGCAGAGGGGTGGTTTAGATGATTGTTACTCTGTGATCTCAATGAGGGGTGGAGGTGGTGGGGGGTAGGGGAGGGGCGGTGCAATGTTACTCTATGAGAATGTAGTTTGAGAGGTAGAGTGATGGTGGGGGGGGGGGGGTAGGGGAAGCCAGAGGGGTGGGATGGAGCAATGTAATACTCTGTGATCAAGAGGGATAGGATGGAAGGGGCATGAGGGATGTTACTCTATGATCACAATGAATGTAGTCGAGAGGTAGAGGGTGGGTTGGTGTTGTTAGAAGAGGGGAGGGGTAGAGTAAGATATGATCACAATGAATTTAAAAATTTGAATCCCATGATTTTGCCTAATCGTTGTCACTATGTTATGTTGAATTAAAGTTTTACGGTAAACGCCATGTTTGTAATCCTGAAAAGGACAATTTGTTATACTTTCTTGATTGTATGTTAGCTCAGAAAAGAACTGTTAACGACGTTTCGACCAGCGTGTTCTGGTATGTTTATGTTATATTAATTTTTTTTTCTTACGTTTGTTTTGATGATGATCCTTCAATTTCAGGATTTTATATCAATAAACTTTTTAATTTGAAATTTGAATTTGAATTTAGTCAAGAGATAGAAGGATGGGGGAGGAGAGGGGTGGGGGAAGGGGTGGAGGAATGTTACTATATGATCACAATGAATCTAGTCGAGAGATAGAGGGTGGGGAAGCAGATAGAGTGATGGGGCAGGGGAAGGCAAGGGCAATGGTAGATTATCAAAATAAAGAGGGGTGGGGCCAGAAAGACAGAGGGGGTGGTGGGGTGGATGAATCTTCTCTATGATCACAACAAACATCGTCCAGAGATAGAGGAAAGGAGGCAGGAGAAGGCAGAGGGGTGTGGTGGATGAAAGATTATTAGTCAATAACAATTCATCTACAAGAGATAAAGGGGTGGGGTGCTGATAATGGGGGAAGGCAATAGGGCGGGGAAAGGGGGAGGCAGATGGAGAAAATGTGTTACTCTATGAAGACAATGATCCTAATGTAAATGGAGGGAAGGAGGTGGGATGGGGTTGTGGTAGAGGAGAGGGGTGGAGAATGTCATTGTATGATCACAGAGGATATAGTATTTATTTATATATTTCATAAAAAGAACAATACAAAACAGTGCATAAATGGCATTACAGAATATAGTACAATATATATTTATATACATATAAATGTTCCAATGCCAAAAATACATTAAACAATGTACTGAAATCTAAATACTTTTTTTACAAACAGACGAGAAGAGAAACAGCATATGTAAATGCGGGGGATCATTTAAAGAAAGTTATAAATTTATATTATAATCCCAATTTTGTTAGTAAAAAGTTTGAGTTTTGAGTTTGATGAATGCAGAGGGATGGGTGGATGACTGTAATCCTATGGGGGGGGGGGGGGGTAACAAGGGGTATAAGTCAGAGGGAATGAAAAGTAGTGACAATGAGAGACACAGACTCATAGACAGAAAGACAAAGAGAAGGGGAGATATGAATATGACCCCCCCCCTCTCAGGATGTGGTTAGGTTGTTCTCAAACATATAGAGAATGAGAGAATAAAAATTCTATTCAATTCATTTATTTCCATATTCAAATCAAACAGTATAAAAAACATGATAAATAATACATACAAGAGTTGATTAAAAATTACAAAAGATAACAATATCGAAAACTACAAAAATTACAAAGAACAACCAAAGAAACAAAACATATATGTCACCTGAATATGGAGGAATTGTCTAAGTCAAAGATGCTTATCAAGGGCAATCCCAGAATGAGAGTAAAACGTACGTTGCGTAACAGTAGGTTGTGAAAACTATTTTGTTAAAACCCTTCGCTTGCCACCGACACGGTTTCATGCAGTCGTACTTATTATAATACAGTCGTATTCATTTTATATTTAATACTAGCAATACAGGCTTTGGAAAACAACAATATGCATTGCATTTTGTCTGTGGATTAATTTCCTCTCGTTCACACCTGAGCTAGGATTTTTCATATTATCTCAAAGATCAAAAAGAAACTCTGCTATTTTGTTCAATGAAAATTAAAGTGGCATGTTAAGAGGACTGGGGACCGAAAAAGATTAGTACTTCAAATGTAATTTATCGCAATGTGCAAGTGAGATGCAAAATGAGACGAATCTAATCATGGAGGGGGGGAGGGGGTGTTAAAGAAGAAGAATGAAGTTGAAATAGGAGGGGAGTCATGTTCATCCCAAAAGAACATGCAAATGTAATGTATACAGGAGTAGAGTATGAACCAATAAAATGAAAATGAAATACATGTATATTCATTTCTTGTGAAAACATGGCTTGCCCCAATGAGAAATGTAACATTGTAATATGTCTGATCATCCAAAAAGTGCACAAAAATGTGAAACAAACGATAATTTTTTGTGTAGAAGTAAAGAAAGAAATGAAAAGAAAAAAAACATGTAGAGGGAATTAAACTCAAGAGAGGGTCAAGAAGAGAATGGAAAGCATGTATATAATTCAATAAAGATGTACTCCAAAAGACAAAACAGAGGGGGAGAGAGAGAGAGTGATGAAGACATTGATGCTAGAAAGTGTCCTTAGGCAATTTATCAAGGTTTATTACTCAAATACGCACCCTATCAAAGTCTTGTATCCTTATTTTTCCCCGTCTATCTATGTCCGTTCTCATCTCCGTGAGTCAGCAATTGTACTTAATTCTTTTGAATGGCAGGCTTGGGAATCGCATCTTTGAGGACACTATAGAAGAAGCTAGGGGGTAGCGAAACCCCGGGGTAGGGGAAGAATTACTGGTGCTGAAAGTGCAGTTGATACCTGCAGGCGGAAGACCGATGCAGTCGGGAAAAAGAACAAGTGACATTTCTTGTCAAATCTTCCAAATTAAGTGTTTTATCCCGGCAATGAATTGGGAGTGGGTTAGAATCCAACCACAGCACTTTTCTTCTCTTATTTCTTTCTTCACTAACGGTATGCATGGATGTATAGCTCAACGTCTTATATCGACGTTGCTTCGTCTTTGGACCCTTTAGCGCAGCCCTCCCTGATGCATCGGCATTTTTCAAACATACAATTAGATGGGTTTTTTTCAAGAGCAAGGAACATAAAGCACATAAATATTCAAACAAATTTGGGCTTGCAACAAGAAAGTCCTGCCCAAAATGAGTTTATTCATTGAGTAGGAAATTCGATTAATAATCCCCTCCTAGACTAGAAAAAAGGCTAAGGTTAATATCTGCATAAATTTGTCAAAACATGGATTAAGAACCTGGAACATCAAACATATTTCAATTTCTCAGTCCATTGTCTAAATAGAATAGAAATAGAAGGGCCATTTACTTGTAATTGGTCTATATTTCTTTATGTGTTTGTCTGTGAAGTAAGGCACAGACAAAGATCAGCTTGGGTTCACCTGTATATCTTATGAAATTGCAGAGGTAACTATCAAGACCAAAAGAACTTCAAAAAACAAATAAGGCTAAATTGAGCAAAGTAATATACACAGTCTTGTCCCTTGAGACATGAACAGTGAGATTAAAAGAAACTCGCAAATATTTCAAGTTATAAAAATTAATCTTGTGCATTTCAAACTTTAAGGAACATTTTTAAACTATGAGGAAATGAAAGGATATAGGATCATTAGCACACCGTTCATCAATACCAGTGGATTTCCATGAAGCAGAAAATCTTTCGGTAATGCATTACTTCAAAATCTCCATGTTGTAAAATGGTCTCCTTTCCTTTCCCAGTTGCATCCTTTATGTTGTTAATCATCAAGATGGAATTGAATATTGGTTTGGTATTTTAGCAGAATATAGATCTTAGAGAGATTACTTATTTTTTTCAAGAGAAATTGACAAAATAATGCTTATTTCTTTGTTTTTCTTAATCCATTCATCATGCAAATTTTATCCAGGTAATTTTGGGTTGAGTTTGAGTTAAATGCGTGGTGATTTGAATCAGAGGTGAATGCCTCCAATAGATGCCTTTCTCAATTGAAATGCATGGGATTGCTAATGTTGACATTCAAAATGCTATTCTGTTATCATGCAAAAAAAATAATTTGAGTAAGGAATATTATTATGATTTAGAAATCAAGAAATTGCTTGATGAAAATATGTAATTTAAGACTTCTCTTTATTAGTAAATTTGTGTTAATCTGATGTTTTCTTCATCCTAGTAACGTTTGATTGATTTTGTTGAAAAATGTAATTTCACTGTGTCATGTTGGTATCCTATTCTCTTATCATACAACAAAATATGTATATACAATAATAATTGCTTTTATTCATCAATCAAAGAATTGCTAGCTGAAATAACGTACTTAAGACTTCTCTTTTATGAGTCAGTCAAATTGTGATGATGTTATTTGGCACCATTCATGCTCGAAAATTAAAAAGTAACCATATGTTGATTGTTTTTAAATTCACCAGGGGCCACAGAACGGTTTTCAAAGTGGGGGGGCTGAGCCAAAAATGGGGGGGGGGGGGGGGCTGACCGCGCAAAAAATCACAATCATATGGTCATTTTACATTTTTGTACACGGTTTTGGAAAAAAGTTGGGGGCTGAAGCCCCCCGCTTCTGCGGCCCTTGTTCCCTGCCCTCATCAGACCAGATTGACCCATCGCTTGTGAAAGCTATGAGAGCGCATTTAAAGACATTCAAAAACTCAAATTGTGTTCAGTGTCACATTTTGTTGCATTGCGATGCTAATTGTCTTTCAAAATGCACTGACTTTTTGGGGCATTTAAATTTTCTTTCGAATCAAGATCTGAAAGACATTAACATTTACAACTGGGAAATATGGACATTAAACTCACCTTACGTTTCTCATTATATCTGCATTTTGTATTATCATTTTTAATCATGATACATGTTGCTGTTTACATTTGAAAATTGACATTGAGAACACTCGTAGTAATTGCTGGCTGAAAAGACATATTTTAGACTTCTCTTTTTAAGAAAAAATTTGTGATGATGTGGTGATGTCATCGTTCTACTACCGGCAAATTGATTTGTGAAAAATGTAATTTTAGTAACAATTTTTTTTCTCATACAAGACAACACACATGAATATAGAAAATTATTACAATAATTTAGAAGTCATGAAATTGCTGGCTGAAAAGACGTGTTTTAGAGTTCTCTTTACGAGTGAATTTGTGATGATGTGGTGTTGTCATCGTCCGACGACTACCGGTAGACTCTGAAGACCAGTCATTGAAGCACGCATTAATGCAATCTCAAGCAGTTGAAGAGTCAAGAGGGGTGAGAGGAGTGGAGGTGGGGGTGAGGATGGGAGTTAAGGGAGAGAGAGAGGGTGAGAGAACAATAGAGAGAGAGAGAGAGAGAGAGGGGGAAACAGAAAGTGGGGGGGGGGGCAGAAAGATATAGTTAGAGAGAGATAGATAGACAGAGGAGGGGGAGAGAGATATATATTTAGTTAGAGAGGGGAGAGATTAAGGGGTGAGATAGAGAGACACACACACACAAAGAGACAAACAGACAGAGAGAAACAGAGGAATATAAAGAGAGAAAGAAAAAGAGAGTGATAGATAAGAAATGAGAGCATCTGTAAATGGTAAAAGGCAAATATGTATTAAAAACATAAAAGGAGAAGGGTAGAGTAAGCGAATGATATATAATAAGAGTATCTTTATTATCAAAATATATACAAAGCTATATGATAGAGAAAAAAATAAAGAAAGAAAGAGAGTGATAGAGAAGGAATGAAAGCATCTGTAAAAGGAAAAGAGATACATATAGCTACAGAATTAAGAAAAAAGTTAAAGAGAGAAAAGGAAATCGAGTAATATGAATACAGAAACAAAGACAAGATACAGGAAAGTATATTCTTCATAGGAATAGAAAAGATATATCGTATATATATATCATTTTGATATGAAACATTGAAAGCTGTCTTTACACTTTATTACTGAATGTTAGTTTTCACTTTCAGCTCTCCTCAGATTTTCCAACCAGGATGAATTGAAATATACTGTACAGTTATGTGTTTGCCTCCTTTTGAGTATTGTCTTGTTTTAGTCTTTTCAAAATTTTCTCACTCTGGATTATATGTGAAATACAGATGAAAAGAAAAAAATATTATTGGGATTTAGAGAAAGGAAGAAAGAGAATCAGATGAGAAATGAAAGGAGATAGAGAAAGAAAAGTTTGAAGAGAAACAGATACTGGTAGGGGGAAAGCGATAAATGATTATGAGTTACAAGATAAAAGATTCTTTGATGCAAAGGACAGACTCCCAACCAAGGGAAGACCTTTTGGGGGTTAAAACAGTGGAGGACGCCTGGGATCATTATGAGAGCAGTTCTAAGGTGTCTCCCATGTCCTCTTAACTGTTTCCTCGCTCGGCGAGTCCCAAACTCCGCATCCCCTTCTTCCTTGGTTACTATCATCCATGAAAAGACAGAGCGAATGGCCGACCCACTGGGAACAGTTCTCCTAAATGCATTCTAAATGAAGTAGCTTCTGACTTGGTATCCGGCTTACGCAGGGGACTTCTTCAACCGCGGGGTCAGATTTTGTATCTCTTTAGCGCATGAAATTTTAATTTGTCGATAATCAGCATATATGAATTTAACCAGCTTCAAGTATTCATCCCAAATTTCAGAATATTCATCGTACAACCTTGTAACTCAATTATGATCAAGAATTCTTGATGTTACGTTGTTGCGGTCATATATATACAGTTTGAAGTGATACCTGACGTGTAATATTTTTAGACAGTTCAGTTTTTACTTGTTATTAAATTCAGGTTAAAAGGGGATGCTTTTCAAAACATATTTCAAGAGACATTTAGTCATTACTTTCATTAGATGATTTTTGGAATGTTTATTCTAGATGATGGTTCTTCGTTTTTGCTTTACCTCCGACAACACAATTGCAATGACATTAAGAAGACATTTCCTTGATCCATGCTGTGATGCATGTAAAACAAAGTTCGTAGCAATAAATAGTAAAGTTGAAATTTCATAAGGCTCTATGAGTCTTGAGGATCCCAAATTCATGCGCTCAATGATTAATAAGACACAACTCCTTTATCACATATCATATTTGTTGGTGTAATTCTTTTTTTTTGCTGTAAAGAAAGATTTTAGAGAATATTTATGGTAGATTGATGCTAATGATGGTGCAGTAGTGATTCTAGGGAGTTTCCACTCAGCGACATACGGAAGATCAAGAACACAGTAAATGTAATGAAATTGTCTGTCAAATAACAAAGAATAGCTGGGAGTTCTTTGTCGAAAATTGGTCAACCGGAACACAGTTTTGTCCTAAGTTTCGAAACCGACAAAAAAATTGAAAATTTGTGTTTTGTTTAGAATCAAGGACTAAATTGCTGTTTTTATTTACCAATTTTTAGCAGAGACTTCTTTGCTGTTTTCTACGATGGGCATTTCTCTGTTCTTGAATCGTGTGAAAAATCCCTGATGTTATTAAAAGTCACATTAAATGATATATTGGAAAAACAGTCTTTCACATTCAGTCTTTTGTTTCCATTCTCCTCTGCGATGCAGGATCGCTGCCATCCGAAAAGAACGATCTCGGGATGCGGCCCGGTCCAGGCGCGGCAAGGAGAACTACGAGTTCTACGAGCTGGCCAAGCTTCTCCCGCTTCCGGCGGCCATCACCAGCCAGCTGGACAAGGCCTCCATCATCCGGCTGACCATCGGGTATCTTCACATGAGGCACTTCTGCCTCCAGGGGGATCCGCCTTGGCACAACTACCCAGAGAATATCTCGACACCTACCAATTCTTCCAGGCATCTGTCGGTATTGCAAGGTAAGACAGGAGGGAGATGGATGTTGAGATGGGTAGCAGGAGGAAGGGGATTGTTTATATAGTAATAGGAGAAGACAATCGTGTTCTGATGGTTATGGTTAAGGTGGTGATTTTGTACCTGATTGCTCAGAAAGCATGAATCTTGAATTTATTGTACCCGAAAAGCTATGTCATCAGCTGTCCATTGTAGAAGTAGTGGCGACAGCGTGTGTGAGTATGATGTGTAAGTAAGGCAGACATTTGAAAGTGAAGAATAGAACAGAAGGAGAATGCAAGCAACCGGACGGCCGAATGCCCAAGAGGGGGTAGATACATCAAAATAAATACACCAAATTTTGTCCCACTTCCATAGTGTTTCTACATCTACTAAAGATCAGTGACTACTGGAAACTCCAATGACCATTAGGATGAAAAATGTCAAGACTATTGTGTTAAGAGACATCTATGTGTGGATACATGTCCACCCTTTCACACCTCTACCAGTCTATTTCAGCACATCCAATTCTTAGAAAAAATCACAAGTTTTGATGCTTAGAGTTCAGCCAATAAGATGCAAACTACAGTATTAAAAAAGGGATGCAAAGATTTGCCTATTTAATAATCTCTTTTCCCAATGAATTGTTCCTCCCCCTTCATTTTTAAAACTGTAGGAAGATAAATATTAATATTGTATTCTGTTTCTTGTAGGGCGTTACCCACATGTCCAGTCAGGAACCAACGCCATTGCAAGAGAAGTGTATGAACACCATCTTGGAAGCCATATATTACAAGTAAGTATTGTTATATATTTTGTATTTGATGTAATATTTGTTTATGCAAAACATAACAGAATTCTACAGAACCCACCCCCATTACTTGGTATACAAACAATGCACATCATCAGGCATTAGTAAGAATTAAACAAATCAGGTAACTTAGGAACAGTTTCAACAGTTTGGACTGCTTCAAGGGTAGTATGAATGATTGTTCTAAACCCCCTGCAAAATGATATGTATTATATGGGGGCGTCATAGTCTAGTGAGCAACGTGGGTTCGATTACCAGCCATGGCGTGTTTTCCTTCAGCAAGAAATTTACTCACATTGTGCTGCACTCATCCCAGGTGAGGAAAATGGGTACTGGCAGGAAGTAGTTCCTCAAAAAAACTGTGAGCACCGGAATTGGTAGACCAGCTTAGGGGAGGGGGGGGGGGGTAATATAAGAGCACCTTGAGCACCTAGCAAGGTGGATATGTGCGCTATACAAATCCTATATTATTTTTAAATTTATTATTTATATATTTTATGAGGTTGTGATGTTGATCCTCACAATCTGAAAACTATCACTGGTCAGTAGAACTGGTCATTAGTATCAGCCATTAGCAAATTTGCCCTGTTAGCTAATATGAATTATGGGTCACATGATCGATTTCAGCCAATCATATGCTTAGGATCCATGTCACAATATTATGATCATGCTCGTCACAAACTCAATTAATGCATCAATGATTGGAATCAATACAGATTCATGTCACATAATCATGATTATGTTCTTTACAAACTCATTTAGTACATGTACGTATATCCATATAATACATCCATGAATGCCCTGCACTTTCATACTTCAGTAATTCAATACTCAAATTTTTTTAATTTCAGTATTGACTTTCAAATAGTATTTGTTTACAATTTGTATACTTCTTCAAGTAGTTGAAACAAGATATGACATTTAATAATTCATGCTGGCATTGTTACCGACCAGGGAAAACAATCTCATTCAAACGGAAGTATCATTAATTTCGCGGTATCATATCATATCTCAAATACTCTGGATGATATCCAAATCTTTGAAAAATAACAAGTATGCACCTGTTTGAAGAGTACTTATGGAATATGACAGTAAAGCAGTACTAATTTAAATTCTTTGAAGAGTTATCCTATTAACCATAATAATAGCCTTTATAAATATTGGTAACGGATTCAGGGGGGGATGCAGAGGATGCACACACCTTATATATTGTGAGTATCAGGCATTGATCAAACATTGACATGTAGTTAAATCTAAGAACATTTTCATCTTTATTTATGTGTTTATGAATTCTAGTTTTAAAATTCAAACCTTTCATTTTCTTTCTCTAATTTGCTCTGGGATGCCTCGAGCATCTAATTTAGATGAAATGTGTGCGTTACAAATTGTATGTATTATTATCATTATTTCAAATTTGGTCTGTGCATCCCTACAACAACTACCTATTACTATCTATTACTATAGTACTACTACTACTACAACTACAACTACAACTACTACTACTACTACTACTTTTAATACACTACTACCGCCACCACCACTATTATTAATACTACTACTACTTCTACTACTATTACTACTACTTCTGCTACTACTGCTGCTACTACTACTACTTCTACTACTACTACCAGTGCTACCACTACTACTACTACTACTTCTACCGCCGCCACCACTATTATTACTACTACTACTTCTGCTACTACTACTAGTACTACTACTTCTGCTGCTACTACTACTACTGTTGCTGCTACTGCTGCTGGTGCTACTACTACTGCTACTACTAAAAGTTTAGTAAGGAAAAATATGTTATCCATGGTGATCTTCACCATATTAATCACAATAATAACGGTCATGATGAGTGAGGTGATTTGTAGATATATATTGTGCCTTTTGTGACAGTAAATCAGACCATTCATAATGGCATTAGGCTGAAGAGATTACTATACCCCTTCTCCAATTGTATTTTCATTCTGGAAGTTGTGCTGCTAGCTATGTATTGATCTATGGACATACATACATGTTTCTTGATCGGAATAAAACCAATATCAATGTGCATTCCAATAGTACAACATACTCGGCTCTGCCTTTCATAAGAGAATGAACCGTTCATAATGTAGAGATTTAGTTTTGAGCCGATCACCCCATTATATCAGGCATTCCTGAATGAAAGTTCATTTTCTGGATTTCATTTTGAAATATTCATATTGTTGTTTTTTATCCATCTACCAGAATACCACATACATTCCACAATTATAAGGATATCACAGACAATGCATCCAAACATCCACAATGTCATTGGTTAACATTGGTTAACATTGGTTTGACTTTAAAAAAATCTGAGCTAGAAGGTCACACTTGTCACCTGTGTCTGTGATATGTTACAAAAATGAAGCCCAGAAAAAATTGCATTCGAAAATAATTATTTAGTGCTTCAAAAATTGAAATATAAAGTGACCAAAAACACCATCTTAATTTCATCCCATACACTGATGTGTACTATTTAGGCGTCTATAAGACGCCATTTACAAAATCGGGGTTTGCCTTGTAGTTTTAGCTTTTCATTCTCAATAATGGTTGTTTTCAGGGTTTATTAGTTCTTATACATGCACTTGTACACATGTTTCATCTTGGTTTGAGAATTTTTTATATCAGCTGCTCACAAAGTTAAACAATAATTGAATGGTAATGATGATAATTTCAGATATATTGAATTGCGTTGGTAATGAATATTTTTTCATTTTTTCGTTGCAGAGTTTAGATGGATATCTCTTTGCATTATACAGAGATGGAAGATTTCTTTACATCTCGGAGACCGTCTCAATATATCTAGGACTCTCACAGGTGAGAATTTCACTTTATATTATGTGCGCTTGGTCTTCAAGCTGTCTATAGGGCCGTCTGCACCATCCCGAGTTTTCAAATTAGCGCGCTATTTCTGATCTGGCAAATCCCGATCTGAACGATCTCGAGATTATTTGCAATGGAGACGCAATTATCGCGCTAGTTCGTAGGGTTAATCTCGAGATTGCAATCCCAAGTCAACTTGGGATTATTTGCAAAATAGCGCACTATTTTACGAATTATCGCGCTAATTCGTCGGTGCAGACGCACTCGGGATTATTTATTCACGGCTTCAGACCATAATGCATCGATGCCTTGCTCAAGCAGGAATCGCTCTTGCGATGGTGGAGACGGGGTTTCTTGAATCTCGAGATTAATCGCGAAGAGGGCCGATCGGGCTAAAATCTCGAGATTGAGCAAACTCGGGATGGTGGAGCACCGCCTTATGTTTTGTCATTTGTTTTGCCACTTGACATATCAACTACTTATTTCATCCACTTAGACATGATATGACTGCATCAGAAAATTAATGAAATACAAGCCTATTAATATAGCGGTGTGATTATAACCATATTCGGAGTTCTTAGTTGTGTCAGGCTATCAGACTTTTTTGGCATTTTGATAAAGTTCACACCAGTAATTCAACCTTTTTATATTAATGCTCATTGAAAGTGCTTATTGAGATCCACTTAATTCAGGGGTGTGAGAGTTCAGATTTTTATCTGATTTCAGATTTTTTTGTTTTGATTTTCAGCTTAATTTCAGCTTATTTTTGGCCTTCCTCTGTACAAAAAGTATGGGAGCTCTTTCTATTTCAGACTTTTTCAACACTTCAGCTTTTTCAGTTTTTTTTTGTGACCACTCACACCCCTGTTAATTTCAGTATTTAATTAATTCATTTGGAATGCTGTCTGACACCCATCCATATCACTGACCTATCATTGCTTGACCTCTGGTCAATTAATCACCATTACCTCCTCTCTCTTTCCATTTCCTCTCAACGTAACGGTATAATTGAATAATTGGCTTACAAAAGGTGTGAAAACTTGACTGATTCACCCCCATGGGGGGTTGTTGTACCCCTCTCCCTTTCTCCTACCTGGTATGGGTGTTTCTTTACCCCCTATGGGAGTTCATTGATAGGGAATCAAAGTGAATGGATTCATAGTAAGGGGGAGTGACCATTGTGGTTTTTCACTTTGTATATACTGTCAACCCCATTTCAGGTGGGTGTTTCATAAAGCTGATTGTAACTTACAAGCGACTTTACGAACGAACGACTGGCGACCCTTTCTTAGGAACCGAAGCAACACTGTTAAATTGAATCCGGCGTAGATGTAATTCCGAAGAGAAAGGGTCGCCAGTCATTCATAAATTCATTTGTACAGTCACTCCTAACTATGAACAGCTTTATGAAACACCCACCTGGTATCTTAATAACCAAAATGGTAAAGAAATCGAGAGCTGGATAGATATTAGACCATAATGAAATTCAAATAATGAAAACGGTGTACATTTTCGCTATTCGAAGACACCAACATGTGTATCATTCATGTTAAGGGGCTACTATCATGCTGATAGATAGTAATGGAATTGGTAGCGGAAATTTAATATTTGAAATTCGATATCGGGGAAATGTAAGTATATGAATATCCATGATGATATAAACTCTTAATATAGATATGTTGGCATTTTTTGAAAATTTTGATGAGCAATGATGAATGTTTTTTGTGCTATTGCGTCATCATCATAACCATCATCGTCATTATTATCTTGATCATCATCAGCATCATTATCATAACCAGCTTTAGCATCATCGTTATTATCATCATCATTGTCATCACCGTCAGCATCATTATCATCATCATTGTAATCATCGTCATCGTTTTATATTTTTCATATTATTTTAATCTTTGTAAATATTGTGGAAATGTTTCTAGATGGACAGTGCCTTTCAATGCCTTTTCTTATAATCTATGGGGTCTCTATGAAAATCAAAGTTTAGCTGTATCTTTTTTCAAATAAATTATGGTATGAATGTTGAGAGTATTTTCTTTTAGGGCTATTAGATTTAGATTGTGAAGGTAAAGTTTAGTTTTTAAAGTATACACATGTTTTTCTTGTTAAGAATATTTTCAAATAATAGTTAATAAATTTTTGTATTAGATTTCCACCAAGAGCAGCAATTGATAATGTTGGCACTTTTTATAGAATATACAATTTCTTATAAATTAGATAGTCGATATGCCTATAAAAGCATACAATAGGTTCAAACAACTACAATTCATTTAAACAAAGAAGAAAATACAAGTAGGACGAATCTGACAGATGAATTTTGCTAATGTTCTATTCAAGAATGTACGGCACTGGCATCTGGTTGCACTTTTGTTCCCCAAAACTCCCTCTGGCGTTGAAACACACCCAAACAGAAGGACCGATCATTATTTCATCATTAGATACTTTGAGATCATTTTGAAACCTGAATCAGTGTTAAGCATTTATTTATGGTAATGAACTTCCTTGGGTCAGGCGAGATGCGACAACCGTTCATGTCTTCTTAGAAGGGGCAGGATTTATCTTTTATTAGGCCAGGAGAATGTCTTTGATGGGCTAGGTAATTTGAAGTTAATGATGTGGAGCTGATACTCCTTCAAATTCCATGAATCAAAACCCCATTACCACCACGCAGCGTCTGCTAATAGCGCTACGCTGCCACCCTCCAAAGGCTACTGCACCCTCCGACAGAGTGTCAAGCAACGGGATAATGAATTGATGCTTAATTAGTGTCATGGGCTTGGGGATGGGCGGGCCTGGTGTATTGGGAAGATGAGAATATTATGTGATTTAGATGATGTGAATGGCGGCCTGGGGAATAGAATGGCAGTTTGTTTGAAGACAAGGTATCCTGCGAAGCAGGGGATGTTAAGGATGGGATCAAAAGCGGAAGCCAAATTCGATGAATTTTCTCACTTGCCTCAAAAAGAGTTTTGATACCAGAGAAAAAACTTGTTGACAGCTGGTCTCTCTCTGGAAGAATAAAAGGAAGGGACATACAAACTCTAGTCAAAAGTACATGTTCATTCATCGATGTACATGAATTAGGTCATTAAATTATTTTAGATTCAACTTTGAATGGAATTATGATCGCTCTACTTTATGATCTCTTTTCATTTTATTCTACATATCACTCCTGAAAGCACAAATGGTACAAATAGATCCTTTCATTTGAATGGATCATGTATATAACTTAAGTGAAAAGTCATATTTAGAGCATGTCCAAAGGGAGTCTCTATATTCAATGGGTGCGTACAAACATTGAACAATCTTTACTATGAATGGATTTTGAAAAGGATGTGCCTTTTGAAGTTGAATAGCTTGACTGCTTTCCATTTTGCCGACTCGGGAAAACAGGTCAGGCTTGTTTTTAAATTCTCAATGTGTTGTTCAAAGCGAGAATTAGGGAAAGAACCATTTTTGTATTCACCTGGTGTCATCATTGGCTGCACTCCTCTTGACATACATCTACGGTTTGTACCTCATCCAGGAAGATAAGACCTCCCCAAAGTACCCAGGATACCTCACCGCACCCCGTGAAGTACAGTAATCCTGTCCTCCTTAAACACCCCAAACCTTGTTCAGTTACAAAACAGTAGCTGCCTCTTCTCATCTCACTCGATCCCGCCCAGGCCGTAGGAGGGTCCCGTCTTTACACCTCTTGGAGGAGATTAAGTTGAATTTTGAAGCGGGTTCGGTCCTCCGGTAACCAAGACTTCTGAAATATTCAGGACTTTCATGGTTCCTTGGGGGAGTGGAGAAAGTATCGTGACCTCATGCATATTCATCCAGCTCGGAGGTTCTCTTGCACTATTATGGCACAAAGACTCCGAGAAGAAGCCCCAAAGTCCGGGGGGTCGTTACTGTCTTAATGGACCTAATGGAGCGCCATCATCATACATCATCATCTTCTTCACTTTCTTGAAGGTTGTTCTTTGTCCGGGGCCATGTCAATAATTTAGTTGTCATTTTCTTCAAAGCCATCTTCCTTTTGTCCTTTAGCAGAATTAGAAGTAGTTTAAGATGATTGATGTGTGCGTCCCATTTATCTTCAAACTCTTTTACCAGTATTGTGTCTTGTGGTATTTGGCTTACACCACAAACCCCTGCGGAACCATTGCCAAATGTTCCACGCAAATAGTGCATTTTGTCCCTCTGCCTCGTATTCGTTTAGCTTTCTATCCAAGATGGTTGAAATAATTCAATCAAGTCATTATAGATCATTGTTTCCATTATTTAATAGCTTTGTGGGGAGAATTTATAGTAACGATGCAACCTTGAGAAATGATAAATTGCTGCACTTTTATTCTTCCGTGGTTTTTAGTTTTTGTATGGTGATAATAGTTTTGACTTCTGGTATAACTATGATAGATTTTCAGATGGGTGATGAATTTTTTTTTCAAGATATTTTCTTTTAAGAAATCTTTTGCTTGGCAAAGACAAGTAATAGTTTGAACTACCCAAGATTAAATAAAAACTTTTCAGTTAAAGCTTTTCTTAATCTTAAGAAGAGAGTTGAACCCTTACATAAGAAACGTTAAGTAAAAGTCTGTTTACCATTGACCATTCCTGGACATAATCACATCTTACTTGTGCTTCCTTTAGACAATGCAACATGAATGCTTTTTAATGAGTTTCAATGAAACTATGTTAACATAAACCTTCAGGAAAACTATTTGTAAAGACAAAGATTTTTTTCACTGCTTGTTTTTGAATGAATCTCTAGGTTCACTTGTCAACCTTTAGGCCTCAGTTTAACTTTTCACTCTGAAACCACAGGATAAAAGATACCAAAGCAGAGATAAGACACATTCATTAGATTTATGAATGGATATGAGAGGGGAATCAGCATCTTTGCGCCCGCGGTAGCTTGCTTGAAACTGAATGTGATTAAATAGAGTCAAGCCCATTTGTGATGTGAAGGGCTCTTGGAGGTTGGGAAAAGCGATCTGGCATCTAACCGCTGGGGGTAACCAAACCCTAAATGCTAACCTCCTAGGTGAAAGTAATGAATATCATTATCTCTGATGTATTCTGTGTTTCATTCTATAACAGTTTGACAGCTTACTAAAAAAAGATCAGATATATCTACAATGCACATTTGCCAGATCTTTTTTTTTCTTCCAAGGTCTGAGGGTTCTAGGAGTATATTTTGTCCATTTTTGTCTAGTGCACTCCAACCTCTTAGAGAGATCTATGTGCCCTTGACTGTCAATCATTGTTCTACTTACATCTTCGAGTATTAATATTTACATTTCTCTTTCTCTTTCCCAGTAGTCTGATTGGCTTTTTTAAAGATTGATTTTGTTTTCTGGTTGTCCATTATGTCTCTCCTATCTTTCTGCTACATTCTGGTTGTACTTGTTTCATTTTCTCTCTTTTCCTCTATCTCTGCCTTTCTACCCTCCTCTCTCTCTCTCTCCTATGTATGGTCATCTCTTTGCCCTCTCTGTCTTTACCTCATTCTTCTGTATGTTTTCTATTTCTGTCCCTCCCTCCTCTCTCTCGCACTCTCTCTCCTCTCATTTTTCCCTTCCACACCCTCTCTCTCTATCCATCTGTTATTTTGTTCACTCTGTTCTGTTTTTATGACTATTGTTTGCAGTATTCCAGGGCCACATTGCATAAAGTTAACATTATGGTAACTTTGCCATCCAATGGTAACTTTCATGGAATCTTTGTTTTTGATTGGCTATTGATCATTGTTACCATGGTAGTTACAATTGGATGGCAAAGTTACCATTTTAGTAACTTTTATGCAATGGGGTCCAGGACATTGAAATTTTGGAGTGTGATGTGCTCCATGAATGTAAGATTATATTTAGTAGTTGTACAAATGAATTGCATAGACTAAGCTGATCATTCTGAGATATTGAATTAATATTGAAGTGGCCCAAACATGGAGCATTGTGTGTGCAGCACTTTGGAACCAAAAGGCAAAGGCACTGTATCAAATTAATATTTTTATTCAATATTCAACATCTTTTTTTTGTTATGATAACAGGTAGAGTTGATGGGTTGTTCAGTCTTCGACTACGTGCATCCCGGCGACCACGCGGAACTGGCCGAACAGCTCGGGATGAAGCTTCCGCCCAACAAGACGTCCTCGTCCCCATCCAGTGCCAATGCCGATGGTAACTCTACCAGTGGTTCCGCTGCGGGTAGTCCTGCTGCGATAGGACCATCAACCATCCAGGGTAGGTATCACAAATCAACATCCAACCAGGACCCTGTTTCACAAATCACTTCTTCAATAAAAATGATGATAGTGATAGCCAGCATTTAGTATGTGCACTCTCTGTAGTTTACCGTATCACTACGTTTACAAAACAATGAGCAACTAAGAAAATAACTGATATACAAATCCATAGATTAAAGGATAAAGGAATGGAAGGAAATAACTTATCAGAAAAGTGTTTTTTCACTAGTTTCGTAAATTGATCTTCAGAGTTTGCTCTGTTGATTCGATTAATGTAAGAAGGGACGTTGTTCCATTCTTTAGATGTGGTTACAACAATGGTCATAAGCTACTGAAGTCGTGGAATCTGATTGGATGAAAACATGTTTGCCATTAAACTCTTGTCATTTATGATTTAAATTAAACTTCATGGAACTGGGTTATGTTTTGTTAATCACGAGGAGAGAAGCAATTGGACTCATTGCATGAACTTTCTGTTACGAGTAAGGATAAACTCACCATTATTGGTTTACATGGTGGGAAAATGCTCAAATATTACTCATATTAGTGTTTCTTCAGAAATTTGTATCTCTGTTGAAATTCTTTTTTAATAGATTTGTTCATTGGAGTGTAATGAATCATCTCTAAAATCGATAAGAAGAGTGCAGTAATAATTGTTACATAGAAATAATTGTTGTACTTTTGAAAGTGATAATTGATATTTAAACCAAAAATTATAAAGTAGACTTGAGAGATGGTGATTATGTTCCCTTTCTCCGCGCATCTTGTTGTCATGTATTCTATCCTACATAAATTAAAACATGTATGCTGATTGGTTTGAATAGCATCATGGGACCAAACATATTCTCACTATTTCGTGATGATGTTGAAAATGAAACGCCCACCGAAGAAAATGTGCTATTCCGTGACGTCAATGATGGAATAGTCGACTATTCCATCATTGACGTCACAGATCATGATGGCGCAAGCACTAATACGCGTTCCATGCGCTGAGCGCGTGGCTTCAGGAAAAGTAGGTCAGTCAGCGCAGCTGGTTTACTTCAGATTAAAAAATGATGAACTAGATTATCAAGATCTGATACTCTAACTTATTAAAGTAAAATATAAAACAAATATACCAGGCCTTTATTTCAAAAGTATAGAGGGAATTATTCATCCTTGGTTGTACTGGCAAAATCACTATTTTTTTGCAAAATTTGTAATGCCAGTCCAACCTCGGATGAATAATTCCCGCTATACTTACTCTAAGCCTGGTATATTTGTGTACTATGTACTACCTCATGAACTAGATTCATCGGTTTATCATTGGTGACTTGAAACAAAAAGAAACATTTCCCCTAATCTTCCTCAACAGACAATATCCAACCTTTTACTTTACAGATCCTGAACCAGCAGCGGTGACTCTTTCACTTGCCATCTAAATTCAAGCCATACACATAAACAGGTTAAGAATGGAACCGGTTAGAAGGTTAAAGCATTTTCTTGTGGTTTCCCATTTAACCGTCCTGTCTATAAAGAAATTTGAAGCATTTAGATTGGGTTTGCTAAATTCACCTGTTTCTCCCTTACCAAAGTGCAATAACTGTGCCATGTAAATGCCTTGGGTACAATTTCCTCCACCAAGTGTTTTTCCCAATTTTAATAGTCAATATTTGAATATTGATCTAACCTGCCTTTGTAGTGTGCTCGTAAAATCTGATAATTCCTTGTAAAACCCGGCACCGGGCCGGCGAATTGTCCAACTTTTTTTAGCTCTCTCTCTCTCTCTCTCTCTGGCAAACGTCTAGGCCAAATTAGCTCGTCAAGGTCGAGTTCACTGGAGAAGGTCCGCCGGAAACTTGAGATGCGTAAGATTGCACGGACAAGGGGAGAGCGCGCATCTTCACGGCTGAATATGATACGCCGATGAAAAATTCATGAGGCTCCCCCACATTTTCTCTCTATATTTTTATCTCTGTGTCTTCCTCACCGACCGCCACTCTTCACTTCTCCTTCTCTCTCTTTTAATCTGTTGAACCTCCCGAACAAATGACTCGCCAACCCAAGATCAAATATGTGTACTGCACTTCCATGTGTTTCAAACATGCATTTGCCGGCCGACAATTTGGGATGTGCACCGGAGCTGGAGAAATCAATAAAGGTTTTGCTGTCAAACTCGGGGCTTTTGGTCTTGAGTGTCAACATTAAGGTGGAAAAGGACATCTTCTTGCAGAGGCAGATTGGGATGTTACAGAAAATGCCTCTATCTAGATTATTTCTCATTATTATTAAACTCTTGTCTTATATTTTGTATATATATACTTGTTGGCCTGATTAGCACATGGTGCAAGTCTTAGAATATTATTCATCCTACTCCTGGAAACTGAACAAACCTTGCTCCTAAAATTCAAGTATCAGGGGAACGGGAAAAGCAGAATGGCAAAAATGGCCCCTTGAAATGAATCTATGAATATTAGGGCAAATATGAAGAGAACTTAAACGGTAAAATTAGAGCAAATATGGGGAAGGAAATGTCTTGACATGTCCTCTGTGTGGATGCATTTTGTTACCTCTGTGAATGGAACTAGGTGATTCTAAAATATTGTTAAACATGATATTATATTTATGATCATACACAATCCACTCAGCTTTTATTTTAATACAAAAATGTTGGTGAGTTACTACTTCCCTTTTTGACCATATTCTCTTGTTTAGCATTTTATTTTTTTCTTATCTTACTTATAAAATGAATATCAGACACTTTCGTTTTCCATTACCGTGTTTTGCGATGACTTTTTTATCAGCGTATCATATATGAACCGGGCATGTTGGCTCAGTGGTAGAGCGTCCGCCTCATGAACGGGAGGCCGTGGGTTCGATCCCCGGCCGAGTCATACCAAAGACTTATAAAAATGGGACCTCCTGCCTTCTTGCTTGGTGCTCAGCATTTAGACTGGAGAAGGGTAATAATAACATATTATGTTATGCAGGGCCCGCTGGAAGAGCAGTCTTATGATTGAAGTGGCTACCCTGGGTAAATAAAACGCTATTATTATTATTATTAGTCTGTTGTGAAGATGTTGGGCTGGTGGCATATTCCAATCATGTTAATATATGTTGTAAATTTCATAATCTGATATCTTTTGAGTTGTGTTTGGTTGTTGTGGCTCTGTGGATAAGTCACCTGACTTTGAACCACAAGGATTGGGGTTCAAATCCCACCGCAGCACTTGTGTCCTTTGGCAAGGCATCTATCTTCATTTTCCACTCTCCACCCAGGTGTAGTAAATGGGTAACGCGTTGGGATGAAATTCCTCGAATGCTCAAGCATCCGATCATGGTAGCCTTGCTAAAGCCGGGGTAATAGTATGCAGTGCTAAGAAACATTGTATTAAGCGCAATATAAATGTGGCATATTATTATTGTGTCAACTCTTGACTTAGAGTTTTGCTGACTCGCGTAGCTAAATATTTGTTTATATGATTTAGAATTCCTATTAAAAGAGAAGAACATGCTGTTATGAAGCCAGCGTATACATGCGTGAGTGATTGAAATATTGACCCGTTTTTTTGCCTGGTATTCTAACATGTGATGACAAATCAGGATGCTGAATCAATAGAATACTGACTCCAAGGAAAGAAAGAAGCTGCTACATGTTTGTAAAGACTGTTTGTGAGATGACAAGAGTATCATTTGCGCAATGACCAATAAAGCTAAAATACACATCCACCTCTTCATTCCATGACACCAGCCGTACTCTCAGTCTTCGTAACACCGACACTTTCAGGTCAATTTGCTGAGTAAATGCTTGCCAATTCCCTGCCACCCAGCCTCCCTGAAGAACCAACACCGGTCCCTCTAAAAGCGGACATGTGCAAACTGCGTCGGAGCGGCCCTCTCTCACACCGCAAACAAGAAGACCGGTTGTGGGAGGCGGGTGCATGTTGACACGCTACTCGGACGCCATGCCAGCTCCGCTTGCCGACTTGAGATGCGGACTGGAGTGCAATCTTGCCTTGTCAAGCATCCCTAGCCTCTACCATTGCTTATCTTCTTGTCTTCTACGCTCCTCTCGTTCTTATCAAGATGCCTCCCTTTCTATCTCTTCTGCTCTGATTCCAGCACCCTCTCCTCCTTATTTAACTTCTCGTCGTCATCGGTTGGTCACAAGTGGATGGTCCGGTGTTGAGTAATTAGCTGTGAAATGGGCTTGGTGTTTGTAAGATACTTGAGATACTGTCCTTTGAAACCTTCATGAATTTTACAAGGGTGTGGATTCCAAAAAAGGGGGAATGCAATCATGATGACACACCTTCATTTATAATCTTATTGTAAAGCTTCATCATCAGTTTCTGTATCATAATTTGTCTCTTTTACGGTGTGCTCTCTTTTTAGTCATGCAATGCATCATGGTCTTGTGGTTGTGAGGGTCATCTTTCACTTGCAGGGTTGTGGGTTCAGATCCCAGCAGGGCTTCAATCGATCCAAGGCCATGGCTGTAGGCGCCCTTTTGAATGGCCTCAGTGGCTCTCTCATTGGCTTTGAAAATTTGTAGCCCTTCCTTAAAACTCTACTGCTACTGCTACTACTACTACTACTACTACTACTACTACTACAACAACTACTTCTACTTCTAAGCATTTATATTGCGCTATCTATCTAGAAATACTCTTTTCTGAGGCGCATTATTATTACTACCTGGCTTTAGCTCTAGCTTCTTTTCAGCACTTGGTGCATTCAAAGAATTAATCCTGCCAGGTACCCATTCACCTCACCTGGGTTGAGTGCTGCACAATGTGGGTAAATATCTTGCTGAAGGATATCATGCCATGGCTGGGATTCGAACCCACGTCCCTCTTTTGAAAGACGACAGTAGTTACACCACAAGACCGCGACGCCCCCACAAATATCAAAATTTAAAACCTTTCCCAACCATGGCATTATTTTTTTCAGCAAGAAAGTCATCCATATTGTGCTGGACTCAACCCAGGAGTGATATATTGGTACTTGGGCAAGAACTTTTCCATCTAAATACTTGTGCGCTGGATTGGCAACCAGTCTAAATCTAGGGTAGTAATGATAGCACCTTGAATACTCTGTTGGGTAGATTCAAACACTGATAGATAACTATTTATGCTGTTAAAATGTGCAATTTACCAGTATAATAATAATAATAATGATTGCTGGATTTATATAGTGCTTTTTGCCTGAGGATATAAAAGCTTGCTATTATTAGTTTGGCTTTAGCTCGAGATACCATCACTGGCGCTCAGTGCATGTAAGGAATAAATCCTGCTGGGTACCTATTCACCTCACCTGGGTCAAGTGCAGCACAGTTTGGATAAATTTCTTGCTGTAGGAAAACACGCCATGACTAGGATTCGAACCCAAGACACCCTCTGTTTAAAAGGCAAGGGTCAGAACCACTAGACCATGATGTGCCCAGCCCTATTTAAGATCTTTCCCTTAGTTCTCTTTTTAGAATGAATTAATTTATATTTTATATGTTTTTTGCACTGTCCCTCAGCGTTCTAAGTGTTCTTCTAATCAATTCCCGTTGAGATAAATCTCAAGTTGTGGATGCATCCAGAAGCACCAGTGGCTAGACCTCTAGTGGTCTTGTGCATTCACTGGCTGTTAGACCATATCCTCAGCTCTACGTCATGTCTCAGTCTCCCTCACTCTGTTTCATTCCTACTTTATTTATCTCACCTCTCTCTCTTTTTTCCCACCTATTTTCCTTTTTCTTTCACCATTTATTTCTCAATTGAATGGGGTTTTTTCATTATATATTTTGTATAAATATCCCCAAATTTGTGTCATATTTATGCTTCATCTCTTCTCATTATTTTGTGATTTACTTTTTTGTCTCTCACTTTCTCTCTCTCCCCCTCTCACTCTATTTATTTTTTTCTATTCTCTCTCTCTCCCCTCGTTCTCTGTCTCCCCTTCTCACCCCCCTCTCTCTTTGTATTCTCTTTCTCCTTCTTTTTTAGTTCAGTCTCTCTATTTTTAAATCTTTGCTCCTTTCCTTACATCTTGTTCTCTCCTCACCCTTCTTGCACCATCTACCTCTCATTTGCTCAGCTTCTACATTTGTCTTTGAACTTTTCACTTTATCTTTTACACCAGCTGTCTTTCTCTTTCTGTCTTCAGTATGCATTCTGTATACCTTATAATTTTTTCCTCTCTCTATCTCACTCTCTTCCTCATAGACACACTTTTTTTTAATCCCTTACACACTCTTATATCTCATGATCACACACTTTCTCTTGAATGCTTCATAAAAAGTAATTTGAAAGCTAATTCAATTTTTCTTTTCTTTTCATATTAAAAAGCGAAAGGGGGATTCAAACCCAAATAAACTTGTGTGAAAATAAACAACTTTGTTGATGATATGAAAGGCAAGGCTTGTAAATTTCTTTATCTTCTATATACCGTACACACAGCATCTGCAAATGTTTTGATACTTCATTATTTTGAAGAAAAAGTGGATATTCTGGATCCAGAGGCTGAATATAATTCCTCTTCTTTCCATTCTGTTCAGATCACTTACAGTCATAAGTCAAATGTGACAATTCAGATTTCTTTAACGCTCCCACAGAATAAAAGGATGATACAGTGAGAGGGGTTCGGCAACTCCCGTATCGAGAGTCCGTGGCACCTCCCGATTCCCGTTCTGCGACGCTCAGGGGAGAGATAACGACCTATACGTGCTCGAAATTATTGAATAACTTTTTTATGCGCTTGAAAAATCGAACACGGCCCACAATGCCCTGTTGGAAGCGAGGGAAGTGGGAGAGAGAAGGAGAGGCAGTGTCCCGTCTTAGTGTGTTACCCCAAGAGGTTAAGTACTGGTGAATTTGATTAGCATGTTATTGATTGTTAGCTTCCACAGAAAATCAATTTTGGCAATAAGTTTGGTTTGATCAAAATGGAAACAACTACGCACCGCATATGTGTGGAATGAGGGTTGATCGAGTCTAATAATATTCATACAGGGGGCAAAAGGGTCAGAGATGAAAGACTTGTCAAATATTTATTTTTCCTATATTGCCTCCTGAACATAGCAAAATCAATAAGGTTAAGAAATCTAGATTGTGGCAATAGAATCTTGAAAGGAAGGTATCAAGTATAAATGATTAGTTTTCTTTTAAGTTTCTTTTTTTGTAACTCGACCCCAAAAATCCATAAGCATAATAAGTCCTTGTAAAGAACTGTTGTAAATTCCTTTATTCTGTTCATATATAGAAATAAATAATATGTGAGTTGACTCTATGAGGTACTGTCTTAAAGCTTTGGTAATGGTTTAATTAAAGTTAATTTGTATTGTAATATCATCTAATATTCCAATCTTGCTTCCATTATTAATTCCTTGTAAAAATTCTAACTACATAGGAGGATATTAGGTGCTCTATCTTAGTAAGGTTTTTATTTTTCTGTTAAAAAATGGCCCTTTCATCTCTTGTTTACAAAATTAGTGATTTTTCATTTTTAGCTCACTCCATGCTTGCGAAATGGTTTTATACCAAAAAGAAAAGAAGCATTTGTTTTTGTGTCAGGATCACAACACATTTTATTTCAAACCTTCCGCACTGTGACAGTTTTAGGATATATAACTTTATATAACCAAAAGAGTGATGTAAGATTTACTTAAGTTTAAGAGAATCTTAAAAATATATAGAAAATATAAAGAGGACTTATGAAATCAAAATTGTCCAGTTCTAATAAAACTAATGTAATTTGTTTGTCCTTTAGGAAAAACAACCGATCATTCTTTGAAAAACAACTGATCATTCTTATCCAGTATCCTTTTATTTGTATCATCTATTCTCTGCAATTTATTCTGGTCACAGGCTTGCAAAATAATAAAATGATATTAACTATTTTCAGGTTTCTTTAATTCTCATTCAAATTTGCTTATGCTTTGCTGAGTGTTCATTAGAATAATGAGAGTTTGTGAAAATCAATTTCACTCAGAAGTACAGTACGCCTTGTTTTTTATCATTGTTTCCGTGGTCGAGTGAAGCAATCATTTTGCCCCCACTCATTCTTATTGTCACTTAAGTCTATACCTCTCCTCTCAAACTCTTTGTCATGCTAATGATGTCTAAAAACTACTCCGCCTCTCCCGTTTTGAACATTGTGCCATCAATCAACTGATGTATTGAATGCAGTAGAACTGGCTCCAATAGATTCAAGAGTTCTCCGAATTTTTTTTCTTGGGCATTCTCTTTTCTTTGTGAAACATATTATCTTTACTTGTATTAATGGTTTATTACCATAATGAACTTTCAGGAAGTAAGTTTTTTAGTCTGTCCCCACTTGCTTTTGACTTTAATCACTTAATTAGTTTGCTATTGTCCTATTTGTGGTATCTTTTTCATCATATTGATTTTATCGGGAACTTTGAGAATAAGATCAAGTTTTCTAATGCAATTTCTATATTTTGGTGAGCAATGTGGTATTTTATTGTTGTTGTTGGTGCTGTTGAAGCTACCACTGATGTTGGTGATGATAATGATGAGGATGATGATGATAAGCGGATGGTTAAGACAACAACAACAACACGTAAATGACTTTCTGTAGTGCGATGTATCAGCGTCTTGACTAGTTAGCAGATTATTTTAATTTTTAAATTTATTTATAATTCAGCTAGAGTTGGACACAGGATTTTATGAGACACATGTTCTACCAAAATATGTAAACATGCATGGTTGTTGATAATTAAAAAATTTGTTTACTTTCTTAATCTGTTAATAAAAATTGTAATAGAGATTGTCTTAAGTTAAATTCTTTCACTGTACCATTGTTAAACATGTTGAATGTGGTATTAAACTTGCAGCTGCACTATTGGGCCCAAGGATCTGATACATGTTCCAGTCGATGGTGTTCTACTAAAATATGACCTAATCGACACATATTTTTTTTTTCTCTACGCTATTTCTCGTTACACACTTTTTTACATACAAAATATGTTTAAACATCAATGAATATTCTATTATTGCAAAATGACATAACATTTACCAATTTTATAATAATGATAATGACAATGTGCAACATTTATATAGCGCTTAATACAATGTTTCTAAGTGGTTCATACTATTACCCTGGCTTAAGCAAGGCTACCCTGATCGGGAGCTCAAGCATTCATGAACTCCTTCCTACCGGGTACCAGTTTACTACACCTGGGTGGAGAGTGGCAAATGTAGATAAATGCCTTGAAAAAAAAGGACGTGAGTGCCGCAGTGACATTCGAATCCCAGACCTTTTGGTTCAAATTCCATAGATATATGAGTCATGACATATCAGCATGTAATTATGTTCACACCAATATAATTCAAATATGTAGGTAAATTAGAAAAATAGCATTCTTTAATGGGCAGGACGAATAAGAACGAGACAAAAACTGAAGATGGAAGAGTGTGCTGTGGAAAATGGGGAAAGGAAGTGATAAATTAATTTGTGTAGGTGTAGGGTTGTGCATACAAATTAGGGTGATGAGATAGGGTGGTATAATGACATAGGGGAAGGAGGGACCCGCACAAATGACCATCAAGGGACCAATGCCCAGCACTAGATCTATTACATCCACCAAAACTCACTGTCTCAATTATTCCTCCCTTATATTCATCTCTCTCTCTCTTTCTTGCCTCTTTCGATCTCTTATCCCCTTTCTCCTGTTTATGTTTTTAATTTGGTGTCATTTCTCCTTTTGCCTTGATCAAGATTCATATGGTTTGTATGTTCAATGAAGAAAAATCAATCCTTTTTTCTATACCATTTTAAAATAAATCTTTGTATAATCTGTTTTATTATTTCATTTTCTCACAATCTCCCCCCTTTGAATGTTACTTTTATGGCTCCATACAATCTCTATTTTTCCTGTCAGTATTTTCCCTCTTCTCAACTATGTTCCTTTGCAAAACTTTTATTTCTCTTCCCCCATTAAATGAAAAACGTTCTATTTTCCTCTTCTGTTTTCCATTTGGACCTCATTGTAGCTTTTCCTTTTAACTTTCCCCATCTCTACCTCAGTCCGAAATGTCTTCCTTTGCATTTTCCACTTTCCTCAATTCTTACCATTTCCTCTCTCTCTCTCTCTCTTCTCTTCACCTCTTCCCATTTTCTTCTCTTTCCCCTTTATCTCCACTTCTTCATTCATCCATCTCTCTCATCCATTTCTCTCTCATCCATTTCTCTTTTTTCCTCTTACTCTTATCAACCCCCCTCTTTTTCACCTTTCCTCTGCCTTCTTCTTCTCTCATCTTTTCTCTTTTCATCTTAATCTCTCCTCCCCTTTCTTTTTCACTTTTCCTTCTCTTCTTCCCCCTCTTTGGTCTGCTTCTTTCTCGTCATCCCCTTTTCTCTCCCCTCTTCTTATTGTTTATCCCTTCTCTCCCTTTTTTGCCTCATTTGATTCTTATCTGTTCTGTCTCATCCTATTTCTTATTCCTATCCATTTTACTTATTCTTTCTCTTTTAACCCCCCCCCCTTCTCTCTCTTTCCTGCCCAACTTGTGGATATAGTATAGATTATTGGGGTGTGACTTATGAGGCTCGGAGGTAGTAATAGATGGGCTGACGATAGTGATACGGGTAAATTGAGATGAGGAGTGAGGTAACAAGAAGTTTGAATATGTAATAAGCCTTCCTTGGTTCATTTATCACAACTACATAGGATACTTGTCCATGAATTATGGTGGAGTAAACAAGTCCAATTTCATCTTCCAAAGTATGGGCAGTAGAGTGAACCTGTTTAAAAGTGAAGAATAAAGGATAAATGCATTGATGCAAGCTACAGCTGGGGTAATAATATCCAAGTCCTTTGGAAGCGCATAGAGACATTATTCATAATCGTGATATGCGCTATACAAGAACTGTTTATTATTATTATTATTGTTTAACACAATACACATTATCCTTTTGACTTGTCGTTGTGTTTTTATTCTCTTTTTGTTTAACCTGATATTATTTTTTGTAACATTAATCCAGTAAAAGGTATAAAGAAATTAAAGAGATGAACAGCTTCGTAAGATCTTATGTTGACAGTTGGTGTGTCTCTCATTTTTACTCCTTTTTGAATTTATTTTTGTTTCCTTCTTTCTTGGAAAATATAACTTTTTTTTCTCTCCGAAGAGATAGAAACGGACATTTTGAATGTGCTATCTTCATGAGATATGAAAGTATTTCTTTTAAAAAGGGGAAATTTATGCAATAATATTATTGATCAAAGAAAATAGGCTCTCGTAGGCTGAAATTACTCTAAAAATCTCTTCTAAAAAGAAGAAACAGAAATATAGAATAGAAAGTAGATTAAGAGATGCACAATTTTTACATGATTGCATTTTTATGATTACAATTTCCAATTCTTTTAAATTGATACTCAGTTTCTGAGTCTTTGGGATAAGAAGTACATCATTGTGTAGGAGAACTTGAGTTACGCGTATATGATGTTTAGGGAATATCACACTCAAAACATTAACTTTATATCTTCTATAATATCCTAGAAGAAATGAATTTGCTCTTGTGTCTGTAGATGTGAGTGCTGGTGTGTTCTATAATGATGATAATAAGCATTTGTTTATCGCCATATATCTAGAAATTATCTATTTCGAGGCAAACCGACTATGGAAAATTATTATGGCAGTAAATGAAACCAGAGACCCTCCCTGTCTTTCTTCCATTTTAATGATCAAAGAGTGTAAAAGCATGTAATTCTAATGTAAACAAAGGGACTTGGCTGTTATAAGAGATCATGATCTCATGCATTGATGATAAGATGTTTGATATAAGTAAGAATGTTTTGGATGATAATGGGATTATTCGGGTAGAAGACTGGTGTAATGATGGGCGAGACCAAGGGAGTTTGGATAGGATCTGGAGGGGAATTAGAAAATCTATTACGTCTGGGTGCGTTCGGACGGATATATCGAATGTGTTCTTTTGTGCCTATCAGAACTTCTCTGTATCACACTGATACCTTTCATGAAAGTGTTCATTGAAAGCTTGGAACTTCATGATGATGACAATTATGATAATGATGACTATGATAACAATTATGTTGAGTATGATGATGATGGTGATGATAATGATCCCAAGCATTTATACCCATACCCTTGTCATTGATCAGCCCACTGCTGTCTATTCCTCTATATAATAAAAGGCATGTATCTTCACAAACAGAGCTTCACAAAATAATACTACAACATTGTAACAAAATCATTATTCTATTTCTCTTATATGAGAAGAAGGGTTTTGTATGTGGTTTATTTTATTCTTTTCCCAAATTATATATGTCGTTTATTGACTTTTTCTACCGTTTTTGTGTGTGTACTCCAAGCAGTTTATAGTTACAGGTGTGAACAGGCTCTATGAATTGGATCTTTTAGATAAAGGATAGAAAAGAATAATTGCAATGGTTTTCCATGAAATTAGAATTCATTTATCCATATTCAAAGTTGTTTTTTTATACTGGATGGTAACTTTGTTTAGATTGTTGATGGAAGAAAACCGAATCAATGTGGCAGAGATTGAAGCAAGGGGTTTGAAGGCAGTGCCCAATAAATGGACTCTATAATTATAATCATTATAGATGGACATGTGTTGTATAAATCATTATGAAATTCCTCCATTTTATAATGTAACTTGATCAAGTGAGTTTCAAATTCTCACAGATTGTTTTATCAGTGAATGTTATTTAGTGGAGAGGTCACATTTTAACTGGAATTTATTCTTAACAGAGTCAACTTGGATGATCATAAAACTATCAAGTTTTTTTTATTTTGGATGGACGGCTATGTAATTGTTGCTCATGACTTTTATTCAACATGAACATGATGATGATAAACATTTTTATCATCATTATCACTATCATCATCATCCTTACCGCCATCATCACCGCCACCACCTCCGCCATCATCACTGCCACCACCCCCACCATCATCATCATCATCTCCAACACCACCATCTCCATTATCATTATCATCATCATCGTCATCATCCTCAAACATTTCAAACTTTCTTCTTTCCAATCTCTTCATTGTAAAAGAAAACATCATTACTACAAAAGAAACATTTTATTCTTGTATTACAGATGACGTAACACTGAACATGACAGCAACATCAGACAGAATGGAGAGATCATTCTTAATCAGGATGAAATCAACTCTTACTAAACGAGGCGTCCACTTCAAATCTTCAGGTTATAAGGTAACTTATTTCGTAAAACATATTTAGATTCTTTTTAATTGTACCAGACTTTTAACATTGAAAGAGAAAATAAGTTTCAGGGCAATAAAACACCATATAACAATGTTGAAACACCATGAAAAACATTGTAACATCCTTTATTTTTTGTTTTGCGTTTTTTTGTCTAACCAACAAGTTTTTTTTATAAAATGCTCACTGGAGGAAAAAAAAATGATCATAGAAGAAATATCATATTTCAATACTGTGGATAGTGATGTGAAAATGTTATATATACTTAATGGCATTTTGATCATCTACACATTTTATGAAATTTATTGACATTTTTTTTTCTTGAATCAAATATGGAAACTGTAAAATGCATGTTACTTTTGGTCCTTAACCAACCCAGCTACTTTATAATTATATTGTTTACTAATTCCAATTTGTATCCCTTTGCATAATTTATAAAATCTATTATCTTGAAACATTTATTCATGCACTCCTCTCACTCAGTGTTTAGCATTGTATTTGTATCAATCTTGTACGTATTCAAATCTTGCAATCTGTTAATTTGTTGACTTTTATGGAAGTGTGGGAATAAACTTTGAAGTTTGAACAGGGAGGAAAGTCATTTTAGTAGAAAAACAACAACAATGTGATCACAGCTGATTGAGGATGTTTGTCTTGTATTAATGAGTAATTTCAAATCATCAGAAATTCTATTTTCTTCCCGAAGGTGATTCATGTAACAGGTGCCCTCCGTCCCGAGATTAGTCTGTCGCAATACAACCATCACCCTCCCAACGTCCTTGGCTTCGTCGGTGTTGGGTACTCTCTACCGCCCCCTACCATCAGTGAGGTTCGTCTCGACCCCACCATGTTCATGTGTAAGGTGGACCTGGATTTTACCATTACTTTCTGTGAGGCCAAGTGAGTAGCTCTTTCACGGTTTCGCTCACCATCAATAGCAAACACTGAGGGGGGTGTGGCAAGAAAATATTTGCGATCAGTTGCAAGTATCTATAGCCACTTTATGATGGATAGATCAGTTTTAGATGTAGCAAATCAGATCACATACCTTGTTGAATTAAGCATATCAGGGCCCCGTCTTGAAAAAGAGTTGCGATTGATCAGATCAATCACAACTATGGACGGCCAGCAATGTCAACATCCAACATGCAAATTTGTTCAAAATCTTTTCTAGATATAATCTGTATTCATGCATTCATCGTTCTCATGAAGACTCAGCATGATTCTCTTTGTTTATTAAGGAGATTGTGCAAATTTCCTGTAGAAAAAATTATGTTATGGATGGATTTCCATACAGTTGAGATCGATTGGATCAATCGCAACTCTTTGTAAGACGGGGCCAAAAAATCAATTGCAAGTTTGCAATTAATTTCAAGACCATGATCAATTTGAGGGGGGGGACAAATACAATTAATCATAGGTACATTTGGTACTGAATTCTGTAGTTACCATTGACATTGGACAGGGATCGACAAGTTTCAGTAAGCAACGGGCAAAATCAACTTGTGCTTTAGAAGAGATAAAATGCCCTTCATCATCCTATACCATAACCCTATGCAGAACTGATCATTAAGAAGTAATTTTAATCGTGTAAATGGACCAAAGAATGGTGAGATTATTGGACTGCCCAAAGATTTTGATATCGTCTGCCATATTTCAATTTTTTTTTAAATATTGCAATATGTTAATCAAACATATAACATTAATAAACATATTACATTATCAAACAAATACATAAATTGGTAAACTAATATGTTTTATGAAATGATTTTTTATGCATTGCAGAGTGAGACTATAGGGACTGCTTTTCCGATGGCGGCAGCGTCAACATTGAAATCTTAATCTAAGGTTACGTTTTTGAAATGACATCATATTTTGGAAAGTAAATGGACCTAGTTCATGAAACTTAGAACATAAGGGTAATCAAGTATTACTGAACATCCTGCCTGAGTTTCAGGTCACATGACTAAGGTCAAAGGTCATTTAGGGTCAATGAACTTAGACCATGTTGGGGGAATGATGATGATGAAAATCCATAATTTAATGTTCGAAATAGACATGAAATGAAATACTTTGCTTTGCCCAATTGATATTGGGCCCGGCAGCCGCTGTGCAGCGCCAGATCGACGAGGCTCTATCCATTTAGTCGTTGAACGCCAAACAGGGTAGCAGCAACTCCCATCTTTTAACGTCTTTTGGTCTGACGCGGTCGGGGTTTGAACCCCCGACCTCCCGGTTGTGAGACGGATGCTCTACCAACTGAGCCAACACACCGGTCAGCATCAATCAATCAGCATCGAAATCTTAACCTAAGGTTAAGTTCTTGAAATGTCATCAAAACTTAAAAGTATGTGGACCTAGTTCGTGAAACTTTAGGATAATGAAGTATTAGTAAATATCCTGCCTGAGTTTCAGGTCACATGACCAAGGTCAAAGGTCATTTAAGGTCAATAAACTGGCCATGTTGGGGGTATTTGTTGAATTACCAGCATAACTTTGAAAGTTTATTGAGCTAGTTCATAAAACTTGGACATAAGAATAATCAAGTATCACTAAACATCCTGTGCAATCTTCAGGTCACATGACCAAGGTCAAAAGTCATTTAAGGACGTTCCACAGTTGAAATGAATTCCATGTCATTTTCACCAAATTTTGCAGAGAGTTACTTTGGTATCTATGCATTATGAAAATGCAAAAAATAACAGGTTCATGTGCTTATTTTTTTTCTACGGGTCTTCAAAGTCGCCGTATTTGAATGATATGCAATCTTGCGCAATCAAGAGAATTATGCCTCTCTTAGACCTCACGAATTCACCAAATGAGTGCAAATCATCTTTACTCAGAAGATACCGCATCAAACTTCATCAAATTTTCAAGATATATAACAAAGTGTATACAAAAGAAAGAGAAAGTCTTTTAATTGGTAGAACTATATCTATTTGGAGTCAGCAGCGCCCTCATTTGGCAAGAATGGTGCAAAAACTCGGAAAAAACAAATCTTCAAAGATGTGAATCTACTCAAAAATTAAAAAAGTATTTTGTAAGCTGCACTTTTTTCAAAATCCATGTCATTTTCATCAAATTCGGCTAAATTGTAGAGGAATGCATATCAAAGGTGTAGGGAAGTTAAAAATATGGGGTCCATGTGCTCATTTTTTAACTATGAGTGTTCAAAGTGATGCGAGTTGGCATGAAAATCGCCCAAATGCGCCCAAAACGTGCAAAAGTCTAATAATGCCGTCTAAAATGCGAATGGTTCCGTAGTTTTGCCCCCAAACATTCAAAATCCATGTCATTTTCATCATTCTCTCCAGATTTGTAGAGGAATATATTCTGAAGACATAAAAATATTAAAAATATAGGGTCCATGTGCTCGTTTTTTAATTATGAGTGTTCAAAGTGATGCGAGTTGGCATGAAAATCGCCCAAAACGTGCAAAAGTCTAATAATGCCGTCTAAAATGCGAATGGTTCCATATTTCGCTCCAAAACATTCAAAATCCATGTCATTTTCATCATACTCTCTAGATTTGTAGAGGAATATATTCTTAAGACATTAAAATATTAAAAATATGGGGTCCATGTGCTCGTTTTCAAACTATCAGTGTCCAAAGTATTGCGAGTTGGCTTTAAACAGTCTATAATGCACCTAAAACGGGCAAAAGTCTAATACCGTCCACAATGTCTAAAATACGAATGGTTCCTTAGTCCTGCTCCCAAACATTCAAAATCCATGTCATTTTCATCATACTCTCTAGATTTGTAAAGGAATATATTCTGAAGAAGAAAAGATGTTTAAATTATGGGGTCAATGCGCTCGTTTTCAAATTATCAGTGTCCAAAGTGTTGCGAGTTGGCTTTAAACAGTCTATAATGCGCCTAAAACGGGCAAAAGTCTAATACCGTCCAAAATGTCTAAAATATGAATGGTTCCTTAGCCCTGCTCCCAAACATTCAAAATCCATGTCATTTTCATCATACTCTCTAGATTTGTAGAAAAATATATTCTAAAGAAGTTAAGACATTACAAATTTGGGGTCCATGTGCTCGTTTTCAAATTATCAGTGTCCAAAGTATTACGCGTTTGCTTGAAACAGCCCAAAATGCACCGAAAACAAGCAAAAGTCTGTTAATACCGTCTAAAATGCGAGTGGTTCCGTAGTCTTGCTCCCAAACATTGAAAATCCATGTCGTTTTCATCATACTTTGCACATAGATACTTTAGCACCTGAATATTCCAAATATGCAAAAATTAACATCGGTCCATGTGCTTGATTTTTTGCTATAGAGCTTAAAAGTTAACCCAAAATGGATGATGTTCTTAAGAATTGCGCATCCAAAAGAATTCGGCATTTTTAGACCTCACGAGATCACAACATTGAGATTAAAGCCCTATTAATCAGTCAAAATCCATGAAAATTTCGTCAAATTTTGCAATATGATTAATAATTGTATCCGTAAGATGGATAATCTATCGATTGCTGTCAATTGTTTGCTCATTTAAGTCTAACAACACTCTCAGTTCTTAGAAATTGCGGGAAAGATATAACCTCAAAAATGTCAAATTTCAATAACAAACTTGAGAAGTATAAGAAATGCTGCACTTTATTCAAAATCCATGTCATTTTCACCAAACTTTGCAAAGTTGTAGAGGAAGGTATACTTAAGAGGTGCAAACATTAAAAGATATGGGTTCATGTGCTTGTTTTGAAACTATCAGCACTCTTATTAGAGCAAATTTGCTTCTTAAAACACCCGAAAACGCGCCAAAAGCAGTATCTGTGAGGAAAAATTCTGAACCACTTTTCCATTTATTCATACTCGGGGGTCATAATCATCATACTTTGCAGCACTACAGAGAAACTATTTTGAAATTGTAGAGGAATTTTAAAAAATGGTCCATGGAATAATTCCAGTTTATTAGCTTCATAAAATAACACATCAGATCTGCAGTTAATGTAGATAAGGAGAAAAATCAGTTCACATTACCTACAGCTGATTAAATCACAAGTTCATCCATTGTGACGTCAGCGCGCAGAGTGTAAAATATGCGCAGATCATGATGCGCACAAACATAACTGTGGAACGTCCTTAAGGTCAATAAACTTTGGCCATGTTGGGGGTAATTGTTGGATTGCCATCATAACTTTGATATGGACAATAATCAATTATCATTGCTCACCTTGCACAAGTCTTAGATCAGTTGATCATGGTCAAATGTCATTTAGGGTCAATGAATTAGTATTATATTATTATATGAATGATTTTTTTAATCAAAGTCGGCACTGTTGCTATATTGAATTGCACAATGCAGACGAGACTGCCAGAGGCGCTCCACTTGTTAAAGATTTGCATGATCTTATTATTGATTCTAGATTGTGAAAGTCACAATAATGTAAATGATGATTTATATCTTCCTATCTTATGATGTGATCATAAACTGAAAAAAAAATTAAAGCACATTTGCATATATGTATAGTATGATATTAAGTACTTAAGATCTTAAGGACTTGTTTTACATGCATTAAATTATAAATTATTTTCAGTAATCTTGTTATCCTTGTTAATCAATTTTGAATAGGCGTACTTCAAATTTGAGATGCAGAAGTTGTGCTTTTTTTTTAAATGGCATAGTTAACTGATATGCTTGTTAATGAAATAACTTATTTTCTAAATAAAGATGTTCTTTCTTTCTTTTTGTTTCTGTTTGTTTTGATATTAGGATTGGTGATTTTCTTGACCACTCTGCAGACAGCATTATTGGTAAAAGCTTCTACAGTTATATTCATGCTCAGGATATTGCCAATGTGCGTTCAAGCCACCAAGATTGTAAGTTTCTCTCTCCATTTTTGTTTCTTTTATTGTCCTTTTGTGAAAGATCATTGTTAAAGGTGTTATGATAGAATATAAATTGAATATAGTCATACATTCACTGTTTTATCAGATCTGTTTGAATCATCAAGAAACTTCAATGATTTGTTTATTTGATATTATTTTTAGAATGATGTGGAAATTGAAATGAAAATTCCTTGTATATCACCAATCGATGGGTTGTCAGTAGGAATTATAATTAATTAGTTTCCCTCCTTAAGCCACTTTGTTTATTTTGTGGGAGAAGGTGCTTGTTTTGCTACTAGGTAACATAATAATTGGAGTATGATTAGATATATTGAGTAGTGAATTGCATTTTATAATTCAATCAGGGCTATATTTACTCAGAATGTTGCATTATGGGTCAGGAACCTGGCCAGATTTGAGTAGTTGAGGACTTGAGCTGGTGCAAGGCTGCAGGTTTGCGTGTCCTTTAATGTTTTCATGAGAATTTAGTCTAATTTGAAAGATAGGAAATAATTCAAAATGATTGAGATGAATAATTAAAAAAGGTTGTGAAAAATATATACGGAAATCAGAAGATATAATGTATATATGGGTACTTGAGTTACTTATTTCTAGTAATGTTTTCCTTCAAATAAATATAGCTTAAGCAATATATTGATGTATACTACTTTTTTTAATAACCAATGCAACATGAAAGATAATGGTTCTGCAGTTGCAATGTGTTACTCCATTTTCTCCTTTTTCCTTTCTATTACTGAATGAGTACATTTGGATAGACAAATTATTCTTAAATCACTCAAATACATTCGATCTTCGGGGCAGATTCTGGAATGACGTCTTACGGGATTTCTACTCGGGGATGGCAATTTCCTGCAGAAATTGATTTACAGGATCTGCGTATAACATGGAGGCCCAATTAAGCCGTAGAGTGTAAAGGGAGTGAGAGGGGGAGCCCCGGGTTTAATGAGAGTTGAAAGAATGACATTGGGGTCTTTAGCCTGGGAGATAAACTGATCTTAACATGGCGAGGGGAGTTCTCTTCACGCCGTCCCAGACGAAACGATCATGGTCCTGATTAAAGCCTGGTGACACTGAGGGGCTGAAGAATCTTCCGATTCCAAACTGGAAGACCTGACACATACGCATTCTTTGGATAATTCACATCCTATGGCGGGACAATGTTTCCCCCTATTGTATCTCAGAGATAGTGTTATCGCTAAAATCAAAGAATAAGTATCATTTTAGGGGAGGACTGTGGTCTAGTGCTATTATAGACCCACCTTGATAAGAATCAATGGAAACCAGGAAAAAAATTACAACAGACTTATTTAATTGTTGTTAAATGAAAAATTCAATATATTGAATCAAATTTGTGATATATAGTCTACTTCTCTGGCATCACACTTCTTATCCAAATGTCATCCTCCATTTAAGTTATGTTTTTCTGTTAAACTGCATTGTTTTATAAGAGACATTTGGATCTGATCAAGAAGCAAGCAGTTCAGAATGACTTGGAAGAAAAATACATGTACCGGTATCAAGAAAATTTCACTGGGGCTTATATTTTGCCTCCCAAATGCTCAAAATAACCCTGGACTAACCCCAAAAAGGAGCCCAGGAAAAATCCCATTCATTTCATTTCGTTTCATTTTGTTTATTTCCATTTTCAACAATTACAGTTTGTTTTGTACATTTTGACATTGAGGCAGTAAGTTGTGACAAGTAGCCCCTGAAAAATAATGATTTTTGCCTGACCAGTATATATTTTGTCCTTTCTCTTTTGATATCCAGTACTGAACAAAGGACAGACTATCACCAAATACTACCGTTGGATGCTAATGGAAGGAGGCTATGTATGGGTCCAAACTACAGCAACACTCTGCTATGCTAAGAACTCAAATGATAGCTCATTTATCTTCATAAACCAAGTCCTTAGGTAGGTATGATCCCATACACCCAAATAGACCTGGCAATAGAAGTTTTGGATAGATAATTTGTAAAGTTGACACACGTGTGGAGCATTAATCATGGATATGTGAATACTAATACATATATGTGTATATTTCCTGAAAATTATCTATTGAATAGTGAACATTTGAAAGTTTGGGAAGGTTTTTTTTTTAAAGTAAGAATGTTAATAATAACGATATAGCTGGATACCACTTTTTCCAGAATATACTATGCACAATTACCATTAGCGTGAGCTACCACTTAATTCCGACGCTCGGTGCAGTCAAGGAATTAATCCTGCCAGGTACCTATTCACCTCACCAGGGTCAAGTTCAGTCCAATAGGGGATTTTAACAGTTTGGTGTTGGAGTTGAGAGCGAGGAAAAGGATATTGAACCAATACTGAGCTGGTGGGTGTCTCATAAAGCTGTAGTTAGGAGCGACTGGTGATCCTTTCTTATGCGCTAAATAATCACCAATGAACATTTAATTATGAATATCATTTACCACATGAAAGGATCACCAGTCTTTCTTAAAGTCACTCTTAACTTACAAACAGCTTTATGAAACGGCCCCCTGGTCTCATGAGTGTTTTCTTTAATAGCTTTACTTTTCAGGGGCTGGTTTCATAAAGGCCTAGCAACTGTTGTAACTTTGCCATTTTGGCAACTACCATGGTAACCTTGATTTTGATTGGCTGCTGAGCCCTGTTACCATGGTAGTTGCCATAATAGCAAAGTAACAACAGTTGCAAGTCCTACATGAAACGGGCCCCCGATGTTGGGAGGTGTGGGGGTGATCTGTGTGTCACTGGCTGTCAGTCAACTGTTTGCATGCATTCTAGTGTGGGGAGGAGTTTGAAGGTGGGTGTGTTTGCATGTGTGTTTGTGTGAGGGAAGTGGAATAGTGTGAGTGTGTATTATGGGGTGTCTGCACATGTGTTTTTATACTGGGGTGGGGATGCAAGATGAGTGTTCATATGTGCTTGTGTGTGGGGGAGAGTGAGTGTGTGTCAGTGGCTGTCTGTGCATGTGTTTTTATACTGGGGTGGGGTGGAATGTGCCTATGTGTTTGTGTGGGGGGGGAATTAAGGTGAGTGTGTGTCACTGGCTGTCTGTGCATCTGTTTTTATACTGGGGTTGGGTGGAATATGAATGTGCATATGTTTGTGGGGAGGGGGTGAGTGTGTGTCACTGGCTGTCTGCATGCACATGTGTTTTTATGCTGGGGTGGGGATACGAGATGTGTGTGTGTGTTTTTCTTTTGGGGAATGTGTCATTGGATGGGTTTGTGTGCATGAGGAGAGATGGGATAAGTATTATGTGTCACAATGTGTGTGTGTGTTTGTGCCAGTGTGGGTGTGGAGGTTGAATGTGTGTCACGTACTGTCTGTCTATTACCATGTGTGTTTGTGTGTGGGGTAGATTGAGGGTAATTGTGTGTCACACCATCTTTCTTTGTGCATTCATGTTTGTGCGAGGGGGGGGGGAGATCGTCACCCTACTCGGGTGCCTGGATGAGAGGAAAAGGGAGAGGAAACCGAATGTCAGGAATGTGTTCCTCCGAGAGACATTAATGATATGTTAGTCCAAAGCTCATTGTTAAATCACCCAAATTCACTCTGGCTTTACATACATGCATACCACACATTCATGGATGTATTAACATTAGAAAGCTAAAATATATGATCACTAGGATGAAAACATACAGGGATATATGTTGAATAGCATAAATAGAAGAATGAAATAAAAGCCATTATACATGAGATTATTTGCAAGCGTGTTATAAATGAGAGGAGAGGGGGATAGAAATTGAATGGAAATGTGGATCAAAGATTATTGAAAAGGAAATAAAGAATAAGAAAAATATATGAATATCGAGCTCAGAAGAGTATAGTATATTTTGAAAGCAGAATATTATGTATAATGAACTTACAATGTTTTCATCATTTGGTTAAACTAATGTTGGATGTCAGCAATTATATGTGTATAAGATTTCTGCTTTCTCCACTGTTCATGGCAGATTTTCTTATCTCCATGTTTTGTGAATTCAATGCTATCAACTCATCGCTCCTTTCAGTAACTCAGGATTTTTTGGTCTGCAACAGGCCTGCTCTAAAATAGGGCGCTATAACTATAGCAGAGCTGCGCTTCTTTTACAATCACTCATTCAAATACCTGGCACATAATTAATAACTTTCCTGGTAACTGAACATGCCATATTCAGAGCGGGAGAGCTCTGTATTCTCTGCCAGGAATTTTTGGCCGGGGCCTGGTGCTGCTATTGTTTTTAAACTATTTGGTCTGCATCAGGTGCAGATAAAAGTATCACCAAAATAGCCCAGGCCTGGTCCGCACCACAAGTTTCTGAAAGTGGTATCAACCTACCAAACATTATTGCCTTTTCCTGGACCCTGTTATGGGTTTGTCCCTACTTAGGGTGCGTTTATCCGCCACTTTTTTACCCTAGAATCATGATCTGAATCATGATTCAAATCATGATTCTGCAGAATCACGATTGCGTTTAGTCGAAATTGAATATAATGAAACATGAAACACGAAAAAAGGGGCGTTTGGAAAGACGTTTCTGCAGAATCACGTACGAAAATGTTCGAATAAACGATATCGTGATTACAATCATGATTCTATGACCTCACTGTTGTGTCGGGCTATATATACTTTCGGTTTGACTCTTGCCAAGCTCAAGGCGCTCTATATGCTCATTGTATGTACATGATTATGTACTACGCATGCATTTCTTGTCATGTTCAAGTTCTGTGTTGGTCATCGCATCGTCCACTACTTTTCATTTTTTGGTCATGTCTTCAACTTCAAGTTCCAGTAAATGAATTAACTGGACAGACAATGATCCCAGTTGTTGTTGAGTATACAGTATCAATATCAAATTGGATCTGCGTTGAAATTCACTTCCGAACACCATTTTGGATAAACTAACAAGATGAATAGAAGCATATGGACCCTATATGATAGAAGTAAACAAAATGATGTATAGACTGAATTCTGGAAGCAAAAGATTTTTCGAGAGCCGAAACACGTGCGAAAAACTTCCTCTGTCAAACTGCGCACTAGTGATGCGCACTGGATTGGCCCGAATCTGAGGAGAAACAGCATTGGAATGAAGGTCGTCTAAACGCTGATTCTGTGATATTGTGATTCATGTTTGTGTTTTGAATCATGATTCAAATCATGATTTTGGCTTGAGGTCGCATAAACGCAGCCTTAGATGGGTATCTATGAGGGAAAAGAATTTTCTGATTTGTTCAAGCAGAGTCAATTTTGATAAAAATGTGTTAAGATTCAACATTTGAAAGTTAAATCAAGTCAAATGTTTAATGCAAATAGAAACTGTATAATTTGTTTTTATACGTTCTTGTGACAAGAAAGATATCAAAGTTCCTAACTGTTGAAAGAGAGAAAGAATGTATGATATTGCACCATCTATCTAATTCCCAGGTGCTATGTTATTTTCATCCAAACTTCAGTTCAAGCTAATGATTCCTCTTATGATTTTCTCTGAAAGTGAAACTAATAAATGTTTAATATGAATACTTATTTCTTTTATGCATCTATTTTCAGTCATGTTGAACATGGTAACATTGCTATGGATATAAGTCAGATCCCATCATTAGCCTCTGATGAACATATAGAACTCTTAGGAACATCACCTACAAGAAATAAAACGTCACCGTGCCGTCATTCAGGTTTGAAAACAATTTCTCTCATTCTTTATTCCTCATCTGTATTTGTGTCCCAAGTTGTAATAAACGGTTACAGTTTTATTCATCTCTCTTTATTTATCTTTTCTTTATCTCTCTCTCTCTCTCTTTAGCATTCAGTAGATGCTATAATATTATTTCTCATGTTTTTCTATCTATCTATCCATCTTTCCCTGCTCCCTCTCTCACTCTCCTTTTCTTTGTCTTTGCCTTTGTCTCTCCTGCCTCCACACTCTCTCTTTCTCATTTTCTATCTCCTATCTAATTTTCCTGTCTTTCTCTTCCTCTCTCTTGCCATTTGTCTCTGCCTATCTTTTTTTTTCTCTCTCTCCTTTCTTCTCTATATCTTCATATGTATATTACTATCTCTTGCCCCCCCCCCCCGGACCTCTCTCCTCTTCATCACATTCATCACCTACTTTTCTACCCAAAAACCTTTCTTCCAATTAAGCTTCTCAGCAATCTCTTTATATCCCTCATTCTCAGTATCTCTCTTTGTATCATATTTATTAATTTCATGACAATATTTTCATGTTTTCCTTCTGTGTAGTCCTACTTTATTTTTTCAGCTACTACAGACACATTACATTAATTTTATATATTCCATTAGATTCCCAGAAATTTCAGGATTTTTGTAATACTCTTTGAGTAAAAATTGCTAGAAATTCCATATATTCATATTTTCAACACCCCAAATATATTGAACTCTTCCTTTAGTAGATAATAGGTAGATAACAATTGATATGATCATATATAAGTATCTTAAAATGTCTAAAAATCAGGTTTTCTGTTCCTTGTGTGTCATTTTTCAGGAGACGAGGCCGATGGAGTCTCAGACAAGCAGCTAAGAACAGTTGGGGATAGCAACAATAACAGCAAGGGACACCAAGGTCTGCTGGAGGGAAAAACAAGAAAGCGCCCTCAGAGTCCCGAAAGGAGAAAGAGTAAAAAACAACGTGGTGCTCAGATTACAAGGAATGAACCCACTGGTAACCATAGCGACATAGAACATAAATCTGAGATAAGTGGGAGAGAGAGCAAGAGGAAAGCCAATGCAAGACTCCTCGCACAGAAGCCTAAAGCCACGCCCGATGTTATCCCTAAGCAGGTTATCATCAGGTCGGACAGTCCAAATGAAAAGACACTGACTGTCCTTGGTGAGAGAGGGGATTTCAGAGAGTCCGAAGACTATGCTAAGAGGAGTAAAGAGCGATTGCAACATACTGAAGACGTCGTCAAGGAAGTGATGGAGGACAAAGGGATCCATCATTCACCACCGGCGATGTCTCCTATAAATCACATGCAGGCTTCATCTTCCTTGTTAGCTCTTAGCGTCAGGAATGCGAGCAGGCACGAAGAGGAAGATATCGTCCGGGTGCCATCGGGAAGCTGGGAGAACCCTCCGAATCGAGAACTGCCTCCGGATCATAACGGAATGATCCCGTCACCGGACACTAATCACACCCGTCTCAGTCTGGCCCCTATGAATACGGTGCCCAAGGGGGTCTTTACTACCCCCAGTCCCAAGACCCCCGACTCTCTTCTCACCCCTCCTCTATCAGACTCGGCCAAGAATCAGTTCTCTCTGCCTCCTGTAAGCTCACTGACATCGCCCAAAGCCAGACCAACAAACACTGACAGTATTACCCCAATCTTCACCACCGAGAGTTCAATCAGTCGATATATATCACCATCAAGCAGCAAGCACGAGACCGTGTATCCAATCCCGTCGCCGTTGACCCAGAACCCATCTGTGGAAAGCTTAGACTCCATGAGAAACATGGTCAAACAGGAACCCAGTTTCTACAACGCTCGTATGTTGGGCGTGCCATCATCTTACACCAACATGGCTGCGTACGCCAACTATGGACAGTACAATAATCTTCAACATTACAACGCTACCGTAAACCTGACATCCAGGGCCTATCAAGCCGCTGCAGCCAGTTATGATGCTTCTATGTATAAGAACTACCATACCACCACTGATCTACCCATAGATCTATCGTATAACGGTGTGACAGGTATCCCTATCATGTCGCCAGCTAATGGACCATACTTCCCAGCCGCTTCTAGACTCCAATACAACATCACAGACGGACAGCTCAGCTTGAACTGTGACAAGACGGGACTGGATAAATCAAAGACACCATCGGTTTAGCTAACGTAGAAACAGATATATCCTGTGTACGAGTGTGTGTCCACATGTTATTCAGACTACAGCAGTATTACCCAGAGAATTGTAAAGAAATTCTTCATGTTATATCTGACGAAATGCGATGTAAGATGACGGAACAAAGGATACATTACACATCCAATTGCCAAATTTTTTGTAAATATTGAGATCTAATCTTTTATTGACTGAATTTTATCTCTCTAAGTCAGGAAGTTTTATTTGTTGTATGTGAGCATTAGATCACCTTTTCACATATCCATCATGTTTAGATGTATACTTGATCCATTATCTTGATGTTGAAATGATAGGTTTAATTATAAGGGAAAGGGTTTCTTAACAAAAGTCTGTGCCTCTTTCCTTGGTTTTAAGCAGGAATCACTCATTTATTCCTGTTTTATCTCTTATTTTCTGCACGGAGAAAAAAAATTGGGAGTTTGATATTTCCTCTGTGTCATGCAGCTGACCACTGATGGTTTGCTCTTGCTGTGGCTCAAAGCAGAAATCCCACTCAGCGTCTTTACCTGTTTAATCCACTAGATTGCCTCAGCTTAATCTCACACGCAGCTGACCAATGGGCTTTTCTTACTGTGGCTTTGAGCACAAATCCCACTCAGCATCTTTAACAATTTAATCTTGTATTTTCTGCATACATTCAACAATAGGGGATTGGGAGTGTCTCAGTAGAAGGCGCTGCACCAGCCCGAGTTTGCTCAATCTCGAGATTTTAGCCCCATTGGCCCTCTTCGCGATTAATCTCAAGATTAAAGAAACCTGTCTCCACCATCGCAAGAAAACCAATTCCTGCTCAAGGGAGCCATTGATGCATTATGGTCTGACGCCGTGAATAAATAATCCCAAGTGCGTCTGTACCTGCAAATTAGCGGGATAATTCGTAAAATTGCGTGATATTTTACAAATAATCCCAAGTTGACTTGGGATTGCAATCTCGAGCTTAATCCAGCAAACTAGCGCGATAATTGCGTCTCCATTACAAATAATCTCGAGATTGTTCAGATCGGGATAATTTGCCCGATCGGAAATAGCGCCCTAATTTGAAAACTCAGGCTGGTGGAGACGGCCCTAGTGTAATCCTGCACTCTGCACCTTTTCCCACTTAATCACCTTATTTCTTGTTTTGACAAAGGAATGGGAGATTGAGATTGTCTCAGTGCAATCTCACACTCAGCATTTTCCCCCTCTTAATCCCCTATTTTCTGCATTGGCAAAGGAATTGGAGTTTTACTTTTGTTAAGGTACTTAGCCCAAAGTCCCAAGTTTTCTGAGATATAGGGGAAAAAATTATGTGAATTTTGGTAGAACACAGAAATTAATAGAAACACAATTTTCAGACTTAAAAATCATGAAAATCGAAGCCAGTTCAATTTAAAGAAACCATGGATCAGTGAGAAAATCTTCCAATCAAAGTGTTCGCAGTAAAATCATGTATTTGCCAAGCTTTTACTGCAGTGCACATAATTATATCATGGAAACTTCAGTTTTTCTAATATTTTTACTATTTACAATTCTTTATCTTTCTGTTTTCTAAATGCCACCGAGGAACACGTAAATTTGACGTTTAAAACCATAAATAACATGAAATTAGCATTTTGATAAATTGAAAATTTGGGACAAATTCGGATTTCAACTGAAATAAATTGTGATTTTTTTATGGTAAACTTAGAACAACAGATTTGCTTGCATGTATGCTCTAGGGAAACATAATGCTTTTTGGCTAAGGTGGGGATGGTGAATTTTTAAACAAAGACTCTCCTTGCAAGGATTATAAAATTTTTACTGGCTTTCCCAGAATTACAAATATAGTTTATTCAATGTCCTTCAAAAAAAGTTTGACCCCCCCCAAAAAAAAAAAAAGTTTCTACAGTTTTGTAGTTGTAGTAAAGCTTGTAAGACATTTTTCTTGCAAATGATCTGAAAGTCTAATATAATAATGCAGAAGATCCACAATTGTTGATTGAACATACTAAGCAATGCGACTTGAAATTAAACTGGTGTTAATTTAGATAGAATCTGAAATAATGATGAACTTTATATCAATTGATCAATTGCCATTAGATAACATTAACTGAAATGATTTGTATTTTATATGCTGCATGAAGTTTAGATGTAAGTAAATTATGAAAGCTGCAAATATGATTAGGTCTTGCTCGATCAGTATGCCATGAAACTCATTTCATTTATAGAAATGAATTTTTGATATATGAATTATGAAAGAATACTTAAGTCTACAAACTGCCACTTGGAAAAGAACAATATTTTGAACCATTGTAAAGTTATAGGTCTTATATTATTCTTTGACAAAATTTCCCTCATTTTGGATGTAACAAGTTCTGAAAAAATAGGACTAAATTATGTGTCAAATAAATGGAACATTTGGGCTTTTTACAATGCACAGATCAATTACTAAATGAATGCAAATTGCTAATAGTATTGGTGATTTTAAGATTGTAAAAAAAATACTTGCCTTTTGTTTCATTTCTATCTCACTTTTCTTCTCTGTTAGACACTATAAACTGCATGTTCCTGTAATAGTTATCGTTCAAGTGCATGCTATGAGCAGTTACCATTTTAATGCTTTAATACGTTTTATTGTGAGGTGCATATCTTAATTTTCATGACCAAAGACTGATGATGTTATTGTCTTTCCGTGTTAATTTTGTTTCAAGGTAATAGGGAAAGATGCCCTGTGTTGCTAGCAGAACTTGATCGAGTGTTTGCCGTCTCACATTGCTTGTGCAATAAACACTGCTTGGCTGGTTATTGAGCCCTTTCCATAATACTTGATAAATTCATTATACTAAATATTTTGTGTATAAAATGTGTAATTTAGCTCAAATGGCTTGCTTAACCACCTACTTGTGGCACAGAATCTTTTTATGTTATCAAATTCGAAAGGAATTAATAAATTTGATGGTATTATGTATGAAGATTATGACCATAAATTTAAGAAATTAACTAAGATTTTAAGCCAAAGAATTCCAGTAATCATTACTCATTAAAGTACTTTTTATTAAGATTAGGATACTAAGTAGGTAGTTTTTCTACAATTTTCTGATGGGAAACGATGAGTTTGAATCAAACATGTTATATGTCTGTGATGTCATCACTTTGAGGGAAATATCAGTTGCCAATGGCTTTGAAAACAGGATTCCTGGAATATTTCAGTGGGGATGGATCACCTTATTTTAATTGTCACCGATTTGGTTTACTTAACAGTTGAAAACAAACATTTACTGTTCCTGTGCTGTTAAAACACTTTATCTCAAGGTTTGTTTAAATACCAAAAACTTTCATCAGTTATGGATGAGTAAATAAATGAGTGATTAAAGGTCTAGTCCACCCCAGAAAAATGTTGATTTGAATAAATAGAGAAAAATCAAACTAGCATAACACTGAAAATTTCATCAAAATCGGATGTAAAATAAGAAAGTTATGACATTTTAAAGTTTCGCTTATTTTTCACAAAACAGTAATATGTACAACTCAGTATCATGCGAATGAGTCAGAAGATGATGTCCATCACTCACTATTTCTTTTGTTTTTTATTGTTTGAATTATACAATATTTCATTTTTTACAGATTTGACAATAAGGACCAAGTTGACTAAATCATATAGTATTAAACAATGCTAATTCCACATGTTCAGGGAGGAATTAATCATTGTTTCCCTTGACAATGAGGAGAAAATTAGAATATTTCATATTTCATATAATAAAATACAAAAGAAATAGTGAGTGGATGACATCATCAGTCTCCTCATTTGCATACCGACCGGGATGTGCATATAACTGTTTTGTAAAATTAAGCGAAACTTTAAAATGTCATAACTTTCTTATTTTACATCCGATTTTGATGAAATTTTCAGTGTTATTCTTGTTGGATTTTTCTCTTTTTATTCAAATCAACTTTCTGTCGGGGTGGACTTGTCCTTTAAGCTTCTACCAACCTCAAAGGTAAAAGAAAGTAATTACAGCCCAAAAAAAATCATAAGAAGTCTTTTAAATCAAGGTTAATAGTCACCATATCATCATACATCTAGATCTGGTACATTAGTGTAAACTAATCTGTATGAAATAATGAAATCTTTGATCAAAACCGATAATTCTGATGCTCACTAACACAGAAAGCATATGTTGGACAGTGTATTAATATTGCTTGGAAAAATACCCCATTGGATGGAAATCCATGCTTATGTTACTAATTTCTCAGCAATTACACATTTTCTTCCATAGCCATTTGCCAAATATTTTTTGCTTGTACATGTAAACACAATTTGGTGGTAATTTTATCGGATTCCGTTCGAACTAATTATGAGATCCTTACCACAATCCATTATCCTTATCTTTAACAATATTTATGGTGAGCTTTCATCCCCTTCTGTGGGCTTTCTAAAGCCAAGTGATCAGACACAATACAATTAAATCCCAATTTTAGAGTGATGAGAAACCTACATTGCAACCTTTTTTTGCTGAGTATGAGTTCTCTGTAGAAATGAGGAGGTCCTTTTCAGGAAATATAGGGTTGCCACCATAGCCACATTTCCAAAGAACAGCTCTTTCCGAGCTGCCCTCCAAATTTGGTATATTGAGATATAAGATTTTCAACACCCAAGTGATGATTTCCAAGGGCTGCATAAATTACTTGTTGCTTTCACTCAGTAATTATATTACTTCTTGGTAGTATCCTGTTATTAATTCACTTAGTAGAGAAATGTATTATAAAAGCTGAAACTTTTATGTACTTTTGTGCATTTGCTTGGGAACTTTAAGGCCACAGCCACCTTACAATTGGTACGCGACCCGATTTTGGAATAAAATGTAGGCAAATTTGATTTGAATATTGTTTAAAATTCTGAATCATCATACAAATACTTATGTTCAAATCTGTGACTATGCCACCATCCTTATTACAATAAAAGCGAATTGAATATCTAATCGTAATGACGTCATAGCAATCGTATGATTGGCCACTCCAAATCAAAAGCTCGCAACCATCCCAAACTGTTATATTAGTATTCACACATTTTCAGAAAAAAAGCAAAATGCAATTTTTTTTCAAAAACTTGGATCGGGAAGTGGGCCCTTGTGTCAAAGTTATATTGAAAATATTTTTCTTTTAAATAGGAAGGGGGTATGAATTGATGTAGCTGAAGATATATCCACCCTACATTTAAATAGTTTTAAGTTTGTATTTTTGAAAATGTAATTTTGAAAATCACACAGCATATAGAGGAACTGCTCATTTAAGATGTCACAGAATTGAAAGTTTAAACATTCATTAATCCACAATTTTCTGACCGATTTTCACCAAACCTCGACTAACAATTTTTCAAATTGTATTCTTGTATTGAAACTAAATGCGCTTGAGCTAATATCTTTATGCCGGCCAGACTACCAGGAATTGAAAATTGCTGCACACGTGCAACCGACCATCCTTCTGCCAACCAGGCAACAAAATTTTTGAAATAATATCTACTTGTTTAAAGGAAAAGTATAATTGGACTAGATTCTGTATATACAAACATAACACACCCATGACGGACTTCAAACAGGATAAAACTTCAAATGTGAATTGGGCCCTAGTGTCAAAGGTATATTCATCTATGTATTATCATGTGATATTAACCTATTCTCTTGTGTTGTAGAAGTCTACTTGATATTACAATGGGGTTCTAGGTTTTTTGTTAACGAGCATTTATCATGTTAAGTTTATTTTGACTGGCGATCTGCCTTTCAAACATATGCCAGGACTGTGTCTGAAATATTCCAAGCTCATCTGAAATATGTAAGAAATGATGTCATTATTTTTTTTTTGTTCTACATTTTCATTGACTTCTATATGCTGCGCTGCTTTTTATGACTCTGAAAGCTTCATGATTAATTCATTACATCTCATTAAAGGGAGCATTCCCGGGGGGGCCACTTACATTGACGAGTGGATACCATGCGCGACCAAAAAAACACGTAAAAAGGATGTCTTTTTCAAGATAGGGCACGTTACGTACGTAACGTGATAAGGGTGTCAAAAACCCAAAAATAATGAAAAAAGGGTATCTATTTCGCTAGGAAAGCTACGTGTTTAGGGTCAAATTTGCGGGGATGATAAAACAAAATTAAAATGTTTTATAAAGGATATTCCTTTTTACCCTAACACTGGCTACGCGTTTAGACTCCGATTTGCGCGATGTGTGGAAGCTAGCTGGGGCCGTACTAAACCAAATGGTATAGTTAACTGTAAAGGTAAAACCGACGACCGACGGACCCGTCACATAACAATAAAATATCGCTTTACTTGTTTAGGGGTTCATTTCAGGGAATACTTGCCAAGAGAATCGTTTTGTTTCCAATACTTGTTAAGGGTAGGGTTTCAGACGCCAATACGTGTTAAGGGGTGCATTTTCAGAATATGGAAAATACGTGTTTCATTGTTAGGGTGCTTTTCGAGACCCCTTGGTCGCGCATGGTATCCACTCGTCAATGGAAGTGGCCCCCCCGGGGGAGCATTCTACTTTTAAGAATACTGTGCAAGGTTATTTACTTTAAAAAAAACCTTAATATTCTAATCAGGTGCGTATTGAAGCAACTACTTTACTTTAAAATGGATGTGGGGGTTTCTGTTCAGCTCCACTTGCATTAGCCTTGAAATACCTTGGTTTATATCCTTACTTTTTGAGCTCCTAAACACTTCAAATCTTTAAATAAAAATACAATTTTGTTATGATAGAGGCCTTGATTTTCCATTGATTCAATCAAATTTCAATCAGATTGTTTTTTGCTCAATTTGCCCTCACATTCAGATCTGTTGGTTATGCTTCATCTTTACAGAAATAAAAATTTCAAGTCTGGGAACAGATGCCGGGTATCGGTGAACAGAAATGGTATAATGTACTAAACTATGGCAGTATCGTTAATATATACGAGTGGAATACATACACGGCAATCAGTGATGCTGCATATTATTTAAACGAGTTTAGCATACTTTATTAGCTGCATGATATAAGCTTTGATGAAATTGCTGTTTTTGAAATTAACCAACGCATACCAGAAGCACATTGATTTACCATTTCTAATACCCCCGTCATGTACTGATGTTGCAACAATGTCTGCTCCATAAAGCAGGGCAGCAAAATCATGGTACTTAATGATCGTTTTTGGTTCACTTTTTTTTCTTCATTGTTTGCTTTGTTAGTTAAAGGACAAGTCCACCCAAAGAAAAAGTTGATTCAAATAAAAAGAGAAAAAGCCAACAAGCATAACACTGAAAATTTCATCAAAATCAGATGTAAAATAAGAAACTTATGACATTTTAAAGTTTCGCTTAATTTCACAAAACAGTTATATCACATCCTTGTCGGTATGCAAATGAGGAGACTGATGACATCACTCACTCACTATTTCTTTTGTATTTTATTATATGAAATATGAAATATTCCAATTTTCTCCCTGTTGTTGTGTGAAACAACGATTAATTCCTCCCTGAACATGTGTAATTAGCATTGTTTAATAATATATGGTTCAATCAAGTTGGTCCTTATTGTTAAATCTGTAAAAAATGAAATATTGTATAATTAAAACAATAAAAAACAAAAGAAATAGTGATGGACATCATCGACTGTCTCATTTGCATGTCACTGAGTTGTGCATTTGTGAAAAAATAAGCGAAACTTTAAGATGCCATAACTTTCTTATTTTATATCCGATTTTGATGAAATTTTTAGCTTAATGTTTGTTTGATTTTTCTCTATTTATTCAAATCAACATTTTTCTGGGGTGGACTTGACCTTTAAGGAAAGCATCGTGTATAGGCATGTGTGCCAGTTGCTTTTTCATTGAATGATCCATTCTTTTTCAAGGTCCAAACAAGACCCTAACTTGTTCAACCTTTAACTACTTAATTATGTTGATTGTGTAGATGTTATCCGCTTACTTATTTCACATTGATTTAATAACAAGACCTTAACTTGTGAAACTTTCTACTTCTTAATTCTGTGGTTCCTGTGAATGTTATCTGCTCAATTAATTCACATTGGTCAACAAACTTCCACAGTCAAAGAGTTAATCAATATTGACCACTAAGGAGACTCTTTCATAAAGCTGTTTTATTACTTTACAAAGGATTGGAATATTAGATGCTAAATGGGACGTCATAAATCATCCTTGGTATTTTAACAAATTGGGATTGAATGTCCAATAATCCTAATCAAATCGGAGTGCATAATATTCTCTTTATTAGAATGTTTGTGAACCATAAGAATTTGTATTTATCACAATGATACACAAACTGTTGATGATTTGGTGTAAAATTATTAAGAATCACATTCAGCTTGCCATATTCGACGTCATTCACAACATCATTTGTAACTTTGCAAACAGTTTGATGAAACGCCACCCAGCATGCAGGTGTATCTGAGGCAAGATCTAATGGATCAACTCTGTAAGACAGAGGATAATGTCGATTTTGTTTCAAAGATGTGATTCTTTGGGGAAAAATTGTTCTTGAATAAGAAGAATCAAACTGCAGTCCCACAGGAAGAGATTGCAGCAGTGTTTCGGTAATCCTATCCATTATTATGCAATAAAAGTTTATGTTGAGGCTTTTTTTTAAATACAATTGTATGCCTGTAAATATCAGCAAGTGTGTATGCTATAATTTTGTTTTGTTTTTTATCTTTTGTTTTGTTGCAGCTGCCCACGACAACCCATTGTATAAATATATTATGATTTTACACCTTGTCACAACGAAGCTAAACATCCTCAATCTAATTGAGTTTCTATGTATATAGTTCTTATATATCACCACCATGTTGTGTTATGTCTATAGTTTTTAAATAGCTTCAAGCCTTTCCGTCATGCTTATTATCACCCTGCCACCTTCTAAAGGTCTCATATTGTTATTTGCTCAAGCAAGACTTCATTAAAAATGTAAATATGTGTAATAAGGGATATAATGAAATACTGAGAATTGGGATTCATTGTGTCTGCAAATCCTTCGATGATGAGATTGCTATGAATATGATTTTTTAACTGTGGTTTTTTTTTTGTTCAGTGTGTGCCCAGCTGCAGCAGGAGTCTGTTTTGAAGATACTGAATGCTTTTTAAAATGTTCTGTAAAAGTTGATATCATTCAGGACATTTGCTGGAGATCTTTTCCCAAATCATGATAATCTCTCCCATTGTAGAAAGTCACCGTAGTCCTTATTTAGAAAATAATGTTTCTTCTTGTTCATCTTGTATTTCCTTTTCCTTAAAGGGGAAATTCACCCTGTCAATAAGTTGGTTTTAATTGATGATTTAAGCAGAAAAATAGTGGTGAAGGTTAGGGGAAAATTCACCAAAGAATAGTTATGAAAAGTTATGAAATTTCAAAGTTTAGGATTTGTGACGTCATTTGATAATAATAATAATAAACAGTTCTTGTATAGTGCATATCATATCATGATTATAACGTCTCTATGCAAGCAGCACCCCTGTATCATGTAATATAAATTCCATAATTTCCATTTTCAATTGTGTTTAGAAAATGACATCTTTAAAGAAAAAAATCATATCACACGACATATAGGAGCTGCCTGTCTGTTGTCACAAAATCGAGAGAGTTTAAACGTTCGTTACTCCATTATTCTTTGTCGTATTTTTCATCAAACCTTCACCAGTACTTTTCCCTCATTTTTTCTGCTTTTATTAAAACTAACTTATTGTCAGGGTGAACTCCCCCTTTAAGAATTAAAACCCCATCCATATGAACTTACAATGATGTTTATATAAATTGTGCTGTATTCCAGTATTCTTGTTTATGTACAATGTAGGTGATAATTCTCTGTAATAAATGCTGGGTTTCTTTTAGAATAGAGGTGAAATATATGACTCTTGTCATTCAAATTGAAAACATTCAATCTTGTCTTTTCTGTATTATTAGTATTCATAAGCAAGTGTACAGAGTATATGGCAACCCAATTTAGAATTTTCACTTTCTCCCTCGTACAATTTTCCTATTTATCTTTCTCACCACCTTGCCTCTTTTGTTTTCTTTTTGAAAAAAAAAAATTATCGGAACATGCAACACAAAAAAAATCCCCAAATTAGCATTATAATAACATTGTAGTTATTATTATCAATTAAAGGCAAGCACCAAAATTTAGAATCAAATTGATGGCCGTCACTCGCAAAGGCTGTTTTGTGCCATTTTGTAAAGGAAAATTTGATTATTAGTTTCGCGCGTTAGAGATTAAAGGTCAAGTCCACCCCAGAAAAATCAGACTAGCATAACGCTGAAAATTTCATCAAAATCGGATGTAAAATAAGAAAGTTATGGCATTTTAAAGTTTCTTTTATTTTTCACAAAACAGTGATATATGCACAACTCAGTGACATGCAATGAATCAGTCGATGGTGCCCATCACTCACTCTTTCTTTTGTTTTTTATTGTTTGAATTATACATTATTTCATTTTTTTACAGATTTGACAGTAAGAACCAAGTTGACTGAACCATATCGTATTAAACAATGCTAATTCCACATGTTCAAGAGGAATTAATTGTTGTTTCACTTGACAACGAGGAGAAAATTAGAATAGTTCATATTTCATATCATAAAATACAAAAGAAATAGTGAGTGGATGACGTCATCAGTCTGCCAATTTGCATACCGACCAGGATGTGCATATAACTGTTTCGTGAAATTAAGCGAAACTTTAAAATGTCATAACTTTCTTATTTTACATCCGATTTGGATGAAATTTTCAGTGTTATGCTTGTTGGATTTTTCTCTATTTTGTTGGGGTGGACTTGTCCTTTAAGTATCAAAGGTAGAGGGGGGTAAAAAAGCAGCAAATTGCTGATTAGTCTTCATCCGTTTTGTCTACTTCGCACTTGGGGTCTTTTCCCTGCATGGTCTAATCTTACCTCAATCAGTTGATCTACTAACACTGGCGTACAGATGGGGCGCTAGGGGATTGCACCCCTCCCCCATAAGTTCCAAGACCAAGAAAAAAGGGAGAAAAGGAAAGGTAAAAGGTGAAACATAATATCACTTTTTTAATTATGTCAAAAACTTGCACAAAATTAGATTTTTGTATCAAAAGTTTTGCTCGCTCGCTTGTAGTTTTTATTTCATTTTTTATTATTTTAGCCCATACGCCATCTCTGGACCATCATTTTTTTTATAGCTTATAACGCCTGCATGCCTACTAAAGATTAAAGGAGAATGAAACTCTTGGACCAAGTTAGCTTTTGTGAAAGCAGAAAAATCAAAGAATAAGATCAACAAAAGTTTGAGTAAAATAGGACTAGCAATAGAAGAGTTATGAGCATTTGAATGTCGAGATCACTAATGCTATGGAGATCATCCCATTGGCAATGCGACCAAGATCTATGATGTCACAGATGAACAACTCTCCCCTTTTGGACGCTGAAAATATACCCCAAAACATCTCTTTTTGCTCATTATAAACTATACATCTCTATGTTCTAATCATATGACAAACGATTCATCAATGGTATAATGTTGTGAAACCTCTGTACTTGTCCTCTCATAAAGAGAACACATCACCTTGTGATAGACTCTACTAAAAGTGAGAATATAAGTGAAATAAGTACTAAAGTAATGAGGGAGTTGTACGTGTGTGACATCACAGATCTTGGTCGCATTGCCAATGGGAGGATCTACATGGCATTAGTGATCTCAATATTCAAATGCTCATAACTTTCTTATTATTCATTCAATCTTCCTCAAACTTTCAACAATATGTTTCTTTGATTTTTCTCTTGGATATGGATTCAGCTGGTTTCAAGTGTTTCATTCTCCTTTAAGTCTAATTGCGATTTTGACCCCTTTACCATTTTGTCAACTAGTTAGGCAATACCCATTTCATCTGATATTCATTTGGTCTAAAACCACTTAGTTTATATGGTTAGATGAACTGTTTAGGAACCCAATTTTCTATTGAAAAAAATAACGAATAATGGTAGACGAAAAGGAAATTAGACTATCTGGGCATTAGTCTCGGTGGGTATTAGATCAAGTGAATAGTGCAGTGTAGACCAAATATCAAGTAGATCAAATTGATAGTAGACCAAATGGGTTTATCCAATGCGAAGACTATCTGAGAACAAGAACAACTGCACTGCTTGTAGACCAAATGAAAATGAACCAAAACTGCAGAGGCAAAATTACAGCTTAAAAGGGCAGGGTTAAAATGGCAGAGATGAAAATGGTAAAGCTATAAATGGCGGAGGAATAGCAGCTGTAAAACGAGACAGGTAAAACGTAATTGTATACTGAGACCTACATCGATAAGTCAACAGTATTAAAGTAAATATCACACATTTTCAACTAACATCATAAACTAATTCCTTGCGAGTTTCCTCAGAATAAAGTTATGATTTTTTGAAATTTGTTAAAAGTACTCTAAACGCATTTTACCAAAGGGACAAGGGATTAGTTTAATGATTTAAGCTAAAAAAACACGGGTTTTTTTTTAATCGGTATTATCGTTTTCTCGCATAGAGGTAGATTGCTATTCCTATATTTAAGAATTATTAGGGCGTTCAGGGCAATTAAAAAAAAAAAAAAAAAAATCATAACTTATAATTCTGAGGAAACTCGTCATGGCTTTAGTTGGAAATGTAGTTATTTTTTAATAGTGAAGAGACAAACATAGCCGAACCTGGGAGGTGAAATATCGCACATTTTCAATTAAATTCATGAACTAATCACTTGGCCATTTTGGAAATAAAATTGTGATTTTTGTTTAAGCATTTTTTGGGGAAATGGTCATTCACTTTTTGGAGGTGAAAAAAAAAATTATATCTTATGTAATAAAACAAAAGAAATAATAAGTGGGGATGTCATGGCTATCCACGTTTGCATACCGAACAAGATGTGCTATATCGCCAAACTTTCATTTAAAATGAAGCGAAACTATGTACTAACTAGAGCCTATCATATTTCTCATCCAATTTTGATACAAACCAACTTTTTTACGGTGGACTTCCCTTTAACATTTTATTAAACAAAAGAAACATGCAGTATTTAAATTTACTGAAACGACATTGACGGAGACAATCATGAATCCACTTACAATAATCAAATAGTCAAAATGACTGGTTGCCAAATAAAAAGAAGACCCCCCCCCCCCTCACAAAACGACGAATGTCCATCCTTGATAAGTCTTTTGTTACGCACTGAGGCGAAATCTAGCGATCAATGGCGGGAAATTTTGAAAAGCTGTGTGGCAGAAGAGAGTGAATGAATTTCGCCAACAGGACAAGTACAACTAAAAACTACTCACAGACGGGAATACAACAATAAAACAACAACGAGAGAAGGATTTAAACAGCGGACATGTATTCTCAAACAAAAATAGGCATCCTTCTGATAATTATTACTGCGTACTATCGAGAGTAAATTAAAGGATGTGAACTTCTGGAAGCGATTTCAAACATAGGTTTGGTGATAATCGGGTAAGTGACATTATTATTTCAATGTCAAAAACACTGTTTTAAGGACGTCTTTAGAAGTTGCTCAAGTGGTGTTTTACAATCACCGAGATTCACTCTTACTTTGTACAAGTTTATAACACAACATTGTGCTCACTAACCACTGTGTGGTGAAATAAGATTGGTAATGTTTGTCTTAATTTCTTTTGATCTAGTGGGTAAATGATTGACTTCGGGGCACAGTTAGTTTAATTTCTACTACAGTTATTCATCATTATATGCCTTGGTTCAAAACTAAATTAAATCCTTTATAATGTATTTTTTCTAATCAAAATACAAATTCCATCGATAGAGGCCTCACGAAAATATGCTCATTCTTTTCAGCGCTTGATATGTTCGGTGAATACATAAAAATAACATCCCCAAGATTACAGAGAAAAACAGGTCATAAATTAATAAAGTTTAGTACTTGTCTGTTAAAAAAAATGATATCTTGATTTTTTTTGGGGTTGTATATTGCAGTAATAATGCTGTTTAATATTTCAACTTTTCAAGGACGTTGTTTACGACCGTCACTTTAACTATTGTTTAAAATTTTTATTTAAAGTTGAAAAAGTTATCTTGAATTAAATAAAAAACACATTAAAAAGTTTGAAGCGCGAGCAGATTTTTCTATATACCGACATGCAAACGGGTATTTCACGTGCCATTTTGATTTATTAAGAAAAGCGCGAAGCGCGAGCTGATTTTTTTTCATATCATGATCTGAAAACGGCCCACATCTCTAAATATTGCAAGAACAAAGGGCGAGTTGAAATACTTTGATAGATATATTGTAGACAAAGATACGATATGTCCTATCTCATTGAACTAACTTGCAGACGTGGACTATATACTGACCTTAATACGAATATTCTGAGCACTTCTTGTAATCGTCAATGCGATGTCTATTCCAATAAAGGAATAGAACTACCTCAAATCAGTTTGGACAATTTTACAAACTCCAGCAAATCCGTATCTTAATTTAACAAAAAAATGCAGAGTGGATGGAGCGAAGTACAAGGGGGGGACACATAGAAACAGGACACCTTTTCTTTCGAAAACACAAAGGAAAAAAAATGACTACCCCACTCACATGACTCATGATACTTTAAGAATCCTGACCAAACCAAAAAGTGAAAATTGACAATTTAAGGTTTTTTAAATAAAGATATGTACAACTCTGTTTATGTACAACTTAGTGATATGCAAATGAGACGGTCGATGATTTCCCTCACTCACTATTTCTTTTGTTTTTTTTATTGTTTGAATTATACAATATTTCATTTTTTTACAGATTTGACAATAAGGACCAACTTGAATGAACCATATAGTATCAAGTAATGCTAATTCCATGGAGGAATTAATCATTCTTTCACTTGAAATGAGGAGAAAATTAGAATATTTCATATAATAAAGTCCAAAAGAAATAGTGCGTGGATGACCGTGACGTCATCAGTTTCCTCATTTGCATACCGACCAAGATGTGCAAAACTGTTTTATGAAATTAAGCGAACCTTTAAAAAGTCAAAACTTTCTTATTTTACATCCGATTTTGATGAAATTTTCAGTGTTATGCTTGTTGGTTTTTATATTTTTATTCAAATCAACTTTTTGTTGGGGTGGACTTGTCCTTTAATTAGGTCGCAGGGGTTTTTCAGATTGATAAGAGACACTAGCGTACCTAAGGGGGGGGCAGACTGCCCCCCTGACGAGTCACAACTCATGCAAGGGACGTATCCCTGCCCCCCCCCCCCCCTGACGAGTCACAACCGATCCCTGACGAGGCACAAGTGGCCCCCTCTTTTGAACTTGAAGCCATTTTTTTTTTTTTTTTTTTTTATTGCTTGTCAATTTTTTTTCTGGTCCGAAATGTCCTTTATTTGCGGTTGAAGAAGACCTTTTTTTTTTTGCTTGTCAATTTTTTTTCTGGTCCGAAATGTCCTTTATTTGCGGTTGAAGACCTTTTTTTTCCCTTTTTTTTTCTTGCCTGTCAATTTTTTTCTGGTACGAAATCCTTTATTTGTGGTTGAAGACCTTTTTTGGGGGGTCAAAGTTTTTGGCGGACGAATTTGCCCCCCTTTGGAAAATCCTGGGTACGCCACTGATAAAAGACACTAGAAAAAAAAGAGTAGTCTGTTTTTTTTTAGTGTTAAAACCATGACAACTTTATATACATACAAAACCATAGTTGTAGCTCTTTAGTAAACGGGCTCTAGGTCTGTTGTTTTGTTCCATGACAAAGAAGAAAAACGGAACATGTATCAGATTGTTTCATTTGTTTTCTGTTCTTTTTTGTTTTTCCATCAGCAAAGAATTAATCCGGAGTGGTCCATGACTTTCAATAAGATCGATTGCCATCTGTTGGAAGTACACCCTGATCCACAATTGGAAGTGGACTAGATCTATACCCTCGAGAAGGCTACACACCACCATCCATGCGGCCTGGTCAGCGAAGAAATTCATGGAGCAGGTTTTCATCAGGAGATGATGGCTGGTATGGTGGGTTAGTTCTATAGGAGAAAGTTGCTTGTAACTTGAAAGGCATCCGCCCATCTGCACGCAGCTATCTGATGGTGAGATGAGGTCTGATGATGTCACTGTCGAATGGCCATGCAAGTCGACTGACTTCCTCCATGCATGAAAAGACACAGTTTTACTATGAGAAGAAGTAGGACGTGGATGGTAGACTTCTGTCGACGAGTATCCTGAAAATACCATGGTGGAAAGCTCTCCCGACGTAGTCCATCATGGTGAGGAGGTTATCAAATTCAAGTTGATCTTCCGCTTGCCTGAGGAACCCTGGGGAGGGAGCAGGGAAGGGAGGGTGGGGTACTGCCATTTAAGGTGGACAACAACATCATCTCTTCCAGAAAAGCGTGAAAAGTTATTCGCTTTTCCTGGCCGAGCGATGTAGGAGCGTAAAGTAAAAAGGATATGAAAATTTCCAAACTCAAGAAGTAATCCCCAACTCTGGAAAACACGGGAAAGCATGAAAAATACTTGTTTAGGGCGTGAGCCCTTTGAGAAGGCATCTAAAATGAAGAATGTTTACTTTAGGGTCAATTTTGAAAGTCCATAGACGAACATCCATTCATCCATCCATCCATTCACCCATTTATTCATTCATCTATCCATCCGTCCAACCATCAATTCATCTATCCATCCATTCATTAATGCATGTATGCTTTCATAGGTATTCATCCATCCATTCATTCATTCATTCTCTCACTCACTTAGCCATTCATTCATTCGTTCGTTCATTCACTCACTTAGCCATTCATTCATTCATTCACTTAGCCATTCATTCATTCACTCAATTAGCCATTCATTGATTTGTGTATGACCACATGCATTCATTTATTTATTCATCTATCCATCCATCCATCCATTCATCTATCCATCGATTCATCCATCCATCCATCCATCCATCCATTCATTCATTCATTCGTTCATTTATCAAACCATTCATTTATTCATATACAAATGTCAAATGAACAAAGATTATATATTGTAATTTTTTATGTTGTCTGATATTGATTACTTCCCCTCTTGGACTAATACAGTGCTTCTGCTACATGTACTTTTTTTAGGGTGATTATCTTTATTCACTCTTGGTGCACAGGTAAAATGTAGAAGTGTAGAAAATTTGTAGACCTTAACCCCCTCTCAGATGCAAATTCAGATAACATATTTGAAAAAAAAAAGACTGTGATAAGGCAAATATTTCAATAGACCGTAAGAAAAAGGTTTATAACCAACAAATTAAGGATAGACATTTCATTCACGAAAAAAAGGTCTTCACTTTCAAAGGGGGGGGGGGGCACTTCTGTTTTAACAGCACTGATTTTTTAAATTACAAATTTTAATTGCGCTTCTCAAAGGGGTGGGGGTTACGGGGTGGCTTTGCCCCACCCCCTGGATCCGCCAGTGGACCGTTTTGTAAAGTGAATTAATTTTACGGACATTTCCATCTCTTTTTTTTTTGGGGGGGCGGATTGGGGTGGGACTAAGTAATGATATATTTCTGATATCTGCTCTTAACGAATTAGTCCGTTCTGGTAATTATCACCTGATAATCTTCAAAAATAAGTTTTACAGGTATAGAATTTGACAAGCAAAAATGTTTCGTTGTATGCTTTTGATTTCTCTCGTCTCCAAGAAGAATAAAATACAGTAGGGCTATTTCTGAAGTGCACTTGGTAAATCCGAACTATTAGTTGCTGTGTAAATGAAATATGACCAAAGTTTTAAAGAATTTATTTTGCCTTGATGATTTATTAATAAATGATTGTGTTACAACCGTTGGCGGCGATTCAGGGGGAAGGGAATATGCCCCCCTCCCCTTTGATTTTTTTTTTTTTTTTACAGCAGTTTATTGGAGAGGGTTGTCACGTCCACCCCCCCCCCCCTCCATATGGACCAAAAATCCCATGAAATCGCCGCCAATGGTTAAGCTCATTTTGGCTACTTGTATTTATTCTAGTGCAAAACTTTTTCCTCTGCCATTTCTCCCTCTCTTTCTTTCTGTCCATCCCTCTATCTGTCTCTTTCTTCCATTGTCTCTCTCCTCCCCTTTCTCCCCCCCCCCCTGCAGATCTTCTTTGCTCATGATCAAAGAAGATGATGATCTACCTCTGAAGGGACTTTCACACTTGGTTAACCATTTGGTTACAGTAAAATTTGCACATAATCGTAATGCCCACAATGACACAATGACGGTCGTATGACTTCTGTTGAAAGCCCCTTTATGTATATTCTGCCTACCTCATTTTCTTACAGATTTTGGAAAATAAAGTAAACTTAGTGAAATGCATCTTCACATGAATTAACCATATTCAAAACTTGAGCAAAACATCTTATGATGTTACAAACTTTGGTAAAC